>NC_059438.1:44312967-44612967 GCF_021028975.2 Sphaerodactylus townsendi | reverse complement strand
TCTCCGTGTGCTTTATTTGTCTAAAAAATTCTCTGGTGCCGAACTCAACTGGACTGTGGGAGACAAGGGAGACTCTGGGCGGCCATCAAAGCAGCACTCTCCACTTGGCGCCACTGGCTGGAGAGAGGGAGCTACAGCACCCTTTTCAAGTTTGGTCGATCATAAAAACCTGGCAGCTCTTTTCCACCCCCTCAAGATGTCCGCCGAAAACAACTTCGTTGGAGCCGATTTCATTTTCTCGCTTCTCTTTTACAGTCCATTTTTTTCCCTGGGAAAACCAACAAACTGGCTGACGCGCTCTCGCGCCTACCCGGGGAGGGTGGAGCTGCCTTGGCGGAAAGACATTCCACGCACTGTTCTTTTCCCCCCCTCCCAGTTGGGGTTGGCTGTCACCCGGATCCTCAACAACGTCCGCCTCCCTCCACCCCCCGTTCCTCAGTCTCGTCTCTCCTTTCCCCGCGGAATTGGAGGAGGCGGGGCTGCATGAGCCTCCAGCTGCTGAAGGGGACCTCCCAATTGCGTTTGGAGAATGGGAGTTTGGCGGAGGGGGGAATGTTGGTACGATGCCTCCCCCCTCCGCCATAGCAAGTTCTTGAAGCTTGCCACGATGCACGTTCGCTCGGCTGGACATTTTGGCTTTTGAAAACTCTGCATTCTTTAGCCCGCCCGGCAGTTTCTGGTGGCGCCGCTAATGCGCAAAGACATTGAGGCTTACATTAAAGCGCTGCCTCGGTTTGTGCAGAAGCCAAAACCATCCCGGGAAAGCCCCATGGACTGTTGAAACCTCTCCGTAGCTTCCATCAGCCTTTGGGAAGTCATCTCCATGGATTTCATTACTACAGATTTGCCCGAAAAGTCATGGCAACACGCAGTTTTATGGGTGGTGGTAGACTTATTCTCCTAACAGCAAGCCCATTTTATTCCATGTGCTTCCATCCCTCCGGCTCACTAAGTTAAGCACGGCTGTTTATTCAACATGTTTACCGGCTCTCCATTCCGCCCCGTTAAGGTGGTGCTCCGACCCAGCGGCCCCCAATTCATCCTTCAAAGTTCTGGAAAGCGCTTTTTGGGGTTGTTGGGAGCCGCTCCGGCCGTCGCCGCCGCCCTACCACGCTCAAAAGTGACGGCGGTAGACGGAGAGAACGAACAGAACCCTAGAGCAGTATTTACGTTGTTACACCAACTACCACCAAGACAATTGAGTGCGAAGCTTATTCCGCTTGCGGAGTACGCCCACAACAATCACGCGTTCATAGTAGTACAAAGAAAACCCCTTTGAAATTGTGTCTGGTCGCTTCCTTCCCGCCAAGGTTGCCACAACTACCCGCAGCAGCAGCTTTGGACCCCCCCAGAATTTTCAACAATGGATTTCATCCCTAGCCGAGGGATGGAAGTCGGTCCAGACCGCCTTTACAGCAAGCAAAAGAAGGACTCCCAAAAACCGGCTGCAAGCGGATAAACACCGCTCCAGATTTCCCCTCTGGCGTGTGGGCTCACTGGGTGTATTTATCTACAAAAAAAATCTCTGTGAGACGTGCATAAATTTTCCAAACTTGGCAAGAGATTTGCATGGGACCTTTTCCAGATTACTAAAGTGATTAATGATGTCACTGCCCGCTTTTAGATTTGCCTAACTCTCTTAGTAACATCCATCCTGTCTTCCATTTCCAGCTTGCTCAAGGAGGCCTCCCCGGCTTACGATGCCTGGCACCTAATTCGACGTGGAGAGGGCCCCTCCGACTATTATTGATGGCCACAAGCACTCACGAAATTGACGCTTATCCTGGACTCTCGCTTTAATCGCGAACCGGCTTGCAATATTTAGTCTCTTAGGTGGGATATTCCTCTGGGTATAATCAATGGGTTTATTCCGAAAACATTGAAGCCTCCCCACCCTTTATTTCTGCTTTCCAATCCGCCTTTCCGCATAAACCTGGGGGGGGAAGGGGTCTTCTTTAGGGGAGGCAGAGTGTAAAGGATTCAATGGTGTTGATGGTGAAGTAACCTTTGAGTGCATTCCTACAGCCCGGGCGATGGAGCCAGGATGCATCGGGCGGAGACTTTATCTTTCTTGCGCTGGAGATGAAGTCCTCCCGGGTTCCCATATGGGAAGCGCAGGAAGGGGGATGGGGTGAATGGCATTATAACCTGTGCTTCTGGCGGGAAGTGTCATTCCTGCCACTGCGTGTACTTGAGCTTTCTAAGATGTCTTAATAAATGGACTTTTACTCCCAAAGCCTTTTATTTCTGCGTCTATGGAATTCCTTACACACACGGCACCAGTTTGTCATTTTTATTTTTCTGCAAGAGGGCAGCGCCCAACGCTTTGTCCGAAGCATCCACATGAACGATGAAAGGAGGTCAGGATCCGGGTGTTTCAAAATCGGCTCGGTGGTGAAAGCCGTTTTGAGCTGTTGAAATGAAGACTGACATGCGGGGGACCATAGAAGGGGGGCTCCAGGCTTAGACGCCTGGGAGTCCTTGCCTTTGGTGCGTAATAGGTCTGTAAGTGGTAAGGCAAGTTCAGCGAATTGAGGAATGAAATCACAATAGAAATTAGCAAAACCTAGAAATGACTGTAATTCCCTTCTGTTGGTGGGAGCTGGCCAATCAACCACCGCGGCAACTTTGGCTGGATCCATCTCCAAGCCGTCGGATTGAGATCCGATAGCCCAAATAGCTCTATGCGGAGGAGCGATGAAAACAAGCACTTTGATAATTTGACAAAGAGGGAGTTATCTAGTAGACGCGGCAATACCTCAACCAGTTTTTCATGCTCTTCAATATTCTGTGAGTAGATTAACATCGGCCATCCAAGTACACCACCGCTCCCTTATACAGTAGGGTCTTGCAGAACCTCATTGATAAGGGCCATGAAAGCCCCTGGGGCCCCAGCTAATCCTGAATGGCATTATTAAATATTCATATTGACCAAACTTCTTGTATTGAATGCTGTCAGATGTTCATAACCCTCTGCAATACGGACCCTATAATAAGCCTCCCTCAAATCCAGTTTAGGTGAAGATCCGGCCTCTTTACCCAAAAGCATCTAAAAAGGTCCCTTTTATTAAGGGTAAAGGGTACTTGTTTGAGAGACTGAAACAGCATTTAAAACCACCGATAGTCCGTATTAAAGTCGCAAGGAGCCGGGGCTCTTTTTTCTTTACAAAAAGGACTGGGGCTGCATGAGAGTGCTTAGTAGTTTCGCCGCATGAACCCGCCCATGGAGCCAGGTTCTTATCTAGGAAGGCACGGAGCTCTTTCTCCCCTCACAGCAGGGCTCATTCGGTAGATTCTACCCTTGGGCAGCTGGGCTCCCCGGCTGCAGGAGGATTTTGCAATCAGTGTCCCTATGGGGTAATTCGATCACACTCCTGCTCCTCAAATACTCTTGGACAAGTCCTGATATGCGTGTGGTATTTCTGTAGGGCTAGGAGTTGAAAGCACATTCAAGGCATCGTTGTTCATTGGTTTTTCATCAATTACCGGGTTTTCCCCACTGTTCATATGGTCCCCACAAGGGGGGTCAGTGAAATGGAGGATGCGCTTCTTCCAATATTACGATGGTTGGTTCATGTGTGAGCAACCATGGCATGCCTAACACAATGGAGTGCTTGGCTACCGGAGCAAGTATAAAAGCTTAATTTTTTCCTAATGTTCACGCGCAGCGGAGAAACACTGGTTGGGTCTTAAACTCAGCCGGACCTTCAGCTCCCAACGGATCGCCATCCATTTGAGTAAAGGGAATAGGTTTAAGTAAAGGAACCCTGCCTAAACCAAGCTCTTCAGCCACCCAGGGCCTCATGAGGCAGTGGGAACAGCCCTAGGCCCACGAGCGCGGAAGCTAAAATGCGCCAAGACGCTTAGAGGGGTTGGCCAAAGATGTCAGAATAACAGTAACGGGAGCACTCGCCTTCACTCACCGCATCTGGAGCCGGTCCAACTCCCACCGGCGCTAGTTAGCGAGCAAGGCAGACAGCTGTCATCCCTCCTCTAAATCCTCTTCGAAAGCTGCTTTAGTTGTTCCACCAGGCGGCTGCCCCGACGGCGCCGGGGCTTGGCAGTGGAGGTGCGCGGAGCCGGAGCGCCGAGATTTTTGCTTCTTAGGGCAGTTTGCAGCAAGGTGACCAGGTCCTCCCGCCGCAGTAAAGGTTAATAATCCAAGGCGGCGGCGGCGTTCCGACGCGGGAAACAGTTGCAAAATAGGGGCTTGGTTTACTTTACTGGAAGGCGCCGGTGTGGTTGAAGTTTTTGGGCGAAGTGCTACCACCCGCGCTGGCACGGGCAAGACGGGCGGCTACTCAGCGCAACTACCCCGATCCACTCGGCAACGGCCCGTGGGATCCGAAAAAGGAGCACTGTTTCGCGAAGCTTTACATCCATTGCCTCAAAGAAATATTCACATTTCGGCGCGCTTCAGGCCAGTCAGGAGGAAGTTTACTGGCCACCGCATCGAAATTTTCGAGCAAATTCGGCGAAAAGAACGACAGTTGCCTTGTTGGATGGTTTTTACCATTTGTATTGGCGCTATTTTCAGCATCCGGATCTTTGGAAACGAAGGTTTAGCGCTAGCAAGTATAAGTCACGGCACCGCGGCGGTGCGTCGCCAGCTTGAAGTTCATAAAGAGTCAATGGAACCATTCAGCAGCTACCCCATCTAGCACTGACCTTAACATTCCGTGACTTTCTCCCCGCTCAGAGCTTATAAGTCAATGAACTCTTGCATATGGGCATCCAGTTGCAAGATGAAATAAGGGAGTTTCGATGCTGTCCCATCAAAGCTGGCTAGAGGGGGGGATTCTGTAGAAACCCCTCCCTGCAGCTCTAGGCATCTGTTTCGGGCGGCTGGTATATTGAGGCTTTCGACCTTGAGGCAATGGAGGGGGTGGTTGGAACGGAGGTGGCTGGCGGTACTGGTTGTTGGCCCACCGGGTACTGGCTATCCTCGGCTCCACGCTTCAATCGAGGGGAGGAAGAACAGCTGCGCGCTTTGGGAAGATTTTTGACCCGGACGGGGGCCCTGGCCAATGTAGCTTGTTGCCTCCGCAATTCCCGCTCCAGTTCAGCTTTCAGTTCCCTTTCTTTGCGCGCGCTGCGCGCTCTTTGGTGATTATGTAAAGCCACCCTCTCACGCTCTAACTTTTTCTCTCTCGGCGCGCTGTAGGGTTAGAGCCAGCTCGGTTTGTGTTTGGGATAGCCTTAACACTGTCGCCTCTGGCGCTGTGTCAAGTTTGGAATGCTCCAGGACTTTGCCGCGAACAGGTAAGATCCTTGTATGAATTGTTGACGTAAAACTTCTTTCTCACGCATCCAGTTCAGCTCTGGACCTCTTTACGCTATGTTCACGCTCTTCTTTGCAAGCATTCCCGCCTCCTGTTCCCAAGCCTTACCGCTTCATTCTAAGCCCTCCTCTTTGGCATCTTCTTCGCTGCCAACTGGTCTTCCCAGCGCTCCCTCGTTGGCTGCGGTTCTGGATCGGGATAAGGGTCGAGTTCCACATCAGGAGGGGCCCCACCTTCCGCTCTGCGAAGCTCCACACCTAAATCAGCTGCTCCCGGCCTTGGGAACGTGAAGTCGGGCCTTGTATAGCCTCGACTAATCTTGGATCCCACATCTAACGGAGGTGCGGATGTGGGTGCTGTGGGTAATATCTTGGGACGCTTCCAGTACTGTGCCACTGTTGTTCTACGGGAATGTCATCGCTATTCGTCCAGGAACTTTTCGGAGCGGACTCCTGAGTATCGCCATGTATAGCTGACAACCGCAGCTCCTCAGGAACAGGTTGCATCGGGTGGTTTGTAATCCATACGATGCCGGGTAGAGATTAAATTGGTATCGACAGGGGCCCGATCCATAGACAACGCGCCACCTGTCCTTCATAAACCTCACATGACTGTAAGTCACTCGCTGCTCATCCAATTGGAGGAAAGCCAAGCTCCTGCATTTCGAGTCGGGGTTTGGAGAGAGTTACCAATGAAAGCTTATTCTTCCCCCAGTTCCTTCTGATTCCTTGGAAGGGAAGGCTCGAAACCCTCTTTGGGGGCTATCGATCCTTCCACATAGTCTGGAGCATTCAATCCTTGCATGTTGGGGAACACCAAGGATCCACTATAATCCAACACAATGGTTTAGATGAAAAAAAGGAGTCTTGCCATAATGTAAGGAATTCCGAAAGAAGCAGAAATAAAAGGCATTGGTTCAAAGTCCGTTTATTCAGACACTTCAGAAAGCACACATACACGGGATGGCAAGACTGCCTGCTCCCGCCTAAACTACAGGTTATAAACGTTCCCCCCCCCCCCCTTACCACCCAGTCTCATTCTCATGGGAACGGAATGCTAGTTTCAAACATCTACGATAAGGCCACTAGCAAGGTTACTATAGCAGAATCTGGCTTCTCGCCCGGCCGAAGGAATTGTCAAGGCCGGACGGCAATCAGAAGGGCGAACTCAACCGGCATCTTTACATTTATTTCGGGATTTGCTTTTGCTGCTTTCTGGATGCTGAGGGTGGTGGAATGGGTTAATTGCATTTCTAACTGACTTTTCTCTGTCTTCTGTGTGATGCTATATTGTACCAGGTGCTGCTCAAGGTCAATGCCTGGCTGTCTTCACTGTTATCTCATTTGCAGTTCTTTTGGGCATGCATTCCCACGATGGGGGGGGGGGTGCACTCTGCTTTAACTATAGGGGTTTGCGCGGGCAAATCTCAATCTTGGCATTGACCATGTATGTTTTGCTAGGGGTGGTGAGTGATTTGTGAGAGCTGATGCTGACCTTTGTTTGGTAAATGTTTTGCTGGGGGTGTTTTGTGAGAGATTTACATGCTTAATACCCACTTGCACTGGCTTGGAGTTGTTTCTCAGGCTAACAACCTACCTCATAGGGTTGGTGTGAGAACAAAATTAGGAAAGAGAGTTGGTGGGGCGAGAGCCATGTATGTTTTGCTGGGGGTGGGACGTGTTTTGTAAGCTGGTGCAAAAAAGCATTGTTTGGTCATGGTGGGGGAGGGTGGCCGTCCATACGGGGGGTGGGGGGGCGCCAGCTCAGGTTTTGTCCCCAGGCTTCAGTTTGTCTAGATTCGCCTCTGGCTGATATTATGGGAATGCGATTATGGGTTGAATCTTTCTGTAACTTACGAGTATATACTGAGGCCAGAGAGCCAAACTTTAGTTTCGGCTGTCTGAGCCTTGGGCTGACACAGTTCCAATAAAGCTCTTGAAACCTTCTTGAGTCTCATTTGATGACTGGAGTAACAGACCCTTACAACAGACCACTCTGGTAAGCAGCCTTCGGCCACCACTGGGGAGAAATGTGTAAATAAATAGAAGGAGTGCTTTAATTCATTTTGCTATATGTTCCCTCTGAAGTTAGCCAGTGCATACTGGGATGCCCAGAAGATACTGACAGTCTGCCTAGGGTCGGTTGGATTAATAGGAGGAAGAGACTGGCAGGGAGGCATTTGGGATGCAGCCCTTGGCCCAAACTGGCAAAAAGAGACTTCCTGAATTCCCAAGTGCCTGGTTTAACGGCTTGGATGCAGCCTCAACTGCCAAAAGGCACATCCGTGTGTGCCTCGCATTTACAACTCTGTCCTGTCCCCAGTCCATGCAGCTGGAAAGGGCCATCTAGGGGCCACTGAACAGGGACAGCTCATGCAGGTGGCCCCTGCCCGGAATACTGGGCCCCTCTCCTTGAATCTCCAAAGAATTGTGTACTGCCAGGGTTAGGCATGTTTGCTCTCAATTCCAGATATTTGCAATGTTGCCCTCAATAATCTGTATGTCTCTTTTTATTCCGTTTGGTTTTTTAGTAATCCTTACAAGGTTGTAAAGGAGCGTTGGAACTCTGTCCCCAGAACAGCCACTTTTGTCAAGTATAGAATCTGTGTGCTCAGCAGGCAGCTCCTTTCGCTGAGGCCTGAGAGGTGGCAGGGGGAGGGTTATTCTCAGTGTTGTACTCCTTCCTGAAGAGATCCCACATCCATACCAATGTCTCCAGAGCATACATGTCCTTTGACCCCACCGGAAGAGCCCTACAGGTGCAGTGCTGCTGATATGTGAAGCAGGAAGGAGGGAAGCAAAAGCAGTGGGGGACAGCCCAATTTCATCAGATCTTGGAAGTTGTCATGAACCTGCCCTCAGCCTAGGAGTTCTTTACATGCGTGTTTTATGTTTGTGTCCCTGCAAAATTTGTTCCATCTCTTTGTGTCACCATTCCAAGTTGTAAATCCAGCCTCCCACATTAACAGTGACTTGGGGAACACCAATGAAGGCTGCTTCTGAGCAAGTACAAAGGACAGAGTTTCCCAATTACTACAGCCCTTCTCCTGCACATATTTAGTGTGAGCAAGTGATCTAAGGCTCCCAAGGAGGAGCTAATTCACAATCAATATCCAGATCATGTTTTACAGTTGCCATCCATCTTGCCCTCTGGCCCCTCCCTGACAGGAAGGCAAATGGTTATCTCTCTGCAAAAATGTATCTCTGCTCTCTCTGACCTCTTCTTATGGCTCGCTTCCCCGGGAAAACAAAAGGCTGACAGGATCCCAGGATGCACTTCAAAGCAACTTGACACCTCTGAATCACAATGGGTACTTGGATGGGCGTCCACCAAACAAGAGTCTACAGAGGAAGGCAATGACAAACCACCTCTGTGCCTCTCTTCTTAGAAGCCCCTTGTGGGTTGCTGTAAGTCTCTTGAACTTGATGGTGCTCAGCACTCAGGTATGCATGTAGGCAGTATCTTTTCTCCAACTCAAAGGGGCTTACAATCACCTTGCCCTTCCCCCCTCACAACAAACACCCTGTGAGGTAGGTGGGACTGAGAGAGCTCTGAGAAGCTGTGACTAGCCCAAGGTCACCCAGCTGGCGTGTGTGGGAGTGTACAGACTAATCTGAATTCCCCAGATAAGCCTCCACAGCTCAGGCGGCAAAGCCAGTTCCTCCAGATACACGAGCTCTTAACCTCTTATCTGAATTCCCCAGATAAGCCTCTACAGCTCAGGCGGCGGAGCTGGGAATCAAACCCGGTTCCTCCAGATTAGATACACGAGCTCTTAACCTCCTACGCCACTGCTCAATGCCTAATAAAGGTTATTATTATTATTATTATTATTATTATTATTATTAAATCCACCCCCTTTGCCATGGATTTAAAGGGAGAATCTGAGGTCCCCAGTGTAAACATTGAAAGTGATGATGTTTCAGGGTGGGGGAGAATCCACCCCAAAACAGCATCACTTTCAATTTTGTTTAAACTGGGGACCCCAGATTCTCCCTTTAAGGTGGATTTAAAAGGAGAACCTGGGCTCCCTAGTTTAAACACCATTGAAAATGATGCTGTTTGGGGGTGGATTCCAGCATCACTTGTTTAAACTAGGGAGCCTAATTGGGGGGACTGGATACAACACCATAAAATGTTTTCATAGCAGTAATAAAACATTTTGAAAGCATTTTGAAAATGTTTTCAATCAATCAAATCAGTGTTTATTAGCCTTAGGCCATTTACACATACAAAGGTACATCAGCCAAAGCCCTCCTCCCCTCAGATTACAAAAGTATAAAACATGTTATGAGAGTTTTTCAAGCATTAGAGTACAGAAGCAATGCAGTTATATAACATTAAACGGAATATCATAAATTTAGTTAAAACAGGATTATAATTTTAGGAATCTTTAACCACCTTTATTACAACTTAACTTTTGTGGTTTGAACATCAGTTGAACTTTCTCTGATTTTTGCTGCTAGAAACATAAATATTGCTACTTTGGATGTAACCGCACGCTACACAACAGCCCTCAGAAAGCAAACTTTCTCCTCCTCCTGGCCTGTCAGGGCTGACACGATATCATTGATATATTTGTTACCGATAGCAGAATAACAAAATGGACAATGAAGTGTGTAGTGTATTATGTCCTCACACTGATTTAAGCTACATCTACATACTTGTAGCTCTCTTGGTATTTTAGCAAATCTCCCCAGTAAATGTTCTGATTTAAACGTCTGATATCTCAGGGAAGTGAATGATTTTCTTAGGTTTGCTTCCTTGAGATTTGATAGATATTGTGCATGTAACATTTGCTCCTTTTTAACACCTAGAGAACCATGGGGAGTATTTCTGGATGGCAGCAAGTTGGTTGTCTTGTAGAGCATCTTTACTATAGAGCCAGTCACCACTCTTTTGCTGACGTCCCATATATGAATAGTTTCCAGGTCAGGAATTTCATAGAGAGCTAGTATGGGAGAAATTTGGTCCTTCCAATCTATTTGTTCTCATCATGTGTCTGTAACTCAGATTTACTAATTGGTTGGGCTTTAGAGTTGCCAGGGTTTTATAGTACAGAAGCATTCTTATTACGGGATTCTAGTCCTGATGGAGGGTAGTCCTACTTCCATTCGAAGCAACGGGGCGGGGGTGGAGGGTGTGGTAGGGCCAAAATCTTTCTCAGAAAGATATTTTGGACTGTTTCCAGTTTTCCTACTGTATGGTGCATGTCCCAACCCCAGATTTCTGCTCCGTACAGTACTTGGCGCCAGCACTTTACTCTGGAAACACTTTAAGAATTGGAGGAATCAGTAGGCCTCCTTTACCAAAGAAAAATCTGAGTAGCCCATTGGACAGACGAGTTGCGCTGGAAATTTTTTCCCTTATTTGGGCCCTCCAGGAAGAAAATGTTTTCAAAAAAAAATATTTCTGCTGTGTGGCATGGCCCATTGCTGTGTTCAGTTTTGTGAGTTGGGGCATGTTCTATAATGTGATGGTGACTTTGAGATGACCTGGTGCAAAAAAAAAAATCATTGTTTGGTCATGGTGGGGGAGGGTGGCCGCCAAACTCAGGTTTTGCCCAGGGCTCCAGTTTGCCTAGGTACGCCACTGGTTGTAAGCCATTTTGAGAAAAGCAGGGCATAAAAACCAACTCTTCTTCTGTTGCTGCTCAAAACCTCTGAGATATCCCAATATCGTTAACTTTATTTAAAAGAGAAGTTGGTAGAGTAAGTACATTGGCACTTTTTAAAAAAAAAGTTCTGTACCAACAGCATTTTCTGTATGATGAAGACACTGGCAACTGACTCTGGTACACACGAACCTATGTGTGTTTGTGAACACACACAAGCTGCAGTATACAGTATCTGAGCCGTACAGAACAATCCTAAAGGGGGCCCTCAAACACATTGAGGGAGTCAGTGGACCTTTGTGCTGGCATCTCTCCAAGATACTCTGGCAAATGGGTCAATTATGCTGGTGCAGATTCTCAGCACCCACTAGGTAACGCCTTAGTCTCGCCCCTCATCTTCACCTTTTCAGAGCTTTGGCTGCAAAAGGCCTGTTTTCGAGTAAAACGCAATACTGAGGAACTACAGTTCCCAGGAGACCTTTGGGGTTCACAAGGTTTCTGGAACCTAGGTATAGTTCCTATCAGGCCTTTTTTTTTTACTGAAGAACAAGACTGGCACTTTGAAGCCTGGAAAAAAGTTCTGGAAAAAGGAACTAAGGTAAAGTGGGAAGAGGGGCAGGTTGACGCTGAGGGCATGGGAGTACGGAAAATGTGGAATGCGCACCTGGCGCAGTTTGGCCCAGCTATGCCTCTGATTTTAATCTTTCATGCTGAAAAACATTCAATAGGATATGCATTAGTGATTGCAAAGGGTTATTTATTCATTCCAGTAAAATATTACAGCCTCTTATAAGGAACCATTAAGAATTCAAACTCTCACTTTTGAACATTTTACACATTTGAACAGACTCTAAAATGAATCATTTAACCAAACTATTCAATATTTTAAACTGTAATAAGAGAGAAAACTCCAAACATGTGTGCCCACAGTTTCAAATAACTGCACTAATTCAGAAAGCTGAATGCTTTGAAATAACAGTAACACATACACACAAAAACCCTAAACATCTACTGTAGCTTTAAAGATTACACGCGATTGGAATTCCCAGGTTTTACTACGTGTAACGCTTCAAGAAGGTTGAATGATTCCGCTCAAAATGTGCTGCAGAAATGGTGGAAACAGAGTGCTGATGGAAGGAATAAAAGAGGAATTGCACTTAGAACTCTGCTCAGCCAAGAAGGATTTCAGCTTGAGCTTTCCAGGAAGGAGCCAGCCTCGGTTTTATAGTATGCCAGAATATTTCTGCTGCAGCCATACCTTCAAAAAGGATCTGCTGCCATGTTTTCATTCTCCCTCCACCATAGCATGCACAAAGAAAAACATTATCCCACTCCTTTAGAAACCCAGGAAATGTTCATACCCACCCATTCCACACTTGCACGTTTTGTGCCTACAATACAACAGTAAATGCAGGCAATGCTGAATTCCATGCAGTTTTAGAAATGTCATCACCATGTCTATTTTATTTTGTAAAAGCTATTTTTAAAAAGTTTGCATTTTACATGTTAGGTTGACGAAACTTGGCCATGGGGCACACCCGCCCACAGCAATTTGCAAATTGTATAATTAAAAATATTAAGCAAAAATTCTAAAGGGCAACTTATAAAAATGCAACAAATAAAAACAGCAGTGGTAAGAGGCAATATAAAATGTCCAAGGTTTTATTCTGCCTGATCCAGTTGTTCACAATGGAATATTCTTCCAGGGGGAGGGGAATTTCATTCAGTGAATTGATTACGCCTACAGAATAGAAAGTTCTGACATTTTTCTTATCTCAGCAGATTTTATGTATCCACTTCTGCTAACTTTCCAACTAGAATTGACCCTTGCTTCCTTCACAGTCAACAAAACCTCCTGAAATATTACTGAGTCACAAACTACCCTGCAGAGTGATCAGCACACAACACTGTCTACAGAGGTCATGTGACTGCACCACAGTCCAGAGTCTAATCTTCACACTGCTGGACAGGAACAGCCAACTGCCAGCCTGCCTCTAAAGCCATGTGATCTGGCCCCCGGCAGCTCCACCTAATTTTCGTCAAATAAAAAGCACTTTACAGCTGCAAGAAACATAGCCTTTCAACATTTTAATGTTGCATATCTCCAGCAGGTATGTACAAAAATATCCATGTTTAAGTAGAGGTGTGCCTGAATCATTGGGCGCCTTACTAATCAATGGTTGCCAACTTTACCATGCAATCTCACCACTCCAGAGGGGCTCAGGAATAACCTCTACAGTCTTTATGTTTTGAAAACTCTCACCAAATATACTGAGAAAACACTGCCGCCATCAGGGGACGGAAACGTTGATCAGCTCTGGTATGCAAAAATGCCTTTTAAAAAAACACTTCTGATCAAACATTACTGAAGCTGGAATATACACCCATTGCCCTATCCAGACAAAATGGTGACTGCGCATGTTGAGACAATCACATGCACCATACTCTCCTGCTACCTGCACCTGGAGCACTGGGACCCCGAAGACGGAGGAGGCTTTTGTGTGACACAGCCCTGGGGTTAGCTCTCTGGGGAATAAAGTGTTTTCTGAGTGCACAGGAACAGACACTATTCTTGAGAAACCCCGATATGGCTCCTGAACAGGGCAAGAAAGACTCAGAACTTGATATTGCAAGTTGCTTTCACAGCATCACAGAGTCCCCAGGAGTGATTCCATGCAAAGAAATTAAAGACAGCAACAAACAGAAGAAGGCAGGGCCAGCGGGTGGAGCTGGAGTCGAAATGCTCTCATTATCTTCCCCATCACAGAACTGGCACTGGCCCAACTCCGAGGCAAATCTAAGATTTCGAGGGGCCTCAAGAAAGACCACAAGAGCCTCCTCTTTGGCCTTTGAGTGGCTTCTAGAGTCTCCATAACTTTTGACACTGGGTAAAACATGCTTTTGGAAAGCTTATGTATGTTTATTTTTATATTGTTCATTCTGAATGCCCAATAAGTAAAACATTCATTCCAGGCTCCTCACTTTTACTCTGCAGAATGGGGGTGAGTGCAAAGGCTTAGGCCGTTTCTGCATGGTCCAGATATCCCAGGTTGAGCCAGAGAAATATCCCAGTTTCTGGGCTGCCAAAAGTTCCAAAGTAGGGAACCAATGAAATCCGGAAAGTAGGTTTGTCCGACGATATTTCCCTCATCCTGGGTTTTTCAAAAATCGCCAAAATGGTGATTCTTTTCAAATCAAATTAATCTCCAAGATTATATCCTTTACAGGCACAATGGACACTCTACTGGCTCCCACCAGAAAGCCCTCAGGCTCTCATGCTGCACCCCCCACCCCAGATTACCTTTTCAGTAGCTCTAAAAAGCCTCCCTTTTTCAACTCCGTATGTTCCTTTGGTCCCTGTGGTAAGGCCGGTTCTGGCCTATCCTGCTGCCCACGGTCGGGATTTTCTGCCTTGTCATAGTCTAAATGCTCCCCTATTAACCAATAAGAACCAGGAAAGTTACATGATGAAAGAGGACAGTTACTCTGAACTCCATTCAGAAAGGACTATACTACCAGCAATGGTGCTAACTTATGCCAGCCAGTGGCCCTTACTCTTGCAGGGCAGCCTCTGTGAAAGGCTAAATCTACATCAGCAAATATGGGGAAGTCTTCAGAGGTGCAGGAGGGGCTCCTACCTGCCAACCTGCCATTTTCTAGAGCCAAAACAGAAGGGGGGGTTATTTGCACCTGCACTGGCTGCAGGTGTGCAAGAGGAGGAGGGAAAGAATGGGGGAGGACCCGAGGGAATATACGTTCTTGGCACAGGATCACAATATTTACAGTGATCATTTCCTTACCCAAGGGCATATTGTCGGAACCATGGTTAAGAATGGCGGCACCAAAGTACTGAAGCTGTATTTCTTCCGGCAAATTCTGGAAAGGAGAGGGGGGGGGATCAATTTTTTATCCCGTTCCTTCGATATCAGTAAATTAAGTTGTCCTCCTACTTCTCCCCACACCAGCGACTTTGTATTTGTAAACTCAGGATGACTGACAGGAAAAGGATGGAAGAGCGGGGAATTTGAAGGTGGGGGACAGAAGGAACACATGATCCCCACAGCCTGGCTCCAGATTCAGTCAGGTCTCACTTCCACCAGCCCTTGCTGTGTGGACCTCAGAAGACAACCCTGGTGAATGTAAGAAGAGAAATGTGCAAAGCAGCATCAGGGTCCAGGAGCAAGTTCAGAAAAACAGAAAGAAACAAGTGGCCTGGACACAGAAATTGAGCACATGGGCGGGAATAGAACTAACTGCTCCCAATGGGAAGGAAGAAACACATTTACACCCCCCACAGGAAAGGTGCTAAAATGTGCACTAAATTAAGCAATACAGATGTACTCCGCGGGGCGGCCGCCTTCATCCAAAAGACAGGCTTGGACAAGCACTGCTGGAAGCAACGGAAAGGATTCAGCTTGATCACTTCCATTTCCGCAACAGGCAGTCATGAACCAAAGGAAAGATTTTGCCGCATTAAAAAGCAGTTCACCTGAAAAATATGCTGCTGGGTTGATTTCTGACTCTCACATATCCCTTGAACAAGGATCTGGCTAAACATCCTGTTCCATTATGATGCAGGGAGCTGTCAGTACAAGATAACTGTACTGTAGATAAACCTGTAACTGTGCAACTAAGCCTATCATTAAATTTGAGAAGACGTATTAAGAAGACTTTCCTATTCTGACCAAGGCCGCTTCATTACGGCTCTTTAAAATGGCTTCTGGGGACAGGATAAACGCCATCCCCATGAGGGAGTTGAGCCATTTGGCGCAGACAGGCGGCGCTTGCTGCTAAGCAGCAGCGCCACCTGGCATAAATCGCCCTTCCTTGTGGGCGGCGTTGTCGCCTCTTGAAAACTAACCCTTTAAAGAGGTTGTTTTCCCCTGTGACAAAATTCCCGCGGCGCTGGTGAACATGCGCTAGTTTCGTCTTCAATTGCCTCATTATCGCCATGCTTGTGCTGGTCGTTGCCGCTTCATCGCTATTACCAGAGGCCCGTCCGCTAATCCTCCGACCCTGGAGGTCGGCGTTGTGCAGCGTGGCGGCTTTCGGCAACCTAGCAGGCCGACGATCGGGGACAAGGTGAGTGGGACGGGAGGGAAGAGGCGGCTCCATCTGCCAGAGCCGCTTCAGCTCGTCTGCACGGCAACCTCTCCAGAGGCCGTCCGCGAAGAGCTTGTATGTTTAACGGTTACTCCATACCTTCCACGGCGGGCAGAATTCTGCTGCCGGCGTGGAGGTGCCACTTCTCGACGGCACGTATGAAACTGGCGCTTTAAAGAAAACCACCAAGTCCTGCCTATAAGATTTCCAATATTTCTCAGGGTACAGTTTTTAGAAGGGCATTTCTCCCTAGCAGTTTTAGCTATTATTGTTCCCAACGTAAGATTTAATTCATAAATATAATATTTTAAAAACATTACAATAAATACCTCTCTTAGATACATCACATCTTTCTGAAGTCTTGTTCTTCCAACATGTGGCCTGGCTGCACCACAGATATAGGCTGCACCTCTGGCTACATTTCTAAGCAAATAATACATAAATATGTGTCTGCTTGAATGCACAAAACAATGATTGAAAACAACAAAAACAGAAGGGGTTCTTTTCGAATTTGGACAGTTGGCAAATAACAGCTTTAAGCAGAAAATACCAGGATATCCTGCAGTAATTTTGTTTTATTTTAATTGAAAATATTTATGTAACAATCCATAAACACGTGAATAAGTAAACAAACAATGGCTACTTTCTTTGTCTTCATTTTCATTTTAACAGAATTACTTGCAAAATGCCACTATTATTTGTTTCTCTGTTTACTTCATTCATGCCCCGTCTTCCCCACAGATGCACACAAGCCCAGGAAGCTGCCTTATTCTGCACCAGCCCACCAGCCCATTGAGGCCAGCACTGCCTGCTCAGACCGACAACCTGATCAGCACGACTCACCTGGGACTGGCTCTAATTCTCTAATACCAAGGAAAGGAAAACTGTGTTTATCTTTTTGGATGCAGAGAAAGCCGTTGATAATATTTCATGGACATTCGTGTTAAAGACATTGGAATATATAAATCATTCCAGATTTCTAGACTGGATACAGAGAATATACACTAGACTAAGAGCAAGAATTTTAATTAATGGTATTTTGACAGAAGTTCAAACTGAAAACAGAACGAGGCAAGGATGCCTATTATCACTGTTATTCTACATCTTGGTTTTGGAACTGTCAGGACTGCAACTCCCAACATGCACTGGCTCCCGCCTTTTTCTAAAAAGTCCGGGAAAACAAACTGAGAAGCTACATTCCATCAGAGCTTCAGAGCCAATGGGAGACCAGGAGCTGGGAGGAGGGGAAGAGTTGATTGGTTGCTGTCTGTCTTTGTAAATAGTTTAAATACTGGAACTGAGGACAAGAATCCTCAGTTCCAGCACCCTGTAGTTAGGACAACATAAATCAATAAAGTTCCTTTTCTAAAGTTAGCTTTGTCTGAGTGTGTTCAGCCTTGCAGGAACTCTTGGCAACAAAGATTAAGCAGGATCAAAGAATCAGAGGTCTAAAAGTAGAAGGAGAAGAATTCAAGATGAAAAGTTACACAGACGACATCATATTGACAATGAGTAATCCTCACTCTTCAATACGACATATGATCGATCAAACGGTATTATTGGGACACTTTGTAGGGTATAAAATTAACTGTCAAAAAAACAAAAATTATTACAAGATTCTTAACAAAACAAGTAACAGGTTGTGATGTTTTTGCCCACGAAGTCAAATATTTGGGAATTAATACGAATGGCCAAATTGATAATCTGTTTAAAGATAATTATGGAACAACCTGGAACAACCTGGAAAAAACTTCAAGAAGATCTACAGAGATGGTTCAAACTTAAACTATCCTGGTTAGGAAAAATTGCAAGTATTAAAATGAATGTCCTGCCCAAGCTGAATTTCCTGTTTCAAATGTTGCCACACATTTTAATAAATTTATCTGGAGCAATAAAAGACCAAGAATAAGATTCAAAGTTCTACAAGATTAAAAAAAGAAGAGAAGACCTAGCTGTACCCAATATCAAACTATATTTGATATCCCAATATCAAATACCCAATATCAAACTGTACCCAATATCAAACTATATCAAACCAAGCAGGAGGACTTGTGTGGATTTTGTAAAATAAGAAACTGCAGATTTAACAACAGGTAATACACAATTATCTACGGAGGGGAAAAACTGAACAAAAGATAGAGTCAATTAAAAAATACTCCCATTTAATAAGAAAAAGACTTTTTGAAATCTGGAAAAAACATACTTTTGACAGTCCTCCAACCTCACACTTAAAATCTCCTATAAAAGCCAATTATGATACAGAAATACAGAAGAAGAAATGATCAGTAAGAATGGGAAAATCAAATCATGGAAAGAGATAAAGGAAGAGGGCAAGAAAATACAATGGCTGATATATTTCCAGATATCCAGACTTAGAAGAGTATTGATATCACAGGAAGACTTTGTGAAATGTCAGATTTTGAAAAAGAGATTACCACACAGAAACAACATTTGATGGGAAGAATATAGAAGATGCTGCTGAAATCTGAAACAGAAATAGGTCAAGGTATGCATTGTAAAATGGATGCAAAATCTTAAAGAAGAGATAACCTCTCAACAGTGGGAAACATTATGGACTAAAAGTATTAAACTTACAAATGCTAAAACAGAATTGGTATAAACTGTTTTACAGGTAGTATGTAACTCCTGAAATGATCAAGAAGATGACTAAACAAAGTGATGGTCTCTGCTGGAGAGATGTCATGAAGAGGTTGGATCCTTCTTCCATATGTGGTGGACTTGCAGAAAAAATCAAGAAGTATTGGATTGCAGTACATATGAAAATGCAAAAAATAATTAAATTAAAAATTTCCCCTTACTGTCACAAGGATGTTACTGGGTATCTTGCCAGAAAACCTTCCTATGAAGCTTAGCAAGCTATGTTGGCACTCATTATCCTCAGCAAGGTTAATAATTGCATCTTGTTGGAAAACCAATGAAGATTGTAATACAGAACTTTGGGAAGATAAAATCAGAGAATATGTTATAATGGCTAAACTAACAAACCTTGTAAATAGCCAGTCAAAACATGAATTTGATAAGAAATGGGAACTTTATTTCTTTTATGAGGCTGAATCAACTATGTAAAAATAATAATAGGAAGATTATTAATTATTAATTAATTATGGCGATATAAGAGATTATTTAATAATGATGCTGCAGAGCTAGTGGTTAGAATTTTAAGTTTTTGTAATGTTCTCTACAATTATTTCAAGAGTCAATGTGCTACAGCTAATATCTATACAGTTCTTGGGTAAATAAGAACATAAGAAGGAGCCTGCTGGATCAGACCAGAGTCCATCTAATCCAGCACTCTGCTACTCGCAGTGCCCCACCAGGTGCCTTTGGGAGCTCACATGCAGGATGTGAAAACAATGGCCTTCTGCTGCTGCTGCTCCTGAGCACCTAGTCTGCTAAGGCATTTGCAATCTCAGATCAAGGAGAATCAAGATTGGTAGCCAGAGATCAACTTCTCCTCCATAAATCTGTCCAAGCCCTTTTTAAAGCTATCCAGGTTAGTGGCCATCACCACCTACTGCGGCAGCATATTCCAAGCACCAATCACATGTTGCGTGAAAAAATATTTCCTTTTATTAGTCCTAATTCCTCCCCCCAGCATTTTCAATGTATGCCTCCTGGTTTTAGTATTGTGAGAAAGAGAGAAAAATTTATCTCTGTTAACATTTTGTACCCCATGCATATAGACTTCAATCCCAAACGCTGCAGCCTCTCCTCATAAGGAAGGTGTTCCGGTCCCTCAATCATCCTCGTTGCCCTTCTCTGCACTTTTTCTATCTCTTCAATATCCTTTTTGAGATGTGGCGACCAGAACTGAACACAGTACTCCAAGTGTGGTCGCACCACTGCTTCATATAATGGCATGACAATCTTTGCCATTTTATTATCAATTCCTTTCCTAATTATCCCCAGCATAGAGTTTGCCTTTTTCACAGCTGCCATGCATTGAGTTGACATTCCCATGGAACTATCAACTAGGGCGCCCAAAGAGTTCCTTTCACTGGATCTGTGACTGATAGCACTGACCCCTGTAGCGTGTATGTGAAGTTTGGATTTTTTGCCCCTATGTGCATCACTTTACATTTTGCTACATTGAACTGCATTTGCCATTTCTTAGCCCACTCACCTAATTTATCAAGGTCCGCTTGGAGCTCTTCGCAATGCTTTGCGGTTCTCACCACCCTACATCATTTGGTATCCTCCACAGGGATTGGTCAGTGCCGATGGGCTTTGAATAGGCTCAGCCCAGTGCCATCACCTCCTCCGTCTCACCTTGAGCAGAGGGCCCAGCAGTCTGTAAGGCTCTGTCTGTTCTGCCATCTCAGGCTGCCTGGGTGCTGCCTCTCCTGCCTTGTATTGTCTGGATTTTTACGGTTTTTACAAGGTGAAATGGCCACACACTGATTATACCCATTGGTTTCACATTATTAATATTTGCTTCAGTGCACCCCCACATAATAAGAAGTTGGTATTTACCACATCAGAGCAACTTTTAGCATAGTAAAAAGAAGTTGGAATGAAACAGCTGCCAGATGAAATTCGTGTGGTTAGCATCACCATTTCTGCACATGAAAAAATGTGATAATATGGGTGTGCTTCTCTGGTAGCTGGGACAAAGACATCTGTTTTTGCCTATACCATCACCTCTCTACAATGTCAAGCTTTCACGGTACGCATATTTTACACATCATATGTATATACAAGGAAACAGATACACAAATACATATGTACATGGTCATATAACCATATTCAGGAATATGGACATATATCTGTGCTGAAGTCGCAGGTGACTTGGGCTGACAGCAAGGGGTGGTTTACCCCTGCTTCCCTCTGTAGAGTCTTCCTTGGTGGTTTCCCTGCCAAGCACCGACCCTGCTTAACTGCCAAGATCTGACAAAATCGGGCTTTTTTACCAGGCCACCTCTCCTCCCCCAGTATATATACCCACACATTATTTAACGGCTTCGATAGATGTTTCATCACTGACCTGTCTACAGACAACTGTGCATGTGAGATTTCTGCTGTGCATTCCTGCCTCCTCCACTTCATAGCACTCTCTGTGCCTACATTCACGGTCAGTTTGCTTGTATTGTCAACCTTCAGGATGAGGTAATCTGTTAGATTTGTTTATTTTTAAAAAATGTCTCTATAACCGTGCAGTCACAAGTTATCATGGACCAGAGCAACCTCACTGAGCACAAAAGCCAACGACCCCCAGGAGGAGGAGACTGAAGTTCTGGAACCTCTCCAGAAGGCAGCATTTAGAGCACCTGTGAGAGTCTCTGTTAACGCCCAGGTGGAGCTGCAAATTGCTGGGTCAGCTCTGCCTCCCTTCTCAAACTCAGAATATCCCGCCACAGAACTGAGACCACCGCTGAAGTCTCACCTCAATTGGCTTCTCAAGCCCCCAAGCATTTCTGGGACCCCAAAGCTATGCAAAAATGGATAACACAGCAAACGTATCTGACCTTTGTTTTCTTTGCACCCCTCCCACACAGGCGCCATCTCCTCCTCCCCCATGCCAAAGAATTTTTCAAAGAAAATTACAAACAAACAAACAAAAGGAGAGATTTGAATTTGTTTTAACTAGTAACCAACTGGTTTGGTACCATAGATCTGTTCCAGAAGCAGAGGGGGTGGAAGGAAGAAGCCGTGCTCTACACAGCTTATTTTAGGCATACTTTTAACAAAACATTTATGTATTTGTTCTATGACATTATCGGGTTCAATCCCTGGATCAGTTGGCGGAAGGTGCTAAAAATCAATCACAGGGTCACTCCAGATTTCCTCTTCCTTGGCAGACCCTGCCAACTCCAGGCAAGCTGAGGAACCAAGGGGGTGAGATCACGCAGACCATGTTGGGGAAGGCAACAGAAGTCACAACCATCCTCCTACAGCAGCAGCAGGAGGAGGAGGAAAGTTTTTGCTCCCTTTGCCCTTCATCCCTGGAAGCCCCAGAAATCAACTTCCCCAGGGTCAAAAGGGCATGCTGGAGGGTAGTGTGGGATGCACCCACAAATCATGGGACCCAACCAACCCATTTTGATTTTCCATTTTTAAAAGTAAAGCAATAACTCCATGCAGTCGCTTTTCTTTCTCCCAGCCTGTCTGAAAATTGAAAGAAATGGCTACTCACAAAGTTAAAGGGATCCCTGTATTCTGATTTATCTGCAATAAACAAGATACTGGATAAAAGACAACATTACCTAGTTGGTAAAATGTTTCTGCTGCCATGCCTACTTACATAAACTGCATACTGCTTGTTTACATACCTGAATGGTGTGTATACAAACAGCAGGGCAGAAATTTAACAGGACAAAGAATGGCAATTCCTAAAAATCCTGTCCCTCTTCCTTACCACCCGCCCCCCAATGGCCAGTTGCGCCAGACCCTAAGAAACAGTGAACATTCCAGACAAGTCTAAGCAGCACCTCCGCGGTCCACACAAACAGGTCCTGTAAAGTCATAGGAAAGAAAACAGCTGATTTTAGAACTGTGAATTTCCACAAAGTCTCTCTATAGAAGTTATCATCAGTCCAAATGCAGAGGAGACAGAGAGATACTTGGCCTCAATGACAATGATTACTAAGAATGCTTCTGGGTCTTTAAAACTGTCGTTACGGTCGACGCAAGGAATAGGCGGGACGCAGCGATATCATCCGGTGGAGAGGAGCCAGTGACGATATAGCGTGATCCGTGGATCTGGCTACTCTGCCGAGCTGGCGGTCCATGGCACCTTTTATTAGGGTTTTTGGGAAGGCAGGAGAGCGGGAGAGTGTTGCACAATACATGACTCATAGGGGCTGCGGACGTGCGAGAGGAAACGTTCCTGTCTGGGCCTAATCCATACCTGGGGGTATGCACCTTTTGTCCCTTTGTCCAGGACATCTTGTGACCCGTGAGTCACAGGGGACTTGTGACCAGTGAGGATGCTTGCCCAGAGGGCAACAGATGGCGCAGACATTCCTGTGCACTGTCTGAGGCTCTGCTGGGTTCGCTGGCTCACCCCAACATAAAACAGTGTCAGGAAAGGAATCTTGCTACTGAACTCACTTCAGAAAAGTCATGTCATGGTGCAGTTCTTCAGGTTTCAACGTTGCTTTCTGAACTCACCCAGAAATAGCCTTTTCTGCCTTGAACGTACTTCTGTGTAGACAATGCAGACGTAAGGACAGGGGGAAAGAAATGCATCCCCACGCTTGAATCTCAAGTCTGACACTTTTTCCCATTTGTCTAAATCTGAACAAGGCAGTTGAGGCTTAACAATTTGGGCACAAATAAGAGAGGAAAGGGAGGGTGAAAATGCAGCTATTCTCTGCACATTGTGTTCGATTTGGCTGGAGTGTAGATAGGCAATGGTTACCAGCAGTAATACTTGCACAGTATAGATTGGAGAAAATTGCCTGCCACGTGGGGCTGGGAGTTCAAGGGCATCTCTGCATCGAAGGAGGGCTCCTTGCTCAAGAGGAAAGCACCTCTGCTGGCAGAACACATCCACAGCATCCAACCCAAATGTTTTCTACATACCACTGGGGGAAGAATTTAAAATCCTTGTCTTGAAATGGAAGGGAGGGCTGGTGTCTGCTTGGTCCGCTTGTAACTAAGGACCTGTTTAGTAACACCTACTTAAGATGCTCCATGGTTGCTTATTGATGTGTGGTGTTGAGAGCCAATGTGGTTTAGTGGTTAAGAGTAGGTGGACTCTAATCTGGAGAACGGGTTTGATTCCCCACTCCTCCACCTGGCTCTTATCTGGGTGAACTTGGACTAATCACAGTTCTTCAGAACTCTCTCAGCCCCACCTACCTCATGGGGTCTGTTATGGGGAGGGCTAGGGGAAAGGAGTTGTGGGAAGGGGAAGAGAAAAGCAGTTTGTAAACCCCTTTGAGTCTCTTTACAGGAGAGAAAGGGGGTATAAATCCAAGCTCCTCTTCTTCTATTTTTATGCCCTGGCTTGTGTTGAATCACTTGTTTGTTTAGTTGTGAGCTGCCTCAGCCAGGTCTCTGGAGAGGCTGAATATGCTTTTTCTAAGTCAATAAAAGTGCGAAGGCCCCCAACTTCCACCCCACAAAGGACCAGATCAACAAGTCCCTTTTCAAGCAAAAGCTGCTCCTCCCTAAGTGTTGGCAACTGGGGGAAGAGGCCAGCAAGACAGCTCTGGGGGCCGGATTTGACTCCAGAGGTCAGACAGAGCCCTCCGGGGGTGGGCGGTATAGAAGTCGAACAGACAGACAGACAGACAGACAGACAGACAGACAGACAGACAGACAGACAGACAGACAGACAGACAGACAGACAGACAGACAGACAGACAGACAGACAGACAGACAGACAGACAGACAGACAGACAGACAGACAGACAGACAGATAGATAGATAGATAGATAGATAGATAGATAGATAGATAGATAGATAGATAGATAGATAGATAGATAGATAGATAGATAGATAAAGGATGCTGGTGGGGGGAGAAACAAGCAGAAGCGGATCTGTGATCTGATTGCAACCCAGAAGGCCAGTCTGTGGCTCCACAAAGTTTTCCCCCTCCCTGCCTCCCTTCTGATATTGAAGCTCAGAAGAGGAAGAAATGCAACCAGAGAAATGCTCCTTTTTTGGAGGACCCTCCCATGCTGCGTATGTCAGTGAGACAGATGTGTAAATGACAGCCTCATCACATCTACATTGGCCCTAGAGCAGTGGTGATGAACCCATGGCACTCCAGATGTTCACGGACTACAATTCCCATCAGCCCCTACCAGCATGGCCAATTCGCCGTGCTGGCAGGGGCTGATGGGAATTGTAGTCCATTAACATCTGGAGTGCTATAGGTTCGCCACCACGGCCCTAGATCATAGGTCAGGGACGTAGGTGTAGATTTTTTATGGGTGGGGTTGAGGGTGGGACCACACCACCACCCGCCCCTAGGGCATGGCCATGCCTCCCCAAGCCCCGCCCCTAGCCTAGTGCTTATAAAAGCAGCTCTCTGAGGCCGGGGATGGCAGACTCCCCTGCCCTCCCCTGCCCCTCCCCTCTGTGCAGAGGCATGGAGGGAAAATGGAGCCTGGTGCAAAATCTGAGTTTTGTGCCCCGCCCCCCCGGGCAGCCGCTGTGATGCTGGAATCCACCCCCAAACAGCATCACTTTCAATGGTGTTTAAACTAAAGAGCCCAAATTCTCCTTTTAAATCCACCTTAAAGGGAGAATCTGGGGTCCCTAGTTAAACAACATTGACAGTGATGCTGTTTTGGGGTGGATTATCCACCACCATGAAACAGAATCACTTGCAATTTGGCATAGTGGTTAAGAGCAGGTGCACTCTAATCTGGAGGAACCGGGTTTGATTCCCTGCTCTGCCGCTTGAGCTGTGGAGGCTTATCTGGGGAATTCAGATTAGCCTGTGCACCCCCACACATGCCAGCTGGGTGACCTTGGGCTAGTCACAGCTTTTCGGAGCTCTCTCAGCCTCACCCACCTCACAGGGTGTTTGTTGTGAGGGGGGAAGGGCAAGGAGATTGTAAGCTCCTTTGAGTCTCCTACAGGAGAGAAAGGGGGGATATAAATCCATGCTCTTCTTCTTCTCCTAAACTGAGGACCTCAGATTCTCCCTTTAAATCCATGCCAAAGGGGGTGGATTTAAAAGGAGAATCTGGGGAAATTTGGGGGGTGCCTGCTGTCAGGGGTGCAATTGTTAAACTAGAAGCACCAAACTTTCAGGGTATCAATAAGAGACTCTCCTGATAATACATTCCTGGTTTGGTGAAGTTTGGTTCAGGGGATCCAAAGTTATGGACCCTCAAAGGTGTAGCCCCCATCTTCTATTAGCTCCCATTGGAAACAATGGGGGATGGGAGCACCCCTTTTGGTAGTCCATAGCTTTGGACCCTCTGGACCAAACTTCACAAAACCTGGGTGGTTTCAATAAGAGACTCTCCTGATAATACTTTCCTGGTTTGGTGAAGTTTGGTTCAGGGGGTCCAAAGTTATGGACCCTCAAAGGTGTAGCCCCCATCTTCTATTAGCTCCCATTGGAAACAAATGGAGGATGGGGGCACCCCCTTTGGGAGTCCATAACTTTGGACCCCCTGAACCAAACCTCACCAAACCTGGGTAGTATCATCAGGAGAGTCCCCCAAACAATCCCTGAAAGTTTGGTGCTGCTAGCCCAAACAATGCGCCCCCTCCAGGCCAAAAACAAAAAAGCACTAAATGTTTTAAAAACCCACAAACGGAGGGGTGGAGCTTCGGACATGAATGGGGGGGTTCAAACCCGAGAACCCCCCCTTACCTACGTCCATGGCATAGGTGTCAAACTCGCAGCCCTCCAGATGTTATGGACTACAGTTCCCATCATCCCCTGCCAGCATAACTAATTACTCATGCTGGCAGGGAATGATGAAAGGGAATGATGAAAGTGCGCAGGAAGCTGAAAGGGAAAATCAAGAGAGTCAAAACTGTCCAGGATGCTTGGAGGTTATTTAAAAACACAGTAATAAAAGCTCAGCTGGAATGTGTTCCACAGGTTAGAAAAGGCAGCACCCAGTCCAAAAGAAAGCCACCATGGTTAACAAGAGAGGTTGAGGAAATTATCAGAAAAAAGAAAATGTCTTTTAGAAAATGGAAGTCCAGTTTGGCTGATGAAGAATACGAGAGGGAACACAAATGGTGGCAAAAGAGAAGCAAGTTAGCTGTAAGGGAGGCAAAAAAGGATTATGAGGAACGCATGGCTACGAACATCAAGACCAGCAACAAACAGTTCTTCAAGTACATCAAAAGCAGGAAGCCAGCAAGGGAAGCGGTAGGCCCGTTAGATGACAAAGGAACAAAGGGTGTGCTAAAAGATGGCAGGGAGATTGCAGAGAAGCTGAATGAATTCTTTTGCATCTGTCTTCACCCAAGAGGAGGCGAGTAACATTCCTGCATCTGATCCAAGCTTCTTAGGAGGCGAATCCGAGGAACTAGCTTAAGATAGTGATAGACAAGGAAGAAGTTCTGGCAGCCATTGATAAACTAAATGTTACCAAATCCCCTGGCCCAGATTGCATTCACCCAAGAGTTCTTAAAGAGCCCAAGCATGAAATTGCTGATCTTCTCACTTTAATATGCAACTTATCCCTGAAATCAGGCTCCATCCCTGAAGACTGGCAGATGGCCACGGTCACACCAATCTTTAAGAGAAAGGATCTACAGGTGGGACCCGGGAAATTACAGGCCAGTCAGTTTGACATCTGTTCCTGAGTGATTAATGCGTTAGTTGAACCTATCATTAAAGATTAAATTATCAAACATGTAGAAAAGCAACAGACCTGCACTTTAGGAAAGAGTCAGCAAAATGGCTTTTTTGTGCAGAGGCAAAATCCTGTCTTACAAACTTACTAGAGAGTTCTTTGAAGGTGTAAACAGGCATGTGGACAGGGGTGAACCGGGTGGACATTGTCTACTTGGATTTCCAAAAGGCTTTTGACAAAGTTCCCTCACCAGAGACTGTTGAGAAGAAACTCAGCAATGAAAGGAATAAGAGGGGAAGTCCTCCTCATATAAGATTAAAAAACTGGTTGAAGAAACAGGAGAAACAAAGAGTGGGTATAGGAAATGGGAAGTTCTCACAATGGAGAGATGTAGGGAGTAGAATTGTCCCCAAGGATCCGCTTTTGGGACCAGTGCTCTTTAACCTATTCATAAAATGACCTTGGGAAGTAGAGAGGTGGAGTGTAGCGTGGTGGCTCAAGTTTGCAGATGATACCAAATTATGTAGGGTGGGTGAGAACCACAAAGCGATTGCTTGAAGAGCTCCAAGCGGACCTTGATAAATTAAGATGAGTGGGGCTCCGAGGAAGTGGCAAAATGCAGTTCAATGTAAGCAAAATGTAAAATTGTGAAAGTGCACTTTTATAGAGGGCATAAAAGAATCCAAATTTCACATACACGCTACAGGGGTCCAGTGCTTTATCCAGTCACAGACCAGAGGAAAAGGGATTTAGAAGCGTCTTTAGTGGATAGTTCCATGGGAATGTCCAACTCAATGCATGGCAGCTGTATAGAAAAAGAGGCAGAACTCTATGCTGGGGAGTTAATTAGAAAAGGAATTTGAAGTAATGCCAAAACTGCAAAGATTGTCATGCCCCTTATATAAAAGCAGTGTTAGTGCGACCGCATTCTGGAGTAACATAAGCTGTCCAGTTCTGAGTCGCATGCACATCTCAAAAAAGGATATGAAGAAGAAAGAGAAAAAAGAAGAGGTGCAGAGGAAGGGCAACAAGGACTGATTGAGGGACTGGGAGCACCTTTCCCTATGAGGAGAGGCTGCAGCGCTTTAGGCAGGACTTCTTTAGTTTGGAGAGGAGGCTGGCTGAGGGGGGGATATGCCATTGAAGTCTACAAAATTATGCATGGGGTAGAAAATGTTGACAGAGAGACATTTTTCTCTCTTTCTCCATTGAATACTAGAACCAGGGGGCATTCATTGCAGAAATGCTGGGCTTGGGAAGAATTAGGACTAATAAAAGGAAACACTTCTTCACTAACGATGTGATTGGTGTTTGGAATATGCTGCCACAGGGGAGGTGGTGGTGATGGCCACTAACCTGGATATTAGCAAAGCTTTAAAAGGGGCTTGGACAGATTTTACGGAGGAGAAGTTGGATTTATGGCGTACCCAAATCTTGATCCTCTTTGATCTGAGATTGCAAGAATGCCTTAACAGACCAGGTGGTGATCGGGAGCAACAGCCGCATGAGAGGCTGGCCATTGCGTTCACATCCTACATGTGAGCTCCCAAAGGCACCTGGTGGGCCACTGCGAGTAGCAGAGAGCTGGACTAGATGGACTTTGGTCTGATCCAGCTGGCTTGTTCTTATGTTCTTATGTTCTTATGTTCTTATGATGGGAACTGTAGTCCATAACATCTGGAGGGCCGCGAGTTTGACATCTGTGCCCTAGAGGTTCACAAACATCTGTTGCATGCGCCCCAGCAGGCACTTCTTCACGTGCAACAAACATGCAACTGCATGCACATTCTGCAGCAGCTTACAACTAAGAAGGGCTCCCTGCTGTGAGGAGGGGAACATTTGAATTTATAATTTATCAAATGGGATGGAATGTAAACAGCCTCTTTCTCCAGTTAACTTTATTCAACACTGATTAAAGGATACATGGAAACACAACCAAGTGTTCAGTAGTAAATGGGCATAAATTATTCAGGTTTCCCAAGATCACTCGGATGGCCTCCTGGAATAGAATACATAAAGGAAGGAGCACATCCACTCCATTAGCTCTTCTAAACGTCTAACCTTTAAAGCACACAATAGATTAACCTAATCAAAGTTCCTTCTGTAATTTTGTCTCTTGTTTTGTCAAGAATAACATCCAAATCTCCAAATATGTTTTCATATTGTTCCCCTCTTAAATGAGACTAACAAATAGGTATTACAAGTGGCTAATAGAACTCTTTATTACATATCGGAGTTTCAGCTACTTCTTGTACCACATCAAACAGTAACACATGAAAACTTTGATATGTTGCTCAGTAAAACAAAGGCAACAATCAAGAGACATTATCCTTCTTCCTGGACCTGCACATTGGTAGGAATTCTTCCACAAACAGAATATTTTTTAGGGGAGAAATCCATGTGTGGTCATTCAGAACTTCAAACCCATAAGCTACTCAGCAACCTTGCTGCCCCTAGTTAGCAACTTTGGGATGGGGAATACTTGGAGATTTGGGGGATGGAGCCCTGGAAAGACGGGGTTTGGGGAAGGGCCTCACTGGTATATCAAGCCACAGAATCCTCCTTCAGAAGCGGCTGTTTTCTGCAGGGGGTGTGATCTTTTGAAGGCCATTTTGCAGCAGACTGAGTTTTCATAGCAGACTGCAATCCCTGACGGTTTCAAGTTATTGCTGTTCTAACAAATGTTTGTACATTTTGGAAGCACAGACATATGGAATTTATGTTCCACAAGACTTGAAGCTTGCTCAAGTCCGGTGCACATGTGGGTTCCGGTTAGTTTAGAGCAGGGGTGTCCAACTCTGGCGCCCCAGATGTTCATGGACTACGATTCCCATCAGTCCCTGGCAGGGGCTGATGGGAATCGTAGTCCAGGAACATCTGGGATGCCAGAGTTGGACACCTCTGGTTTAGTGGATGTTTGTGCTACACAGGATTTTTAGCAGTGTTATTAGGGTCTGTATTTCAGATACTTTGTGGTACTTTTACAATGTTTGTAGTTTTGGGACTTGGGGGGCGCACCTAAAACAGACAGAAACTAGCGCCGGGGACAAGGAAAACCTGAGGTTTGGCATGCCTCCCGGCCGGTGTATGGCAGAAGTACCACCCCCACCATTAGACCACAACAATGATTTTTGTACCAGCTCACAAATCACCTCCCACTCCCATCCAGGAACCATACATGGCTCTCTACCCACCAACTACTTTTCCTAATTTCCTCAATCCCCAACAACAACCCTATAGAGGTCTAGGTTGGTTAGCCCTGCAGAAACAACTCCAGAAGCCAGCAGTGCAGAGTGGGTGTTAAGCATGTAAATCTCTCACAAATCACCCCTCAGCAAAAACTTATTTACTCAAACAAATGTCAGCATCATCTCTCACAAAACACCTCCAGATGGAATCCCACTTTCATTGGTGTTTTAAACTAGGGAGCTCAGATTAACTTCTTTTAAATCTACCTTAAAGGGAGAACCCCGGTTCAAAACAAAATTAGGAAAGTGATGCTGTTTGGGGAATTGGATTCTCTCCGAACCACTGAAACTTAGCATCACTTTTGAGGGAGTTAAGGAGATTCAGATGGAAACAAATAGCAGATTTGGCTGGAATCTGGGCACAGATTTGGGCACATTCAGACAAAAGAAATTGTCCGATTATGTCCTGCCCAAAGAATTCAACAAAATGCGAATGCAAAGTATTTGGATTTTGGGGGGGGTATTTTTTGGTGTTTTTTCAGCCTACAGGGAGCGCATTTTTTAAAGCTAAGCGGCACCATGATTTCAGGGCATCATCCAGAGACTGCCCTGATGATTAACTGCACCCGAGTTTGCGGCGATGTTTGGTTCAGGGGCAGCAACAAAGTTATGGATCGCCTTAAAATGGAATGCCCCCATCCCCACTTTCGGCTTTTCCAATGGGAGGCCCTAACCTGAGGATAGGGGCTACCCATTTGAGGGACCTTCATAACTTTGGTTCCCTTTTGAACATAATTGTACATCAAACTTGGGTGGCATCCATAAGAATAGTTAACGCACATGATACCCCTGAAGGTATTTTGGTGTCACTAGCTTTAAAAATACATCCCTTCCAGGCACCCCAAGGAATTTTGCCCAAGATTCTTTACTGTTTTTGCAGTGACTTTTGCTCCATTGTGGAATTTCTGAGGAGCAGGCTGCACATTTTTTTTGAAGATAAGAGAGCCTTGGCCAGACTTTCAAGGTGGCTCCAAGAGGCCTTGAGTAATAGCATCCAATCTTGAGGTGAGCTTTTGCTTCTGGGTGGAAGGGGGGGGGAGTTGAGAGAGGGAGTTCTGAGAGAACTCCAGCCCACAGGCTTTCTCTTCATGTAATGCAGGGCCCGAGGCGGGGAAACAAAATAAGCCTTTTGGGGGCCCATAAAAATTGAACCCCCAGGAAGCAAAGGTCTCCAAACCCTGGATGCTATTACCAGGAGGCCCACTCCTCTAGAGCCACCCTGAAAGTCTGGTTGCCTCTATCTTCAAAATTATGTGCAGCCTGCTCTACACAGTCGTAGGAAATTCCCCATTGGCTTACAATGGGGAGTAAAGTCACTGCAAAACAAAGAAGAATCTTGGGCAGAATTTCTAATGAGGTGCCTGGAGAGGTGTATTTTAAAGCTAGCTGACGCCAAATTTTCAAGGGTATCATCACCATCTGTTAACTATTCTTATCGATGCCACCCAAGTTTGGTACAGAAGTTATATTCAGGGGAACCAAAGTTATGGACCCTCAAATGGGTAGCACCCATCTCCTGTTAGCTTCCATTGAAAACAATGTGGGATGGGGGCACCCCATTTGGGGTCCCGCTAACTTTGCTTCCCCTGAACCTAAACATATCCCACCAAACTTAGATGGTACTCTATCAGGACAGTCTCTGGATGATAACCTCCTGAGAATTTTGGTGCCGATAGCCTTAAAAATGTGCCCCACCTCGCGAGCCGGAGCGAGTGAAAAAAACACTTTAAAATTTTTTTAAAAAACACTACGCACAAACTGACTTCCTAGAGAAATGTTGGTGCCCCCCCACGTGACCAAATGGGGGGCGCCCGGGGACAAAGGGTACCCCCTGTCCCTAGGCAGGAACGCCACTGTGGACACGTGTTATATGTATAACAAGATGTCAATCGAAAGTTGCTGTGAGCCGTCTTCAGTGTAATTTCCATTGGGCTGTACTGTGTGCACCAATCCCCATTTAATTCAAATGGTGGAGCAACTGGAGTTTGGTCACACTAACTGCTGCCACCGTGACTCTGCCAACAGAAACAGGGTGCAGGGAATTCAACAGCAAGATCACCATCGTTTACTTAAAAATGCCACCCTGTCTCCTGTGCAACTCAAGATGTTTTTGCAGTTATCCTTCCCAATTATGTGTGGTATGAAGTAAAACTATGAAGTAAAATCAAAACCTTCTACTGCTTTCCCAAAGCATGGAGGATCACAGCTAATTTTCACATTTGCCACACTAAGATTTCTGATACAAATATCTCAGAACTGGATATCTCACCTCTAGTTCTTCATTGATAATGTTCTCATGAAGGCCAACATTAGTACTGCAAAACAAACATACCAGGGATTAGCTTCAGAAATGAAGGGCAAATGCGCACTCCAAAGCACTACAATACAGAATCCAGGCCACAGTCTACCACATTTTCTTCTACGATCAAATGCCCCTCGGAAGTCCACACACAGGGCTCCAATAAAGATAGCTACACCACTCAGTTGATCACAGCATTTGGTACTCAGAGGTACATTGCCTCTAAACTGGGAAGCTCCATTTTAGCTACTGTCCTTTTCTCAAATCTGAAAATGGCTTGTGCTGGACTCTAATTATAAACAGAAGTAATTAGTAAGATGCACTATTTATTACTAGATGGCATTCTAAGGTAAGCAAAGCCTTTATTGGCATATACAGGATGACACAGTAATACTTATAAAATACACATAAGACACACAGTGACTAAAACACATTTCTTCAGCTGAAAAGCTCAACTGGCAAACGTAAAATATCGATAGCAATCAAATAATATTGCCAGCTATATTGGTATAATATTGCTAAGCATTTAAAAATCAATATCCATCTTGACTTGCACTAGATGGCATTCTATTTATTTATTTCAATTACAGTCAGAGACCAGCATATACAAATAAGCACACTGTTTGATATGCTGCTACTAGATGGCATTCAATAATTATTTGTTTAAAATATGTTATGCCACTGGTGATGGGATATTCATTGTTGCTTTACTCTCTGGCGGAGGACAATAATTGAGGGGGACAGACAAATCTGCCCAGGGAGAGAATTTCATAATATTGGTGCCACAGCTGGGAAGACCCTTTTTTAGTTGTCAGTCTGTCGTGCCCCTGGATTGTCCAGTAACAAGACTCTATATTCAGATGATTTCTTTTACTGAAAACAGCATCAGGAAAAGGCATTCAATTGCCAGAACAAAAGTTTAAGCACCAAAACAGCTCCCATTAAACACCCCCCCCAGCTCCACTTCCACGTCTCCTACCACCACCTCTTGCCACCAGTTCCCAAGCAGGAGGGGTAGGGGGACAGTTCCCCTTCAATCGCATGGGAAGGGTCGTCACTAGGTCAAAACAACCCACACTCTCCAGCACCTTGGAGTGAAAAAGGCGGCAGATGTCTAATGAACAGATCAGGCTTTGCCTGGGAAATGAAACTTGGGCTCATTCCGCACATGCAGAATAATGCACTTTCAAACTGCTTTCAGTGCTCTTTGAAGCTGTGCGGAATGGCAAAATCCACTTGCAAACAGTTGTGAAAGTGGTTTGAAAACGCATTATTTTGTGTGTGCGGAAGGGGCCTAAAGCAGTGAGCAGACAGCAGAGTCAAAGAGGGGCAAAAGGGGAAAGGATCCCCTGTCCCAGCCGGAAGACATGCCAGGATCAAAGCAGAACTGGGCACTGTCCAGCCTCAGGTGGCAACGGCCCCCAAAGAAGGGTCCTGGTTACTCCCAAAGGCTTCAGTTCAAAGCTGCACACCGAGGGCTTAACCCACCAGGAAGTCAGACTGCAATGAATGGAAGCTAACCAAGAGGACGCACGTCTGCCAGCAAGACCTCCAGGGGCACTTTGCTCAGAGCTGAAGGAACAGTATTACAGCAAACCACCTTTGCTCACTATATTTGGCACAGAGACCCAAATCTAGAAGTCTTTCATGCTAGAGGGCACCCCACTGGCATTTATACATTCAGCTGAAACATCCTAGGGAACTGTATGATTTTGAAAAAATCTCTCTTTCCCACAAGTGGCCCAGAGCAGAGAACTAAATTACTTTTCTGTTATCTGTCACATTTAAATGTTGTGTTTATTTCTATGAAGACACTAACAAACATTATCTTAAGCAAATGTGTTCATTTATTTATTTTAGATTCATGGCACACCCTATTTCATTAGATTAGGAGCAGGTAACCAAAGTCACTGAATTTTGCCACATTTTCCCCACATAGCCCTGAGTGTGGAAGGTCTTGTAGTTCCTTCCAAAGGAAGTTTCAGCAGTTCTGTGCTGGAAGGAGATCCCATGGCTAAAGAGTGGCAGCTGTCTGAAGAGGACATCCAGGTGGCATGCTGAGCAGATCTCAGAAATGGGAGACTGGGAGGAGTGGTCACTCAGGTGCTTTACTGAGGTTCCCACTTCTCTTGGAGCCAACCCAAGAGCACGAAGCACCATCGACCAAATACCATGGGTGGAACCCAGTAAAATGCTTTGAACTGCACAGAAACCTGTCTCGAAATAACAGAAATAAATAAACAAATAAACAAATGTGAAAACGTATTCACAGAAAAGATGAAATGTGAACCACGGTCAGCACAGTGAAGTGGTTAGAATACTGGACCAGGCCCTGGTTGACACCGGTTTGAATCCTTACTGTGCCATAGAAACTTTTTGCATGACCTTGGGATGGCCACACACTCTCTCAGCTGCTATGAGGATAACAGGGAGAAGAGATAAGCCTCTGAAGATGCCAGCCACAGATGCAGGCGAAACGTCAGGAGAGAATGCTGCTAGAACACAGCCATACAGCCCGGAAACCACACAGCACCCAAGAGATAAGCCGTTTTCAGTTCCCACAGGGGAGAAAGGTGAGGTATAAAGGAAGAAAACAAAGTTGAAAGCTCAGAGACCAATCTTTTAGTCAGCATGGACAGGGAGCCAGTGGTGGCGAACCTATGGCACGGGTGCCAGAGGTGGCACTCTCTGTGGGCACGTGTGCACAGGGCTCTTCATGTGATAACAGTGCAATTATTTCAGGGAGATTATTAGCACTAAACCTAAGACCTAGTTTTGGGGAAGCAGTGTAGGTAACCCTGTTAAGCGCTGTTAAACCCTACTGATTTTCATGAGAAGAACTAAAGCGTGATCCTTTACCTGGGAGTAAGCTCGGTTGCTGGCAATGGGGCTTGCTTCTGAGTAAACCCTCCTAGGGTCGTGATTCACCCATTCGAAGTGTTGCACAGTTGCTTCAAAGCAAAGCCACTGACTACTACCAAGCTTACTCCCGAGTAACACGCACCTCGGAGCCAACCGTTTTTTCTAAACTAAAACCTCAGTATTCAGGTTGAATTGCCATGTTGGCACTTTGCGATAAATAAGTGGGTTTTGGGTTGCAGTTTGGGCACTCGGTCTCGAAAAGGTTCACCATCACTGTCCTAAGCAGACAGAAGGGTTAAAAGGTGAACTCTTCTTTTGTTCTGGGTTCAAACGCTTCACCCAGAAGACATGACCAGGGAAATGTGTTGACTTCATCTGAAAGGAATACAGATATATGCTTTCCTTTTATTTCCTTAGATCTGTATTCTCTCACTACGATGGCTATTTCTCACACATGTGACCATGGGAATGTGACCATAGCTACCCTGGCCCTTAAATATTTGCTCCCATAAAATACATTGTCTGAGTCTGGCAGCTTAGTTCTTCGAAATCACGAATTCTTCTTTTCTGTTCCTATGACCTATATACTACCCACAGTAACAACTTTTCTATGGTCATGCTTACCTAACAGTGTTGCCATATTTGATTTTAAATTTATAAATGTTCAGTCCAGCATGAAAAAATCTTGTCTCAGGTACTGGATATGTAAAACGGTTTAAAGATGTTTGTTCAGAATTCCAACCTAGTTAAGAACAGAATGAGATAAAACATTATTCCAAAACATGTCATATCTAACTTGCATTCCATCATGGAGCAAAGTCAAAAAAGACGCTGAGAGTTCCAGTTTTTAAAATCTGTCTGGGAAAATCTTTGTACACACTGTTGTTTTATGAGCTCAGAAAGCAAATTTAAAGATTATGATTAATACAAATGAATTCATTAGTCTGATTTAAAACCTGGAAAATTAAAATAATCCTTATACATAATAAACTAAGGGGTGGAATGTCACGATGAAGAATCCCCACCACCACCACCACCACCAATCAGCATGGAGGACTCACTCCACCCACTGGTGGAAAGGTCGTCCTCCTGACATTCCACCCAAGCCCCCGCCCGCCTTCCCCCCACCCAGGAGCAGGTCAACAAGGCAGCACTGCATTGCCATGCGCTGCCTCACTGAACCAACCCAACCTTCCCCAGTCCCTCGCCCACCCTCTCCTAGGCCCCAACCAGCCACCCAGTGCCCTGGAGCAGTGCCAGGTTGCTGGGACTGGTGGGGTATGGGAACCAAGCCACCCTTCTTGGCGGGCCTGGAGCTCACCTCCCCAATCCTCACATGCCCTCTCTCACCCCCCAAAGACTGAACCAGCCCTGGCAGGACATGCACACAGCCTGAGAGAGCCTCTGCCCCTTCCCCCTCTCCCACCCCAACAACGACCAAGCCAGGTGCTGCAGGACACCCACATAGTTAGCCAATGCCCCTCAGGGCTTAGCAGAAGCCTCCCTCCACCTGTCCCAAACAAAAATCCAGGCTGCCCGCTCTCCCCCTCCACCCAAAAAGCCAAGCCCGCCTGGCAGGGCCATGGCAAGAAGCCACCTTTCCTGCCAGCCTAGCCAGCACCCTCCCCATTCCCCCTCCACCCTCCCCGCACCAAGGGCCAAAGCAAAGACTTAATCGGCAGAAAAAGCAAAAGGGAAGTGGGGGGGATGTGGCGGGGAGGTGGGAGAAGGAGGGCGGCCCTCCCACCAATCCAATCAGTCCCCCACCCCCTATTTAGAGCCCAGTTTATTTTAATTTAAAAATGGGCTTTACTGCTAGTTCTAAATAAAGCAATCCGGCCCAGGTGATACACCTTTCCCACATTTACTAAAAAAGAAATTAAAATACAGTATTTGATACTTTGTTTATAAGAAATAATATATTCATATCTCACAGTCACACACACACGTTGTGTGTGTGGCTGCATACAAAATTGTGTTTCCCTTTCTTGCCACCACCCCAAGACATAAAACCCAGCCTCTCAGCAACCAGTCCCTGGGTACACTGGTAAGGCTGCCTCTGAGCACGTACAAAGTGTTGAGCATCTATATATACAGAGAGACAGAGAGACAGAGAGAAGAAATAGTTGAGAGGGAGAGTTAAGAAAAAGAAAGAAAAGGAAGGAAGGAAGGGAGGGAGGGAGGGAGGGAGGGAGGAAGGAAGGAAGGAAGGAAGGAAGGAAGGAAGGAAGGAAGGAAGGAAGGAAGGAAGGAAGGAAGGAAGGAAGGAAGGAAGGAAGGATGATTAGTAACTTCCTCTTAGCTTTGATAGTGTATGTACACGCCTTGTCAACTTGATTACAATCAATATAAACTTATCAACATTGCAGATACAAAGACAATTTCTTATATTCTTCTTTTGTTCACAGAAATTTAACTATTGGTTGCCATATATCTAGGAAATTTTCTATCAAATTATATTTTAGTAGACTTTATAGTTTGTCATAAGCAGCAAATTCGATTAGTTGAATCAGCCAATCCTCCTTAGAGGGAATTGAGGATGTCTTCAATTTTTTGGCGAATTGTATCCTTGTTGCCGCTCTCATATAGAAAAGTAGATTTTCAGCTTTCTTTTTTATCTTAAACTTGGTTATATTTAATAAGAACATTTCTCGTTTAAGCATAAATTCTATACCCAAGATTTCTTTCATAGTACTATATACATTGAGCCAGAATTCTTGGCTAGCTTTACATCGCCACCAAAGGTGAATAAAGGAACCAATCTGGGTTTGACACTTCCAGCATCGATCCGAATTGTTTTTATATATTTTGGCTAGCTTGCTTGGATATAAGTACCCCCTGTGTAGCATTTTGTAATAATTTTCTTTTAAGCTTACTGCGTTTGTGAATTTTAGTTTCCTTATCCAGACTCCTTCCCATGTTTCCAGATTGATTTCTCTATTCAAGTCCTGAGACCATCTAGTCATACAAGGTTTGATTTGTTCGTCTACCAGTTCATCTAAGATATGTTTATACAATTTACTAACAATTCCTCATTTGTCCTTTTTTAGTGTTTTCATCAAAAAGGATTCTTCTAGTTCAAAACCTTTCATTTTTTCAATTTTAATTTTTTCCATCAACTGCTGGTATTGGAACCACTGGCATTCTTTACCATTTATTATGATATCTTGTCTTTCATTCTATATTCGCCCCCTCTTCTTATAATCAAATTATTATATCTAATCCAGTCATTATTATCTTCAAACCTCATTTTAATAGCTTCTTGCGGTGAAAGCCAACCTGGTGTTAGTTTAATATTTTTCCTTTTGTAATCTTCCCATATCTTAAAAACAGATTTCCTTATCACGTGATCCATAAATACCCTAGATTCCTTAACTTGTGCATACCAAATATAAAAGTGCCATCCAAAAATAAATCAGATCCCTCTAAATCAGTGGTTCTCAACCTTCCTAATGCGGCGACCTTTTAATACAGTTCCTCATGTTGTGGTGACCCCCAAATCTAATATTTATCCATTTTACAGATGGAGAACACTGATGCAGAGAGTCTTAGGCGACCCCTGTGAAAGGGTTGTTCGACCCCCAAAGGGGTCTTGACCCCCAGGTTGAGAACCACTGCTCTAAATTAAGCAATTCTCTATCTTCTAGTGTCAACCATTCCCTAAACCAAAGTAGGCCCACAGCCTTGTGATAAAATTCGAAATTTGGTAAACCCAGTCCACCCCTTTTGATGTCATCGCATGTGATAAAATTGTGATAAAATTCTAAATTTGTGATAAAATTCTAATTGTGATTAATTGTGATAAATTGTGATAATTGTGATAAAATTCAAAATTTGGTAAACCCAGTCCACCCCTTTTGGTGTCATAACTAATTCTTGTTCGCCCTTTTCCCCAAATAAATTTACTTAAATCTTTCCTACACTCACTAAAAAACTTATTCAAGGTTACAATGGGTAGGTTTTGGAAAAGAAAATTGATTTTGGCTAAAACTGTCATTTTGACCAACGCAATTTTGCCCAATAGTGATAAGTTCAGTTTAGACCATTTATACAGGTTTTCTTTTATCTTTTCCATTTTATTTCATAGTTATTTTCAAATAGTAAAATATAAAAGTTTGTTAGGAAAATCTATAAATATTTAACTTTTTTCACTAATTTAAACTTTAGGGTTTCTTCAGTTTTTCCTTTTTTATTTTGATTTATATTGAAAGCTAATATTTTTGTCTTGTTTTCATTAATTTTTAGTCCAGACATCTCACTATAGTTCTTTATCTCTTGTTTCAAAGTGTCCATTGATGTTCTTGTTGGGTCAAGAAAAATAACCAGGTCATCAGCGAAGGCCCTAATTTTATACTCAATTTTTTTCTTTTATTCCTTTTATTCCTTTAATTTTGTTATTTCCTTTTATATTTAATATGAATGGTTCAAGTGATAAAATAAAGAGTGGGGGGGGAGAGGACAACCCTTTCTTGTTCCTTTTGAGATATTAAATGAGTCTGATAATTCACCATTAATTTTAATTTTTGCAGTTTGGTTTTGGTAAATTACATCAATCCATTTTTGAAAATTTTCTCCACTATTTATTTTTTTAATGTCTCTTTCATATAATCCCAATTTAAATTGTCAAATGTTTTCTCTAGGTCCATAAAAATCATTGCTGCTTGTTGGTTTATCTTTTTATGAAGAAATTCAATCATATTTAGGATTAATCTGATACATCTACTGGGCAAAAACCGTTGTTTTTTTTACTTATTTAGTTAAGAGTTTTAATCTTTCAGCTAAAATTGTTGCATTATTTTATAATCACAGTTTAGCAAAGAAATAGGGTGGAAATTTTTAACGTTAGATAAATCGTTTCCTTCTTTTTTGATAACTGTAATGATGGCTTCTTTCCAAGAATCCAGCATAAATTCTGTTTTTTTAATATTATTCATCGCCTGTAATATAATTGGTGCCATTTTTTCACTGAATGTTTTGTAAAATTTGTTAGGAATGCCATCCGGCACTGGTGATTTGGCTGTTTTAGATTTTTTAATTGTTTTTGTATTTCTTCTAAGGTTATATCTTGATTCAATATTTCTTTTTGTTCACTACTTATTTCTTATTTTGTTCACTACTTAATCTTCTCATAGCAATATTTCCCTTTTCCTCCTAAAAGCAGAGTTTTCTATAAAATTCTACAAATTGATTTAGTATGTCCTTTTGTTTTGTATAATCCTTCCCCTCTCTAGTTATTAATTCTATTTTCCTACTTTGAATTTGTTGTCTAATTCTCCACACCATCCATTTCTCGCATTTATTTGCTTGTTCATAGTTGTTTAATTTGGCTATTCTGATCTTTTTTCCATATCTAAAACATATATCATGGTTAATTGGTTTTGCGCTTTGTTTAGTTCTTGCAACGAATTTTTAATTTTGGGTTTTGGTAATAACTATTTTTCTATTTCTGATATTTTCCCCTTAATTTCTAACTCCAATCTATCCCTTTCTTTTTTCCATCTGATATTTTCTGTAATCATTAAGCTTCTCAAGAAGGCTTTATATGTGTCCCATGTGGTATTTATTCCTACACTGAGTTTTATTAATTTCAAATAATTCCTTTGATTCTATTCTAGGTCTTTCCAAGACCTTTTCTTTTTTCAACAAATAGTTATTTATTTTCCATACTCCTCTTTTAAATGGTGTTTTCAAAGACCATATTATAGGTTTATGGTGTGAAAAGATTTTTGGTTCTAGTCTAATGTCTTCCGTTCTCAGGCATAAATCTTTGGTAGCCCAAATCATGTCAATTTTGGAAAAGGTATTGTAATGCTTCGCATGGAAGATATATTCTTTACTGTTACCATTAAGTAACCTCCACACATCCTTTAATTCTAAAAAATCTGTTAACTTGAAGAAGGATTTCAGTAGTTTACCTCCTATAATTTTTTTATCCTTTTGTGTACATTTTTCCAAGGAAATTGAGACCACCCCATTTAGATCTCCCATTAAACATATACTATTAAATTAATATTCCTTGATTTTTTCCAGAATTGATTCATAAAAGTTCCCTTTATTTTCATTTGGCCTGTACACTCCTATCAATAATACTTTTTGGTTAGCCCAATTTAATTCCACTCCCAAAAAACTCCCCTTTGCATCCTTAAATAATAATTTTGGTTTATATTGTTCTTTTATAAATAAAGCAACTCCTTTTTTCTTTTTCTTTTCAATTGTGGAAACAAAACATACTCCCAATTTTTGGTTTAAAATTAACTTAATATCCTCGTTTTGTATATATGTCTCTTGCAGACATACGTCAAAGGCTTTTTTGCCCTAATAGTGGAAAATTTTTCTTCTTTTTGCTGGAGAATTAAGTCCGTTAACATTCCAGGAAATAAGTTTAATAGTCATATTAGCAAAATTATATGGGGAAAAACCCTAAAACGTACTTGTTACACCACACTTAATATTGTGTTTCAAAATATTTCTTAATTTTTTCAAAGAAGGATTGTGCCTGGGGGATAGATTTATAAAATTCTATAAAATTATAAAAGTCTATAAAATTTTGCTTTGTATTTGAGTTGTAAGCCTTCCACATCTTCCCACCCGAAAATGTCTTTATCCTTTAGGAAGTTTGTCAGGAAGCTATAGTTCTTTCTTCTATTTAGTATCCAAGTTGGGATTTTCTTAAGTATCATTATGTCCTTGGCATCAATTTTCATTTTTCTTTTGGAATTTCTCTTCAGGATTTTGTGCTTGGCGCCTCTTCGGTCCTGGCAAGCCGATCAGCTGCTTGGAACACCTATCTTATTGGGCTGCTCCTGATCAGACCCTCATAGGATTGCCAACTCCAGGTTGGGAAGTTTCTGAAGATCTGGGGGTGCAGCCTGGAGAGGGAAGGGATCTCAGCAGGGTGCATGCCCCAGAGCCAACCCTCCAAAGCAGCCATTTTCTCCAGCAGAAACTCATCTCTGTCACCTGGAGATCAGTTGTACCTGTAATTATGGGAGATCTCCAGGCCCAACCTGGAGACTGGCAAGCCTAGATCTCACACCCATATTTTGGCGCAAAGGCAGAAAAACACCTGCTTGAATCAATGCTTCAGCTGCAACACTGTCTACCGTTCAACTCCCACCCAAATAAATGTGCTTTCACTACTACAGTATTGTGAGGATTTCATGTTTATATGTGGGTTTTTCTTGATTGCTAGAAGAGTCACCTGTTGCTTCTGCACTGGGCGGCAGCAGCTGCAGTGAGTGACCCCCCCCCCCCCCAAAAAAGTTCTTGTCTTTCAGGCTATTCTGCTTTTCAAAAAGCAACATTACAACAGCTTGCCCGTGTGTGGAACATTAATACAAATGGGAAACTAAATTGGCCCCTGGAGGTGATTATTTATAGATTTTAAAAGAATGGCTTGGTTATGGAGATATGCACTGCTTAACAAGTCATGTTGTGATCCATATGTAAGCCATCAGGCTACTGTATATTGATCAATCTTCAATTTACTAGCTACCTCACCTAACCTTGCATTATCATTGGTTTCAATTCTTGATATCACAGCCAAGATGACAAATATCTGCAGAGCACAAAGCAAATGAGGACTGTTTGCACTACATGATTTACAAATGCTGGCCTTCAACACAGTGGAAAACTACATCAGCTCAGCAGCATATGAAGTTAGTACAAATGTTGAGATTCAACCTATCAACAAGAATACTGGTGATTCTCTTTGTAAATTAATATTATTGTGAAGAAAGAATGGTATAAAAGTCCTGCCTGCAACCTAAGGAAAGGCACCATACAATAAATAAGATGTCTGAATTAAAAAGATTGCAATTAATGTCTAGGAACATAATTTCTTTGCTGCCACTGTAGCATCATGAACCAAAACCCCCAAAAAGTAAACTAATAAATGTTGAGATAACTGGAAGTTTATGGGAAGGTTTTGGAATTACGAGACAGTTATGAAAAATCCATCTACTTGTTCAGACATGGGATTTTATATAAACACCACTTGTCTTGGTCTAGGGCAGGGGTCAGCAACCTTTAACACCCAAGGAGCCATTTGGACCCATTTTTCACAGAAAAGAAAACACTTGGAGCCGCAAATACTTTTTGACATTTAAAATGAAGATAACACTGTATATATTTTTTATCTTTACCCTTTGTATAAAAATTATAGTGTGTTGCTTATGAAATACATGAAGTGCTACAGAGAAAATTATATTTTATTTATGTAAAGAACACATTTTGAACATTTTGAACTCTTAAAAAATAATAACCCCCTCAAATTCCACTTGGATGGTGGATCAAAATTGGTGCCTTTAATGGGGTTGTCAACTTCCAGGGGGGTGAAACTTCTCCCCCCCCCCGAGAAAATGTCTGCCATGGAGGGTGGACTCGACAGCCGTATTCCTCACTGAGCATGGCCCCTGCCCTTGTCCCAAAAGCAACAGTTTCTGAGAATCTACCCCCAAATGTCCTGGGATTTGCCCGTCAGGGGTTGGCAACCCGCAACAACCATGGCTGAGGATGATCCCAACCTACCTCCCTTCCACGATCAACAGGCTTACCCTCCACTGGCTTACTCTGAAGTAAACCTTCCAAGATCCATGTGCAAGGCTTTCCCCATGCGCTCCTGCCCCCCCCGGCAATGCAGAAGCAAACTATTCCCACCCACCCCGCCTCCCCATCAAACAGCCCCAAAAAGTGCAACCTTGCAGGGCTGCAGGTAATAACTAAAACCTGACATCGTATTTCTCACCTGGATTCAGCCAGGCTGCCATCTGCCAGGAAAGCCCCTGGAGCTCAGCGGGGCTGCTGGGGGGTCTGCAACCCAAGGTGGTGCTATTGGGGTCCCCCATGTGGTCCCATCCCCCAAGAAGGACCCGGGGGAGGGAAATGAGGCCACCCAAAGCAGGGGCGACCCCTGACCCCTATTCAAGGGGGTGAACTGAGGTTAGGATTGCGCTGAAAATCTGCGCTCCTGCAACTCCCTCCCGTTTCCCACTCTTCGCCGCTCACCTGTTCAAGAGGATCCACCAGTGATGTTCCACCCACGCCCCACGCCGTCATCGCTGGCATCAGCCAACCAGGCAGCTAGGACAGGGAAGCCGGAAGTGGTTTGGGATAGCTGTCTCGGGCTGTACCTCTCTAGGAACTGGGACTCTTTCCCATTAACCCTTAGGGCGACTCTCCAAAGGAGACTGAGAGGACCCAAACTGCACGGAACCGCAGTACAAGGACAAAGCCGCATGCGGCTTTGGAGCCGCAGGTTGCAGACCTCTGGTCTAGGGGAACAAAGACGTTCCGACAGACCTCTGAATCTGATGAAAAAAATCATACCCTGCTTGCTCAAGGTATGAGAGAAGACATTCAGGAACAGAGATCATACGATCTCCCAAATATGACTATTTATTTTACACCCTCCTTGTGATCATTGTCGTTGAGCTGTTTTGAAAGCAGGAAACAATAGTTTTGTTTAAAATAATGCAAAAATACTGGCCTAACAGAAAACGAAATATGGGGAGAAAACAGGAAGGGAGTTGGAGTTAGGAACAGTGATACCCTACGCAGAATTATGCCTTTCTAAACTACTGACTTCAAAACACATAGAAAGATACAACTTTGCCTCGGATGATATTGGAAATTTGCCAATGCTACCAGTTGCCACATCAGGTCCAGACAACATGGATCCCTGAAGGAGTGTCATTTCCTTTCTACCTTTCATTCTCAGAAACCTACACTAGTCCATTTGTATAAAGTACAACATATTCATTTAAAAACCAGGTAAAAACCTGGCACTCCCACTTCACCTGGGATGAAGGGACACAACAGTCCACCTTGCTGATATAATGGCTATTGTATTCCCCTTGAACAAATTAATACACAGTTGCTGGGAATTAGAATGATTAGTTTTAATTATTATAAGGTCAGCTTTTTGTAAACAAATAACCATTGTATCTGCATTGCACATTCCTTTGACGTCACTGGATAGACAACCCCTTTCCACTATTTCTCAATATGTCTCGTATCCACTTAAGCAATGTAATAAAGTAGACATCAATCATGAGACAAGAGAGCGGGCAGCGATAAATGGTGCTAAATTCAGGCGCTACGAAATCAGTTCAGCTGACAAGAACTAGTGTTGCAGGTCCTGGATGTGGATATCCTCCTCCTCACCCCCACAGAACTACAGTGCACTCTGTCCCTGTTTACTGAGATATTACTGAGGTATAAAAGTGATCTGAAAAATGATTCTTGATGGCCCTAATCTATTCCAGTATTGAAAGGGGATCTTCCAGTTGCGTGTGTTTTAAAGCTTGGTCAGAAATGCTGCATTTTTAGTTTGAATAAATTTATGGCGTATATTTTTTAAAAATTTTACTAGAGGAAGGCCTATTAGGATGTCCAACAAACACTGTAAAGGAATTCACCATTCATTAAAGAAGTCAAACAGACCACACAATTGCATCACAACACAGATTAATAGAGTTTTAGGTGGGAAGTCATGTTGGTCTGTAGTAGAAGAGGAAGATTCAAATCCACAAGAGACTTGCAGAGCAGAAACTTCTGAGACTCAAAGTTCTTCTAGTCAGATACAAGTAGGCATGGAAATCCCTGAGCCTTTATATCCCAGTCAGACTAGGGTGGGTGTGCAGTGATGCAAGGAATAGGATTAATTAATAGAGGACCATCCTGTCATGGACAAATCAATCCATCATACAAAAACTGCCAAGAACATGAAGGAACTGGATTCGTAGTTTGTTGTTTGACTTTCTATGTGGACTGAACATTGCTCTGCCTGATAAGGATAAAGTACTTGTTATCTAATAAGACTGAAGTTCTCTGGGTTAGTAAGCAAAGAAGGCCTGGAACTCTCCGGACTTGGATGAGGTTACCCTCCCCTTAAAATGAAGGTGCCAACCTGGAAACAGGCAAAATCAACAACATGCCTTCTTCACTGTGGCCCTTACCACGCAGAACGGTTCAGGAAGCCTCCCACTCAGCCTCCCACTCTCCCAGCTTTCTGCAAACTAGAAAAAACTGAATTATTCCAGAGGGCTTTTCTACATAGGCAACAGACTTGTACTATAACAAATTATTCACATGGTTGCTTAGAATAATTACTAGGGGCTATGCTACTGTGGATAGCTTGTGGAAACTAGGATCCTACTATGGAATTTTCATATTGTTTAATGGGTCAGGGTAACACTTAAATTTTGCTTTTGTGCTGTTTTGATTGATTGATTCTTATCCTACCTCCTCCCTGGTAATTGAGGCTCAGGGTGGTTGATAACATAAATACAAATGGATTATCCCCCACTCTGAAACAGAATCATTTTCAATGATTAAACTGGGGACCTCAGATTCTCCCTTTAAATCCATGCCGAAGGGGGTGGATTTAAAAGAAGAATCTGGGGAAATTTGGGGGGTACCTGCTGTCAGGGGTGCAATTGTTAAGCTAGCAGTACCAAACTTTCAGGGTATCTTTAGGAGACCCTCCTGGTGATACCACCCAGGTTTGGCGCAGTTTGGTTCAGGGGGTCCAAAGTTATGGACCCTCAAAGGTGTAGCCCCATCTCCTATTAGCTCCCATTGGAAACAATGGGGGCACCCCCTTTGGGAGTCCATAACTTTGGACCCCCTGAACCAAACTTCACTGAACCTGGGTGGTATCAAAGAAGACTATTCTGATAGCATCCAGGTTTGGTGAAGTTTTGCTCAGGGGGTCCAAAGTTATGGACCCTCAAAGATGTAGCCCCCATCTCCTATTAGCTCCCATTGGAAACAATGGGGGATGGGGCACTCCCTTTGAACCAAACCTCACCAAACCTGGGTAGTGTCATCAGGAGAGTCTCCAGAAAAATCCCTGAAATGTTGGTGCTTCTAGCCTAAAAACTGCTCCCCCTGCGGGCCCAAAAACACACTAGCAATACAAAAAACCCACAAATGTGGTAGCAGAGCTTCGTACATGTAATGGGGGGTTGAACCTGAGGGAAAAAACCCTTACCTACATCCTTGCTCTCTGGCATGACAGCCGAAAAAGCGGATAGTCAGTCCACTAAGACTGCCTCCATGGAATGCCTGGAGGAGCAACTCTTCTGGACAGGCTCTGCAGGGCATGAGCCCCTTCAGACAGAGCACTCCACCATGATGGAGCCACACTAGAAAAAGCCCTTGTGCTAGTCAAAGTCAAACCACCTACCTGCGGTCAGGGACCACCAGAGATCTATGTGAAGCAGCCCAAAGGAACCTCTGGGGGTAGCAACAGGAGAGGCAGATCTTAAGGTATGGTGGTCCCAGACCATTTAGGGCTTTAAAGGTTAATCCTAGCACCTTGAATTTGACCCAGAAACCAAAACAGGGTGTCAGAATCCCAAAAACTGAAACAAACTCATGTAAAAGTACAGTAGTTTATTGAGAATTGAGGATCTTCTCTGGTCATGCCAGAACTGAGGTTTGCCCGCGCAAAACCCAGTAGTTAAAGCAGACTGCACCCCCCATCCTGGGAATGCGCGCCCAAAAGGAACTGTGAAAGAGATAAGGTAAAGATAACTGACCTTGGCCACCACCTGGTACAGGATATCATCATACAGAAGACAGTTGAAAGTCAGTTAGAAATGCATTTAACCCATTCCTCCACCCTCAGCATACAGAAAGCAGCAATACCAAAATCCCCATAATAACAGGCCTCCTGACACAGGGTGAATATGTGCAGACCACATGAATTGGATGGATATTATGGTTTTAATGTCAAGGCAATCCCGGGGAAAGGACCAGGGAGATTAAAGGGAGGACTGGGAATATTAATTTCCACTACACTGAAAGTTAGAGTTGTGGCTAAAGCTCCACTCTCTAATTTTGCTATGGCCCTACTTCTTATGTGGGATCAGTGTAGTCTGATAACATTTAATATCTATTTCCCCCCAAAGGGTAAGAAAACAGCTATTGAAAATAACTGGCAGGATTTTGATAATTATTTACTCCAAATTACTTTAGAACATCCCCAAGCTCAAATTCTAATAGCTGGGGACATGAACGCACGTATGGGCCCTAACGATGATTTCCTATTATCTAAATTTAAAACTGTAGCTGACAGTAGGGGGAAAGACCAGGGTATGCTAGCTCAAAATCGCATATCCAAAGATCTAAAGATCATTTTAAAAGTGAACTTACCCAAAGAATCAAAGATGTATCATGACAGTCTGATCTGGCAAGATATTCAGATTTTCCTCTATGTTATACACAGAAATATATCACTGCCCCTGCTCCTTGTTTAACTTATCTGGATAATAAAGATCTAAGGAGAGCTTTTACTCTTGCAAGAAGTGCACATTTACCTTCTGCTGTCTTAGAAGGGAAATATCAAAAGATACCTTATGCTGCAAGGTTATGTTCTTGCTCTCTGAATTCTGTAGAAACTATAGAGCATATGTTATTAAAGTGTCCCCTTTATGAGGAGGCAAGGAAAAAATGCCGGTCACATCTACTACACAAAATGACATATTGTTCTGATAAAGTTTGTTGTGAAAAACTATTACAAGATAAGGAGAATATTACTAAATGGGTAGCAAAATTCTGTCTATTCATTATGAAAAAGAAAAAATGATCTGAATATGGTATCCCCCTTAGACTCCAGTCTTAGCTGGATTTAACTTCAGCCAGTTCTGCCTCAACCACCCAATCACAGCATCCAGGCACTGGGTCATGGCCAAGAGAGTGGCCTCAGGCTAGTGATCTAGCAAGAGGAAGAGCTGGGTGTCATCAGCATGCTGGTGACACTGATCCCCAAACCTCCTGATGAGCTCCACTAGAGGCCATGACATCAGACACAACAGCCAACCCACAACCCAGAGGCCACCTGGTCAGTAGCTACCCTCTGACTGCGTCCTGGGAGGAATGAGGCAATGAGGCAAGAGATAAGGTCGTGCCACACACCCACATTGAGGCCAGGCAACTGACCAGAGCTGAATAATCTACTCTGTCAAGTTCTGCCAATAGATCTAATAATATCAGCTGTGCTGAACCGCCCCGTCAAGTTGAAGCTGGAGGCCGTCTATGAGGGCTGCCTCAGTCTCGACTCCTACCTGAAACTGGACTGGAATGGATGGAGTGCTGTTGTCTCATCCAAGGAAACCTGGAGGTTCTCAGCAACTGTGCTTTCAGTTACCTTTCCCAGAAATGATTGGTTTTACAATACTAACCCTATTGCACTGTTTATTGAATGGCCCATCCTGCTGACTGTGTTGAATCGCTCTGTGTCATCAATCTCAAGTCCATGGGAGGAATGTGTAAGGAATCAGCAAAGTCCGGGCCAACAGTAACGTTAATAGTTCTTTATTGATCTGGCAATCATGATCTTCTACAGACAATGCGAACTCTCCCAAGCAGCCGCTTTTTACGGGCTGACGTTTTCCCGCGAAAACCCCAACCCAAACAACCCTTCTTTCCCACCTTACTATTCCCACCAAGAGCAGGTTCACACAGGACAGTAGCAAGCACGCAACAAGGCTAAGCAAGAGATAACGATAGTTCCGGGCAAGACGCCCAGAAGCAGGAATGTAGTGCCAAGGTTGAATCAAGCTTCTAGCTAACCGAAACAACTTTACAGAATGAAGACTATAAATAATGTAAACAAATCATTGGTAGAAAAGTGGCTAATAAATGTTTTCAATAATAACAAATATATATTTGGATAACCCTGAGCCCTACATGATTTCTTTAATGTGATTTCAAAATACACACCTTTTATAATTAATTCTACTCACTGTACCTCTGTTCACAAATCTTATCATTCAATACAGTTAATGTGATTACCAGACTCTCCATATTCCTGCTGAAGTTGCTTGGTTTAAGAGAGCAGATATCATTCCTGTTCTTCGTGGCTTTAAAAGTAGTTTTTCATTTCTGCCTCAGATGGTCCGCTCCTTGACCACGGTTTGCTTGGCACAGTGGGGCCTTGTGGTTCATCAGTCACAGTACAGGCGCAACCTGGCTGGAGCTGTGAGAGGACGGTGGCTGCCCCCTCCTGGAGACTCCAGGCCCCTGTTCCCGCTTCTCAAGTTACCAGAGTTTTTCTTCATCTGTCAGCCCTTAAAGAGGCCATTTGATGACGGAGAAACATTTGATCAACTTTGTGTTTTTAAAGGGATGCCTCATTATTATTTTGCTTTTTCCCACCCCATCGCCCCTTTCAACCTCTAGTCAGAATAAACGTTCTGGAGAGCCTGAAAGCTTGCAGTTTTTCCGTAATTAGTTTGGTCCAAATAGGGTTGCCACATCCCCCTCCGCGGCCATCAGTGGGGGATGGAGAGAAGGTAGAGTTGCCAGATCCCAGCTGGGAAACTTCTGGAGATTTGGGGATGGCACCTGGGAAGGACAGGGGCCTCAGAGGGGTACGAGGCTACTCTCCAAAGCACCCATTTTCTGGAGTCTGGAGATCAGCTGCACTTCCCAGGGATCTCCAGGTCCCACCTGGAGGCTGGTACCCCTAAGTCATAATAAAGTTATTGCACAGGGGGTTGTGTGTGTGTGTTTGGGGGAAGGGGTTTCTTTGGACGAATGTGGCCATATGCAGGCAGTCTGCAAGTCAGAGAGAGAAAGATTTAAAACAAAATGGAAGACAGCCTCCAAGCATTTCTGATTAGGACAGTGTCTTGAAGACACCCTGAAAGTTTGGTGTCACTAGCTAGAAAACAATTTTTTGGCAATTTCTTGGTGGTTGAACCTCCATGTGCAGGAGCAGTGAGATAAACATTTTTAAAGGTATCGGCACGAAACTTTCAGGGTGTCTTCAAGACACTGTCCTGATGATGTCCCCCAAGTTTGGTGCAGGTTGATTCAGGGGGCCCCAAGTTATGGACCCCCAAACAGGTGGCCCATTATCACCCATTGTTTCCATGGGAGCCAGTAGAGGCTATCTTTGAGGGTCCATAACTTGGGCCACCTGAACCAAACTGCACCAAACTTGGGGTGCATGATTAGAACAGTGTCTTAAAGACACCCTGAAAGTTTCGTGCCGATACCTTTAAAAATGCAACCCCTGCAGGCACCCCAGGAATTCCCCCATTGAAAGCAATTGAAAAAATTCAATGCAAACCACAGAATCTTGGGCAAATTCCTGGGGTGCCTGCAGGGGGCGCATTTTTAAAGGAATCAGCATGAAAATTTCAGGGTATCTTTGGAATACTGTCCTGATCATGCACCCCAAGGTTGGTGCAGTTTGTGTAAGGAATTCCATAGAAGCAGAAATAAAAGGCTTTTTGGGTGTAAAAGACCGTTTATTCAGACATCCTAGAAAGCTCACGTACACGCAGTGGCAGGAATAAGATCTCCCGCCAGAAGCACAGGTTATAACTCTGTCCATCCCATCCCCCCTCCCAGATTCCCATGGGAACGGAGGTCTCATCTCCCTCGCAGAGATAAGGTCTCCGCCGGAGAAGCTGGCCCATCGCCCGGGCTGTGGAATGTAGTCAAGGCCAGGCGGCTGACCCGCTCATCAACACCATTGAATCCTTTACACTCTGCCTCCCTTAAAAGACCTCCCCAGGTTTGAAGCGAGCATGCGGTGGAAAGCAGAAATGAGGGCGGGCGCGTCAATATTTTCGGAATAAACCCATTGATTATACCCAGAGGAATACCCCACCCAAGAGACTAAATATTGTAAGCGCTTTGCGATTAAAGCTGAGAGTCCAGGGATGCATGAAAGCCAGTCAATTTCGTAATGCTTGTGGCCATCAATAATAGTCGGTGGGGTCTCTCTCCGGCGGGATTAGTACAGGCATCGGAAACGGGAGCCTCCTTGAGTAAACTGGAATGGAAGACAGGATGGATATTACTAAGAGAGTTAGGCAAATCCAATCGGGCAGTGACATCATTAATCACTTTAGTAATCTGAAAAGGTCCCTACTTAATCTACTTTGCCTAGTTTTGAAAAATTTATGCACGTCTCTGAGACTCTTGGTAGACAAAATATACCCAGGCGCCTACACGAGAGGGAAATCCGAAGCGGTGCTTATCCGCTTGCAGCTTTTGGGAGTCTTTAGCCTGTTGTAAAGGCAGTCCTGGACCATTTTCCACCCCTCGGCCAGAGATAGAAATCCCACTGCTGAAACTCCGAGATCCAATGCATCCGCAGGTAATTAGTTCGCGTTACAACGGCGGAAGGAAGCCACTCAGGACACAATTTCGAAGGGGTTTTGTACTGCTATGAACCGCTGATTATTATAGGCGGTATTCTGCAAACGGAATTAGCTTCGCGACCAATTGTCTTGGTGGTAGTTGGTGTAACAAGCGTGAATACTTTCGTTTAGAGGTTCTGTTCTTCGTTTCTGACTCACCGGGCCACTTTGAACGCAGTAGGCGGTAACGCCGGGCCGCCCCTAACAACCTTTAGAAAAGTTTCCAGAACTTTAGAAGAAATGAATTAGGGGGGTCAAAGGTCGAGACCACCTTAACGGGGCGGATGTAAGAGCCCGGTACACATGCCATTGTGTCGAAACAGACGCTTAACTTAGGAGCGGAGGGGATGGAAGCACATGGGATGAAATGGGCTTGTTTAGAAAATAAGTCCACCAACACCCGCGAAGACCGTATAAGCTAAGGACTTTCTAGGTAAATCTGTAATAAAATCCATGGAGATGACTTCCCAGGGCTGGATGCCACCGGAGAGGTTTCAACAGACCATGGGGCTCTTCCGAACGCCGTAACAAACAGAGCAACCTTTAATATACGCCTTCACGTCCTTAAAAGACGCTACGGCCACCAGAACCGGACGGGCGGGCCAAATGCAGAGTTTTAGAAAGCCGTCCAGCCGAAGGGCATCATGACAGGCCTCGAGAACCTGCTTACCGAGGGGAGGCACGCATTCAACAATCCCCCTACCAAACGCCATTCTCCAAACGCTAATTAAAGTCACCGGCTCGAGACACTCGGCCTCGCAGCCCGCAGGGTATGAGAGACGGAATGGAATGGGCGATAAAGGAGGAGCGTGATGTTCCGAGATCGGTGACAGCCAGCCCCAATTGGGAGGGGAGAGAACAGCGCTGAATGTCCCGTAATGTTGTAGCTCCACCCTCCCCGGTAGAAGGAAGCAAGATCCGCCAGTTTATTGGTTTTCCAAAACGGACCGCGGAAAGAGAAACGAGAAAAGAACGTCCAACGGTTGCCATGGACATCTTGAGGGGGGGGGGGTGCGGAGCAGTGGCTGCCAAGTTCTGATCCCACTTCAAACTTGAAAGGTGTTTAGGCCCTCCAGCCAGTGGCCAAGTGAGAGTGCTACTTTGATGGCCGCAGTTTTATCCCCTACAGTCCAGTTAAGTTCAGCACCGGAGAATTTCTTTGATAAATAAGCACATCGAACCAGCCTATCATCTTTATTTCTCTGCAACAGGGCTGCCCCAAGCGCTTTGTCCGAGGTATCCACGCGGAACCAAAAGGAAGATCTGGGTCAGGGTGCTTCGCATAGGTTCGGGTAGTAAAGCAGATTTTAAAGCTGAAAGGCCGCCTCGACATTCTTCAGACCAGGTGCTGGGGGCCCCCGGGCCTGCAGTCAGTGGATCTTTACCCCTTAGCGTAGAAGAGGTCTGTGAGTGGGAGAGTCAAGCAGCTTAATTGGGGTATAAAGTCACGATAGAAATTAGCAAACCTAGAAAAGATTGAGTTCTTTTTTCGGTTGTAGGGCAGGCCATTGAGGACTGCATCAATTTTAGCAGGATCCATTTTTTAGGCCCTCGGCGATCCGTAACCCAAATAGTCAATAGAGGTTTGGTGGAAACAGCATTTGAAAGTTTGGCAAAGAGGAGAGCTAATATTTCAATACTTCTCGAACTAATGCTTCATGCTCCTCCATGGTTTGTAGAATAAATTAAAACGTCATCTAAGTACACCACTACCCTTGTACACAAACGCGGAGGGTTTCTGCTGATAAGGGCCATAAAAGCCTTTAAACTCACTTAACCCTAATGGCATTATTAAGTATTCAAACTGTCCAAACTTTGTGTTAAATGCAGTCAAGGTTCATAGCCTCAGCAATTTGACCCCAGTAGTGCTCTTCTCAAGTCCACCAGTAAAGATGCGCCCCTTGCCTAACGCGTCAAAGATCCTGATTTAATGGCAAAGGGTATTTATTGGACAGGGAGAACGGCATTTCGAGTCCTCGTAATCTGTGCATTTTAAAGACCCATCTTTCTTTTACAAACAATACACAGGAGCAGCATCAAGCGTAAGGTTGTGCATGTAGTTCAACAGATGGAACCCATGGGCGTAGGTTCTTGTCTAAGAAGGCCTGCGGCTCCTCTCCTCCATTGGGACTCCGCGCGTAGATTCTACCTTAGCAGTTAGCGCTCTGGCTGCATTCACGATTTTGCAGATCAGTGTCTCTATGCAAGGTGGCAACCTTCGATCGCATTCTGCTCCTGAAATACTCTGGCTGTAAAGGTTTCCAATGGTGTTGATGGTAAAGTAACCTTTGAGTGCATTCCACAGCCCGGAGGCCGATGTATTAGCTTCAACTGCAGAGACTTTATCTCTTGCAGGGCTGATATAATAATCTCCGGTTCCATGGGAAGCGGGGAGGAAGGGATGGACAGAGTTATGGGCAACCTGTGCTTCCTGGCGGGAAGTGTCATCTCTGCCACTGGCGCAGGCCTCTGAGCTTTTCTAAGATGTCTGAATAAACGGCCTTTTTTCACCGTGCGAGCCTTTTATTTCTGCTTCGGCGGGAATTCCTCTTATTGTGGCAGGAATCCTAATTCATCTATATTCCAAAGTGCAGTGGACCTCTGGTGTCTCTGCATGGAGAGAGGTTGGAACGTTGCTGCGAAGGCAGCGGTATTCCCCAAAGAGGGTCCGACCTTTCCCTTCTGGATCTGGAGGAACCGCGGGAGAGAACAGGTCACCGCTCAGTGACTCTTTCCGCCCTCGCAGTACGAAGCGCACCGAAGTCTTCCTTTACTCCGCTGGAACGAAGGTGACGGACGCATCTAATTATGGGACTTTATAGTGCGCTTGGGGCTGTCTATAATCGAGCGCTTCAGAGTTCGATCCTCAAATTTCGCTTTCGTGTGGATTACAAACCGGTGATGCGTAACCTTCTGTCATGGAGAGGGACGGGCCTGACCACCTTTCATCGCGGCTACCCAGGAGTCCATTGAACGATTCCCGGACTGCGTGATTTTGGTGATGCTCCCAAAGAACCACCGCGAAGTAATGTTAATCAGTCTCGCCCAAAGGACACTGGGACTAAACCTGGGATTGAGAGGGTATCCGCATCGCCTTCCAGTCGGACCCCTGATCCGGGCCAGCGGCCGCACCTGTTCCCGGAGCCACCGGTGGCCTACCGATGTCTCCTGGCGTCTCAGCCCAGACGGCACGAAAGAGTCCGAAGAAAGCCTGCACTCCCAGCCGATCTCGTTCCCTCTCCCATCGAGAGAGAACTGGGATGAGGAAGTAGGGGCTTAATTTCGCGCAGATGCCCAAGAAGCATGTCAGACCCGCGGAACGCCAGCTATGGGAGGAGGAACGCTAACAGTTACACAGCAAGAGTCAAAACCTGCAGAGGGACCGGGAACAGCGGCGAAAGAAGTCCAACTCGAAGTTGGACCGCGGCCAAAGATGCGCCCAAAAACGGCAATATCGCGCAGAATCTGTCAGTCCATGATAAAGGTCCTGAACACCTTACAGACTGGATTTTACAGCGCAACGCCAAAAGCTGCTCAGGCCTTGGCGCATCGTTAGAAAGTGAGCTTACTGCAGCCTATTAAACGGGACTAACTGGCTAAATTGAACGGTAGAAAAGCAGCTATGCATGCCATCTAGAATGTATCATTGACCGGCAAGGAGAGAGAGCTGGCTGCATTGGAGAGGGAACTGAGGAGGCAGCAGACCAGGAAGCCCTAAGTTAGGAATTCTATGCTGTTACTAATACTGCCGGGCTGTAGAGGAGCAACGCTGTTGGGTCCTTTTGCCACCCACCTGTAAAACGCATCGCAGCTGCACCGCATTGATACCGCCTCGATTCCGGCCCCTGTACGCAAATCATGTCCACCTAACCTGCTCCAACTCCATGCAATCAGCCGCCCGCCCTCGCCGGGCCAAAGAGCCGCGGGAAAGGGGTTTCACTATAGGCCCCCTCGATACCTGCTGCGCTTTGATGGGGACCGGCTTCCAAACTTCCCTACTTCATTTTGGTAACTCGATGCCCACATGGAGGACTATGATGATTTATACCGGTCTGAGCTGAAAAATACTGACATCGGCTCCAGTCCTGGATGGGCAGCAGCTTCACTGGTTTGTGACCCTTTTGATTTTGGTAAGATGAAGACTCTCGCGACGGTGCCCGCGATTCACTCCAAGTTTTTTCCTTAAATGAGCGCTGCCTGAAGATCCGGGCGCCGGTACAAATGAGGCCTATCCAAGCACCATCGTAAAACTATTCAGCAGGGCAACCTAATCGCTTGCAGGAATTTGCCCTGCGGAATTCGGTGGTATGCGGCTGCTCAACTCCCTCCTGTAAGGTGGCCTGAACGCATGAAATTTTAATACTTCGGATGCTGTTGACGGCCAAGCTGCGTGAAGTAAGCGGTGTTGTTTTTAATTCGGGTCCCTCGCACTATTGCTGATTGGATCCAGTTGGGGATCCCAAGTGGAGCGCCTCGCTTTGAATACGCCGCCGTGCGGAGGTCAGCCTTTACGCCCGGCTTCCGCCACTGGGCTTACCACTAAGACAAGCCCAGCCGCCCCCACCGAGGAGTTCACCTCTTGAGCCGGCCGCCAACTGGGATTGTGTCTCACTGGGCGGAGGACCAGGTCATCTTAGCCAGCCAACTGTCCGGAAGAAACAGAAACCAACCGCTTCCAATACGCGCACGCCAGCACTTCCCATCCGCCAGTTACCTCACACGCTATGAAGTCGGGTCGCCTCGATCGGCTCCTCCTTCTAAGGCGGTCATCGAAGAGGCTACACCCAGAGGAGGGGAAGCAGCTGTTTGTCTTTCTTCAGCCCCCCATGGATATGGGTCTCGATTCTGACGCGGGTGAGTGAAGGCAAGCTACCCCATTCACTGTCCGCCAAGCCGCTTCTGTCCAACCCACGCTAAACATATCTCAGCATTATAGCCCTCGGCCCTTTGTGGATTCTGGCTGTTCCCATTGCTTAATGCGCGCCCCCATTTGGGTGGCAGAGTGAGCCAGGGTCTGGACCAAATTCCCCTGGCTAAGCCTTCCATACCATTCACCCAAATGGATCTAGTACTTCGAAACTAAGGACCGGCCCAGTTTAAAACACAAATCGGTTCTCCTCCGTTCTATACCGACCATTGGGAGAAAATTAGTTTTATTTTTACGCCAGTGGCCAAACACTCCATAGTTTTGGGCATGCTGCATGGTTATTGTTACATAAACCAAAGTTCAGTTTGGAAAGAACGGATCTTAGAATTCACTGACCACTCCCTTGCAGTGAACACATGAATTGGGGAAAACCCAACTTCTCCTGACACACCCCCCTCCCTGGCTTCATCAGCGATTGCTCCCGATTCTATTGGCATCCCACCGCGTACTCAAGATCTAGTAGCCAGAGTTTTTTCAGGAGCAAGAATGCGAGTCAGTTGCCACCCCATAGAGACACTGACTGCGGAAATTGTTACCTTAATAATACAACCAGGGGCTAACTGCCCCAAAGGTAGAATTCCACCGAATGAAAGGTCCCAATGAGGAGAAGGAACTTCGATGCTCTTCTTGGACTAAGAGAATCTTTCGCTCTGGCTGGTTCATACGGCCGGGGCTACCAAACACACACACACGCTAAGTCTCCGCTTTTGTTTTCAGTAAAAAAAAAAGATGGGTCTTGCGTTTTTGCACAGATTATCGAGGTGTCTCAATGCAGTCTCCTGTCCAATAGAATATCCTTTTGCCTTTGATCAAGGACCTTTAGGATGCACTGGAGCTAGTACAATGCATTTTACTACTAAATTGGACTTTTGAGAGAAGCTTACCACAGGGTCAGAATTGCTGAAGGCTATGAACACTTTGACTGCGCTAACACAAAGTTTGGACGAAGTTTGAATACTTGATATTAATGCCATTACCGGGTTAAGTGGAGCCCGGAATCTTTTATGGCCCTTTTATCAACTAAGTTCTCCATGATTTATTGGTGGCACAAGGGAGTTGTGGTATACTTAGATGACGCTTTAATTTATTCACAAACCATAGAAGTTACATATTAAAACATTGGTTCAGGAGGTATTGAAAGCGGCTTTTGCTCGACAACTCTCTCTTTGCCAAACTCTCCAAATGCTATTTTCACCCAGACCTCCATTGACTATTTGGGTTACCGGATCTCGCCTCTCGAAAGGGCTTTGAAATGGATCCTGCTAAAATTGACGCTGTCCTCCAATGGTCTCGCCCCCACCAACCGCTATAAAGAACTCCAATCTTTTCCTTGGATTTTGCTAATTTCCTCATCGCGTGACTTTATACCCCAATTCGCTGAACTGGACTCTCCCTTCCTCACAGACCTCTTACGCACTCAAGGGTAAAAGATCCACTCGTCCGCCAAGCCCGGGCCCCCCTTTCCTGGTCTGGAAGAGTGTCAGAACAGCCTTTCAACTCTTTAAAGTCTAGCTTTTACCACCTAACCTATCCTAAAGCTAACCCTTGACCCAGATCTCCCGCTTGTGGTTCCACGGATGCCTCGGACAAAGCACTTGCCAGGGCAGCCCTGTTGCAGAAAAAAAAATAAAGATGGTAGGCTGGACGTGTTCCGCGGTGCTTATATTTTGTCTAAGAAATTCTCTGGTGCTGAACTCAACTGGACACTGTAGGGGATAAAGAGACTTCAAGCGCCATCAAAAGTAGCACTCTCCACTTGGCGCTTCACTGGCTGGGAGGGGCTAAACACCCCTCTTTCAGGTTTGGTCGGATCACAAAACTCTGGCAGCTCTTTCCACCCTCCCCCCTCAGATGTCCGCGAAAACAAACCTCCGTTGGGCTACCGCATTTCTTTTCGTTCTCTTTTACAGTCCATTTTTTCCCCGGGAAAACCTAATAAACTGGCTGGACGCCATTGCCAGCTTTTCACCGAGGAGGGTGGAGCTGCCCCACGGTGAGACATTCCCACGCGACTGTTCCTCTCCCCCACTCCAGTTGGGGCTGGTTGTCACCCGATCTCAAACGCCCAACCTCCCTCCTTCCACCGTCCCCATTCCTAGTCTCTTGCCTCTCCTTTCCTCACCGGAGACTTCGAGGCCGAGGCGTATTGCACGCAGCCTCCAGCAGAGGAAGAGTGACTCCCAATTGGCGCTTGGAGAATGGAGTTTGGCTGAGGGGAGTGTTTGGCACGTGCCTCCGCTCATAAGCAGGTTCTTGAAGCTCGCCAACGCGCTGCCCGCCGCTGGACATTTTGGCTTTCTGGAAAATCCTGCATTTTGGCCCACTGCCGTCAGTGCAGTTCTGGTGGCGCCGCAATGCGCAAGGACGATTGAGGCGAGTATATTAAAACCGGTTGCTCGCTTGTGCAGAAGCCAAAACCATTCGAGAAGCCCCATGGGCTGCTGGAAACCTCTCCCCGTGGCCTCGCCCTTGGAAGTCATCTCCATGGATTTTATTACAGATTTGCCCGAAAAGTCATGGCAACAACGGGTTTTGTAGGTGGTGGTGGACTTATTTTCTAAACAAGCCTATTTTATTCCATGCGCTTCCATCCCGCTCCGGGCCTAAGCTGGCTTACGGGCTGTTCATTTCCAGCATGTTTACCGCCTACACTCCGCCCCCTCGGCAGGTGGTTCTTCCGACCCAAGCCCCCCCCAATTCATTTTCAAGAGTTCTTGGGAGGCGTTTTTTGAAGTTGTTAGGGTCACGCTTCGGCGTCGCCGCCTCTACCACGCTCAAAGTGACGGTGAGTCGGAGGAAGAACTAACAGAACTCCTAGAGCAGTATATTTACGCTTGGTTACACCAACTACCACCAAGACAATTGGTCGCGAAGCTCATTCATGGCTTTTATGGAGTACAGCCTATAACAATGCGCGTTCATAGCAGTACAAAAGAAAACCCCTTTGAAATTGTGTCTCGGTCGCCTTCTTCCGGCCGCGTTTTAAACTACCCGCGACAGCTTTGGACCCCTCCTTAGAGTTTCGCTAACAATGGATTTCCATCCCTAGCCGGTGGGTGGAAATCGGGTCCAGACCGCCTTTTACAACAGGCTAAGGACTCCCCAAAGCTGCAGGCCGGATAAGCACCGGCCGATTTCGCGCAGGGCGCTTTTGGGTGTATTTGTTCACCAAAAAATCCTTCAGAGACGCGTGGCATAAATTCTTCCAAACTTGGCAAAGATTCGCGTGGGACCTTTTCAGATTACTAAAGTGATTAATGATGTCACTCGCCCCATTGGATTTTGCTCTTAACTCTCTCTTAGTAACATTCTCCATCCTGTCTTCCATTCCAGTTTTGCTCAAAGGAGGCTCCCGGCCTCGATGCTCTGGCACGCATCTGCCGGAGAGACCCCCCAACCGACTATTATTGATGGCCACAAGCACTACGCAAATTTGATCACCATCCTCGACTCTCGCTACGCTTAATCGCAAACGCTTGCAATATTTAGTCTCTTGGGTGGATATTCCTCTGGGTATAATCAATGGGTTTATTCGGTAAATATTGATTTCAATTACCCTTATTTCTGCTTTCCTTTCCACCGCTTCTTCAAGATAAACCTGGGGGGGAGGGGTCTTCTTTAAGGGAGGCAGAGTGTAAAGGTTTCAATGGTAAGTTGATGGTAAAAGTAACCTTGAGTGCATTCCACATTGCCGGGCGATAATAGGCTTCAACTGCAGAGACTTTATCTTCTCTTGCTTGGCTGGAGATCGAGGTCTCCGCTCCCATGGGAAGGCCGTGGAGGGGGGGATGGGATGGACAGAGTTATAACCTGTGCTTCTAAGGAAGTGTCACCATCTCCTGCCACTCGCGCGTGTAATTTTGAGCTTCTAAGATGTCTGAATAAACGGTCTTTTTTTTTCACCAAAGAGCTTTTTATTTCTGCTTCTATGGAATTCCTTACACTGGCTAAGTCTTGGTAAGCCGGTGGAATGCCGGTAGAATCCGGAGCAATCGCTGATGAAGCTTGTGGGGGGGTGTGTGTCCCAGGAGTAGGCCGAAGTTTCCTCAATTCATGTATGCTCACCGCAGGGAGTGGGTCAGTGAATTCTAAGATCCTTTCTTTCCAAAATGAATTTTTGGTTCATGCAACCTTAACAAACCATGGCATGCCCAGAACTATGGAGGTTTGAATAACTGGCGCCAGAATAAAAACAATTTTCTCCCCAATGGTCGGGCGCGAAAGCTGGAGGAGAACCGGTTGGCGCTTTGAACTGGGTCAGGTCCTTACAAGCTTCCCCGAGAGGACTACCCGTCATTCATTTGGGTGAATGGTGGTATGGAGCTTAGCCAGGGGGGACTTGGTCTCAGTTCGACTCTAGCTCCTCCGGGCCACCCGGGGCCGCGATTAAGCAATGGGAGCAGCCCGAATCCAGACAAGGGCTGAGGCTATAATAATGAAAGTATGCTGAAGTGGGTTGGCCAGAAACGCTTTGATTGTAATGGGAGCTGCCAGTTTCACTCACCGCTGCGTCTGGAGTCGGAACTCCATGTCCATGGGGGGGCTGAAGAAAGGCAAAACAGCTGCTTCCCCTCACTCTGGAGTAGCGCCTTCGATAACTGCCTTAGAGCGAAGCCTGTTGGGGCGGCCCGGATTTTATGCGTGGTGGCTTGGTGGCAGATGGGGTGCGCCGCCGGGCTGGAGCAGCAGTTGGCTTCTGCTTTTTTTTCGGACAGTTAGCGGCTTTCAGATGACCTGGTCCTCCTCGCAGTAAAGCATTATCACAATCCCGAGTCAGGCGACGGGCGCCGGAGGTGGAGTCTCGGTAGGGGCTTACTGGAAGCTTGGCAGTTATGGTCGCCCAGTGGTGGTGCGTGTAATTGGCGGGTTTTAAGCGGGCGTGCCTTCCCGAGCGCCGAGCGCATGATTCAAGCAGGAACGATTTCACCTGGGATCCCAATGTACCGCTATCCAATCAGCAATAGTCACGCGGGATCCTAATTAAAAACACCGCTTTCACGCAGAGCTTCTGCCGGGCCGGACAGCATCCCAGAAGTATTCATTACATTTCATGCGAAACTCAGGAGCCACTTCAGGGAGGGGAGTCGGGGCAGCCGCATGCTGAAAATTCACGGGCAAATTCTGCAAACGAAATGTGGTTGCCTTTGCTGGAATAGATTTGATGGTGCTGGATAGCTTCATTTTTTCAGCAATCTCGATCTTGGAAGCTTGGTAGCCTCTTAAGGCTTGGAGGAATGCGGCATCCGTATGGCGAAAGTATCTTCATCTTTGCAGGTTCAAAGAGTCACAAACCAGTCGGGTTGCTGCCCTATCCAGTCCCGACTGAGCCGATGTCCCGCGATTTTTTTCGCCAGACCGGTATAAATCCGGCCATAAGTCCTCCATGTGGGCATCGAAGTTGTAAGATGAAGTAGGGAAGTTTGAAGCGGTCCCATCAAAACGCGGGCAGAGTATTGGAGGTCTGTAATATCCCCTCTCCATCGATCTCTTGGCGCCCGCGCAAGGCGTAAGCCGATACCGCTGCTGCGCGAGGTTGAGGCAAAGCTGCTGCGCCAGAAGGCGCGGAATCGCGGAGTGGGGTGGGAGGTAATAACGCTGGTATACGCTTGGCGCTCTGGTGGGATCTGGTCCTTTTGGAAGGTGGTAGTGGACCAGCAGCGTCTTCGCCTTCTAGGCGCCTGGCTGTACCAGTGCGACAGCCGTAGACCTCCAATCCTTATTGTCCCTGTTCTGCTGCTTCTTTCCCCAGTTCCCTCTTCAAGTTCCAAGGCTCCAAAGGCTGACCAGCTCTCTCCTTGCGGTGTCAAGCAGCTTATCCTGGTAGCGCATGCAAAGCTGCTTTCTCTCGTCTAAGTTTGGCCAATTCGTCTCGATGAACAGCTGCAGTTGAGTTCACTTTGGCGCATCGCAGCGCTGCCGAACGCTTACAGCGTGGACGCTGTAAGTCCAGTTTGAGTGTTCCAGGACTTTATCATGGACCTGATAGGTTCTGCACATATTGCCGTTGCTGGCCAGCTGCCTTTGGCACGGTCCAATCTTCGAAAGTTGGATTTCTTTGTGCTGCTGTTCCCGGGTCTCTCTTTGCAGGTTTCACGCTCTTGCTGCAAGCTGTACTCTCGCGTCCTCTTCCCATAGCTGGCGCTCACGTGGGCTCCATGTTTGGGCATCTCGCGAAGTCGGCCCACTTCCTCATCCTGAAGCTCTTCGCTTTACCGATGGGAGAGGGAATAGATCCCGCTGGGGAGTGCAGGCTTTCTCTCTGGACCTCCTTCTTCATCTGGAAGCGCGCGAGGGACGCCGTGTGCCACCCCGGTGGCTCCATGGGCATCTCGGGTGCAGCCGCTGGTCCGGGGATCTGGAGGTCCGGATCGAAGATCGGTAACACGGATACCCTCCCAATCCCTCGGTATAGTCCCAGTTTCAACCGGGTGGTTCTTCGGACGGGCCCCAGTGTATGCCACGGTGGATCTTTGGGAACATCACCAAAATCACGAAGTCCAGGTAATCGCCTAATGGACTCCTGCATGTTGCCGCGATGAAAGGTGGTCAGGCCTCGCCTCCTCATTGACAGGTTGCATCTGAGGTTTGTAATCCATAACAAAAAACGGTAGATACCCGGATCCACCAGGCCGATCCATAGGCATTGTTTCCAAATCGACTCAAGGGCTAAAGTCCCCATGAATACGGTCGTTCTCGCCCCTCGCTCCAACGGAGTAAGGGAAGACTTCGCGCTGGATACGCAGGGACGGGAAAGAAGTCACCAGCCCGAGACCCGCTCTACCTTGGTTCCTCTAAATCCAGAAGGGAGAGCTCGAGCCCTCTTTAAGCTACCGGGTCCCTTCCACCAGGAACATTCAACCTCTCCATGCCGGACACCAGAGGTCCAACTGCACCCCTAAGAAAATAGATGAACGTTGGATTCCTGCCACAATGTAAAGAGAATTCCATAGAAGCAGAAATAAAAGGCTTTTGGGTGTAAAAGACCGCTTATTCAGACATCCTAGAAAAGCTCACGCGTACGCGAGTGGCAGGAATAAGATCTCCCGCCAGAAGCACACAGGTTATAACTCTGTCCATCTCCATCCCTCCTCGATCTCTATGGGAACGGAGGTCTCATCTCCCTCGCAGAGATAAGGTCTCCGCCGGAGAAGCTGGCCCATCGCCCGGGCTGTGGAATGTAGTCAAGGCCAGGCGGCTGACCCGCTCATCAACACCATTGAATCCTTTACAGTTTGGCTCATGGGGGCCCAAGTTATGGACCCTCAAAGGTAGCCCCTATCTTCCATTGGCTCCCATTGGAAACAATGGGTGATATGGGCCATCAGGACAGTATTCCGAAGATACCCTGAAATTTTCATGCCGATACCTTTAAAAATGCGCCCCCTGCAGGCCAAAACGTGAAAAAACAGCAAAAAAATAAAAACGCATCCAAGAATCTCGGATGTCACTGCAAATGTGGGTGTATCCAAGCCTGGCAGGCTCGGATATGGGGGGATCCGACCCCATACACCCGAACTGGACCCGAATCCGAACCGGGGCCGAATTTCTTTTCCGTTTACCAACCCTACAGTTGTATCAGGACAAAATCGACAGCAACGCTCATTTTGTGGAATACTAGAGAAGCGACCTTGAAGATGTACTGACGGAAAAGAGTTATACCTTGATCTAGTCATGACCCATCTGCAATTGTAATTAACAAGTTGTTCCAGGTATATAGTAGGGCTAGATTTCTGAGGGATAATCCCAAAGAATATTGGAGAGCAAGAGCTTTGTGCTTTGCTCAGGAGAAGTTGATATTCTTGATCAAATACTCTAGTCTTTAGGTGATGGTAAATCTCCAGAGCGGTGAGCATTTGTAGGGCCTCCCAAGAGAAGCCCAAGGAAAATATCTTTTTTTCAATATGTAGCCACCATTTTGAAAGCTGAAGCTCTCTCATTTCTAACTGGGACAAACTGTTAGGGTCAGTGCAGAAACAAAGACGCAGGAGTGGTATTAGTTACAACCCATGCCCTTGTTTCTAATAAATGTTGCCCTGATTCCAAACAAAGAACACCATAGGGGACACAATGCGGGGTGCCAAAGATCTTACATAAGAAATTGGATTGAATGCGTTCCAATTTCTGGTGCCATGCTTGGATCCAGATGGGGATACCATACAAAAGGTACTGGGACACCTTAGAGTTAAACACCTTCAACGCTGCTGGTATGAATCTACCACCATTGATATTAAAGAATTGCAGTACTGCAGCGGATAATTTTTTGCAGGCTTTAAGGGTGTTATCTCTGAGTGTGGTCCAGGTTGACTTATGATGGAATATTATCCCAAGATATTTGAACAATTTAACTCGCTCGATGTCAGCACCTTGGATAGACCATCTTGAAGGTGTAAAAACATTGGAAAAAACCAGTTTTAGACTTAATTGGGTTAATGACCAACCTGTTATTTGAACAGTATTCACCACACTTAGTCAGCATGTTTCTGAGACCTGATCTTGTTCTTGATAATAAAACTGCATCATCGGCATAAAGGAGGATAGACAGAGGCACACCATTCAGATAGGGGCAATGAAAGTTGAAACTATTCAATGTAGGGGCAAGATCATGCAAAAAAAATTAAATACCATGGGTGCTAATACACACCCTTGTTTTAACCCTCTGAGAGACTGGTATTTTGGAGGTTAAAGATCCTGATGGTGTACACCTTATCTGGCAGGTGGGATTCCTGTAAAGAGATCTAATTAATAGGAGAAGCCTAGGTTCAATAGCGAGCTTCTGCAGTTTAAGCCATAGCAGCGATCTGTCAATAGAGTAAAAAGCCCCCTTATATAAAGGCTGCAAAAAGATTGGATTTTCCTCTATAGAGGTATTTGGACACAAGTGCTTCCAACGTCATACAGAGGTCCAGGGTGGTCTTTCCTTTCGTGAAGCCAATCTGCTCTATTCCGATTGGTCTATTAGTCGAAATCCAATTCAAAAGATGGTTAAGTAAATATTTGGCATACAATTTACCTGAAACAGACAGCAGGCTGATTGGTCTGTAGTTTGAGGGGAGATTACGGTCACCCTTTTTAAACAATGGAATGATGGTTGCGTTAGTCCACATTATGGGCACTGAGCCAGAGTCATTCACAGTAGTGAATAAGGCGGCTAACAGAGGGGACCACCAATCGGGAAAAGATTTGTACATTTCTGCCAGGACCCCATCTGGACCCGGAGCTTTATTAGTTTTAAGATTACCAATTAGTGTTGTGATTTCCTCCTCTGTTACCGGAGGCCACCTAGGAATATCATTAGACAAAGGGGGCTCAACCCTATGAGTATCAGAGTTCCCATTAAAAAGATTACAAATCTTACAAAAAAAGATTACAATTAAAAAGATTACAAATCTTACAAAAAGATTACAAATAGCACAAGATTTATACAGTGGTCTTAAATACGTGTTTATCAGTTTATCAGATGGATGACAAAGGTCTCCATCAGAGCTTCCTCAGTAAATTCAGCAGTCCTGGAAATAAGATGGGTCCTCTCATTGATTAGTAACTGGCTAGAGAACAGAAGCATGAAGTGGGAATAAATCCTTAATACGGAGGGGCACAATCAGAGGGGGCCTCAGAGGCAGGACTGGAGCTGCTCGTGAATGATCGAAGTCCGGGCAGACCAGCAAGATTCAAGTCTGCAGGAGCTTAAAGACCTCTTTCCCCTGCCCCTTTCCCCTGCCCCCTTTTCCTTTCCCTCCCTCCCTCCCTCCCCTTCATTCTTTACTGAACATAAGTTAGAGATCGAATTTACTGCTAGATTTTTATAGTTTTAAATGTTAAAATGTAAATTTTAGATTTTATTTCTGAAAGTAGAATTATATTGCTTATTGATGTTTTATGCATGTTGTAAACCACTCTGAGTCGCAAGGGAAGGGTAAAATATCTGATGACGAGAACTATGATACCCTGGAAATCTTGCTGGCTGTTAAGATGCTTCTGGGCTCAAATTTTGCTCTTCCTCTAAAGATGGATATGGCTACCCAACGGGAATGATCTTCAAGACTGACCAGAAAAATGGCCAGAATTTGCAGGAGCTTAGGATGATGAACATCACAGCTCTGAAAAGACCTCTTTGAATAGGCTACAACAGGGCAAAAGGTTCAGGAAAGTTTGTGAACAGTATTGCATATTAGGCCAAAAACAAATATCTCACATATACACAGGTAGAGGAATCTGAACCAAAAATGACTAACTATTGTGGTAGTGCATAACTTCCTTCAGAGTTACATATGCAAGAGATATCCTGACAGATTAACATCCAATCTAGATTGGGGGGAGCGGCTGAATGGCCACAGGAGTCAGTGCACACTTGTGCTGATGCGTTTACCCTCCTGACTGGCACAAGCAGCACTTATGCCGGCTGGCAGGGCAAACAGGGAGGGGGGTGGTCGGGTGCCATGGAGCTCCGCAGCAACCAACCCACTTCTGGCCTCTGCTCCCACAGTTGCACGGGCTTAACGTGGAGGCCAACACAGTGGAGCCAAAGTTAGGCAGCTTCCACCAGGCATCGGCCCCAGGAACACCAGCAGCTGGGAAGATAGACTTATGCCATCCTTTTGGGTGGTGTAAGTCACTTTAGTCCTGGGGAGGCCTTCCCAGCAGCCGGGGCGGGTGGGGGCGCCTTGTTTGTTTTTTCTGCCTCCTCGCACCACTGGAAAGCCCTCTAGAGGCGGCAGGCCAACCCAGCAGCGATGCTGCTCCCGGCTGTGCATTGGGCTGTAAGGAATCTAACGAATGATGAAGCTAACCTGACACTCATGTTGCAAAACAGTAACTGTTAGATAAATATCCTGCTCATAAAGAAAAACCTGATCCTCCCCAAATAACACCCTGGAAGAAGGGAAGGAAAAATTCTAAACACAAAAGATAAAGACAGGCACAAGCAACATGTATGTCTGAGCAGTCCTTGAAGTCTATTCAATTTAATCAGGGATGCTCTTAATTAGGAAATTCACTGAAGTGGAACATCTCCCAGGAAACCAATTTAGTCTAATGACAGTAAATGAAAAGTATGATGGGCTCCCTCTCTGGGCAGGCACCATATAAACACCCTCTGCATCCCACCCACTCCCATTCAACTTGGTCCTTTTTTTTTTAGAAAAGTCAACCAGAACACCAAGCAGATCAGCTTTCCGGAAAACTGGGAGGTAAAAATTCTCTTCTCTTACAAAATCCATGCGGCCAATTCCCTTTCCCTCTCTTAACTGTAGACACTCAGAGATATCATGTTAGAAGACCTACTTCAACGAGTGGATTCTGTATGAATCAGCTCTGCTTCTAATTATGTGGTTCAGAGCCTCTGCCACAGGCTTTCAGAGAGAAGCAGACCGGCCTGCAGACGTGACTCTCTTCTACCAAGGATGTGAGACAGAACACTCCTTCAACACAATTATTTCCATTTGCAAACCAAACAGCTGTCACATGTCCCCCATTGCACCTAAAATGACAAAGGGTAGCTCCACAGTCTTAAACTGGTTTAATAGTCATTCTCTCTCCAGAAGGAAATATAAAATGGCAATTTGGATCTCCAATAAAGAATTATCTGAACCATCTTCAATGTCCAAGTCCCACCGCTTCCTAGGGCAGGGATTCCCAACCTGGGGTATGTCACATCAAATCAAAGACCTTAGGCATAAAACCGTCATGTGCCAAAAATTTACAATGGGAGGAGAACTATTACACATCCTGTAAAACACACATAAAAATATGGCTACAGCTTCAGACATTTCAATGTTAGGATTGTTCAATAACTTAAGACATTTCTGTATTATCTGAAAGAACCATAAATCCTGTCTGTAATAAAACAGTCAAATCAGTTCTGATGTTGTTGTATTTCGGGCAATAGAGCAAGACATGAAAGAGTGAATCCGCTACATGAGGGCAAAACCGACAACGTCGCTCAATATGTGGGATATTAAGAAAGCGACCTTGAAGTGTGCCTGAGGGAAAAGAGTTACATCTTACTCTAGTCATGACCCATCTGAGCTTATGATTAGCAAGTTGTTCCAAGTAAATAGCAGGGCAAGATTTCTGAGGGGTCATCCCAAAGTATAATGGGAAGCAAGAGCTTTGCGCTTTGCTTAAAAGAAATTGATATTCCTGATCAAGTAATCTGGTTTTGAGACGATGATAAATCTCCATAGTGGTGAGAATATGTAGGGACTCCCAAGAGAAACCCAGGGGAAAAATTTTTGCTTCCATATGGAGCCACCATTTTGAAAGCTGGAGCTCTCGCATTTCTAACTGGGATAGACTATTTGGGTCTGAACAAAAACAGAGACGCAACCAGAACTTAAAGGTTACAACCCATGCCCTAGTTCAGTGGTGGCGAACCTTTGGCACTCCAGATGTTATAGACTACAATTCCCATCAGCCCCTGCCAGCATGGCCAATTGGCCTTACTGGCAGGGGGCTGATGGGAATTGTAGTCCATGACATCTGGAGTGCCAAAGGTTCGCCACCACGGCCCTAGTTTCTAACAGATGTTGCACTGATTCTAAGCAAAGAACACCATAAGAGACACAGCGCAGGGGGCCAAAAATCTTATATAAAAAGTTTGATTGAATCCGTGCCATATTCTGATTCCAAGCTTGGATCCAGATGGAAATACCATACAAAAGGTGCTGGACCACCTTGGCATTGAACACTTTCAGCGCTGCTGGAATAAACTTGCCACCACTGATATTGAAGAATTTCAGAACTGCACCTGGGGTATGTGCATGCTACAGTGTTTGAGTATACAAAAAAAAAAGTAAGTGATTGGTTTGCTAATATGGGGGTACAATTTTAGGGAAATGGGTTGCCAAAGGGTGAAAAAAGGTTAGGAACCATTGCCTTAGAGGAAGGTCTAAACTGCTAGCAAACCAATATCAGCTTTCAGCATAAATACTGTGGAAGACACAACATGGCTGAAACTTATACTGACCACATTAAAATTCATTCGCACTGGAAACCAGAAAGTGCACAGTCGACACAAAAATTAAGTGCTATTAATATCAGCAGCCATTGTCAACCTGCAGGCAGGTATTCACCATAGCAGCAAAGGGGACTGGTGAGCCAAATAATAATATGTGAACCATAGCTGGCTCCCTGTAGCTTTAGGTTGCCCAGGACCAAATATATTTGAAAACCCTTCAATAAACGCAATATGCCAATGAAATGATTCTTATTTTGTTTCTTCACAGGCAAAGATATTCAAACAGCTCTTCTAGATGTTCAGTATACAAATAAATCACTTTTTAGTGCACAGAGTTACAATTCTTCTGTCATACTTATTTCAACTACAAAAAATCAATACTGTGATTAGTGAGCAATTGAACAGCTGGCTTCAGTTTCCATTTCACAGCTTCTTCTTAGCTAATCTATAAAGCAAATAACATAAGAATATATTTCATAAGAATAGAGAATTCCGTGCATACTAAACATCATTACTCAGTTTAAACATATCTACTCATATTCTAATACTAAAAAGAACTTACTCAGCACTGCTTCCAAAAATAATAGCCTAAGCACTATTATAACTTACACAGAGCTAGCGTACAGCAGCTTCCCTCTATACAAAAATATAACAGGAAACCATTAATACCCATAACCTATACTAAAAATGATAATACACATCACACTATCATACAATAATATTATTTCATACCAGGACCACAGTTATGCTGTGATACTCAAGCTGTGCAATTGTCCTTACAGAGAAGCAAAATCTGCTTCCAAGCCTTCCCCATTTAAAGGGACAGGCGCAGAAACTCAAAACACCTGTGTTAATCCGAAGACTGACTGAATCCAAAAGGACGGGTTGTATTCAGCAAATACACATATTTTGACGCAACGTCCTTCGCAGAATGGAAACCCAAGCCAGCTGCTTCATTGCCCACGAATCACCATATTGATTTGTTGTAGTTGAAATAAGTGTGACAGAAGAATTGTAACTTTGTGCACTAAAAAGCAATGTATTCATATAGTGAATATCTGGAAGAGTTGTTTAATATCTTTTCCTGGGAAGAAGCAGAATAAGAATAATTTCATTGGCATATTCCATTTATTGAAGGGTTTTCAAATATATTTGGTCCTGGGTGACCTAGAGCTTCAGGGAGCCGGGTGCGGTTCACATATGAACCTCCAGGTGGGGCCAGTGGAGCTCTTGGAAGTACAACTGACCTCTAGAGCAGTGATGGCAAACCTTTTTGAGACCGAGTGCCCAAATTGCAAACCAAAACCCACTTATTTATCACAAAGTGCCAACACGGCAATTTAACCTGAATACTGAGGTTTTAGTTTAGGAAAAATGGTTGGCGCCAAGGCATGCGTTACTCAGGAGTAAGCTTGGTGAAGCAACTGTGCAACACTCCAAATGGGTGAATCACGATCCTAGGAGGGTTTACTCAGAAGCAAGCCCCATTGCCAGCAACCGAGCTTACTCCCAGGTAAAGGATCATGCCCAGGCCAGCCAAGATGCGTGTGTGTGTGGGGGGGTGATTTTCCACCCCCCTCCCACATGATGAACTTTGTGCGCGAGTGCCCACAGAGAGGGCTCTGAGTGCCATCTCTGGCACCCGTGCCATAGGTTCGCCACCACTGCTCTAGAGCACAGAGATCAGATCCCCTGTAGAAATGACTGCTTTGGCGGGTGGCACTGTACCCTCCCTTCCTCCAAACTCGAATAGTGGCGGCAAGGATCCAATCTGCCAAAAAATGGAAGACGTCCTCAACACCTTCTGTGGAAGACTGGCTGTCTCAATTAATAGAATTTGATGTTTATGATACGTTATCAAATCTACTGAAATGTAATATGTTAGAGAAATTTTTAGATATATGGCAACCAATAATTAAATTCTTACAAGTAAAAGATGAATATAAGAAATTATTTTCATATTTGCAATGTTAAAAAATAGACAAATGAAATTGAGAAATGAAGATAAGATGTTTCTGTTTAAATTCCAAACTAAGAGGAAGTTAATTTTGGAAATTCCATATTCTTTTACTTTCCAATATTCTGTTTTTCTCTTTCTCTTCACCTTTTTTTCTTCTCTTTATTCTCCAAACACTTCAATCTTTTGTCTGTCTATCTAATGCTACTTTTCTCTTTCTATTTCCTTCACTTTATGATTCTATATGTGTTTTAATCTTAATATATAAGTAAATGTAATTCTTATGTTTAAGAGACTATATTATTTACTAATGTATAAGTGCTTATTATATTGGTTCTCTTGGAAAAATAATGGTAAGACTTCTGTAACTTTTGTCTCTACCTATCATAATAAAATATATTATTTTTTTAAAAAAAATACAAGTCCAAGGGGCAGGGACGACGGTATAGATTTGGGGGGGGGCTCAGGGGGGCCACACCCCCACCCGCCCCTAGGGCATGGCCACACCTCCCCAAGCCCCGCCCCTGGCCTAGCGCTTATAAAAGCAGCTCTCCAAGGCCAGCTCTCCAAAGACTCCCCTCCCCTACCCCCCACCAGCTGGGCTCCCAGCCAGTAGCCAGCAATTCCTTCTACCCTCCCCTCCGGGCAGAGGCATAGAGGGAAAATGGAGCCCGGTGCAAAATCTGAGTTTTGCGGAGGGGGGGGCATCCGCTGGGATGCTGAAATCCACCCCCAAACAGCATCACTTTCAATGGTGTTTAAACTAGAGAGCCCAAATTCTCCTTTTAAATCCACCTTAAAGGGAGAATCTGGGGTCCCTAGTTAAACAACATTGACAGTGATGCTGTTTTGGGGTGGATTATCCACCACCATGAAACAGAATCACTTTCAATTTGGCATAGTGGTTAAGAGCAGGTGCATTCTAATCTGGAGGAACCGGGTTTGATTCCCTGCTCTGCCGCTTGAGCTGTGGAGGCTTATCTGGGGGAATCTTGTGATTGTAGCCTGTGCAACTCAATACATGCCAGCTGGGTGACCTTGGAGCTATTGTCACAGCTTTTCGGAGCTCTCTCAGCCTCACCCACCCTCACAGGGTGTTTGTTGTGAGGGGGGAAGGGCAAGGCGATTGTAAGCTCCTTTGAGTCTCCTACAGGAGAGAAAGGGGGGGATATAAATCCAAGCTCTTCTTCTTCTCCTAAACTGAGGACCTCAGATTCTCCCTTTAAATCCATGCCGAAGGGGTGGATTTAAAAGGAGAATCTGGGGAAATTTGGGGGGTGCCTGCTGTCAGGGGTGCAATTGTTAAGCTAGAAGCACCAATCTTTCAGGGTATCTTTAGGAGACTCTCCTAATGATACCACCCAGGTTTGGTGAAGTTTGATTCAAGGGTCCAAAGTTATGGACTCTCAAAGGTGTAGCTCCCATCTCCTATTAGCTCCCATTGGAAACAATGGGGGATGGGGCACCCCCTTTGGGAGTCCATAACTTTGGACCCCCTGGACCAAACCTCACCAAACCTGGGTAGTATCAACAGGTGAGTCCCCCAAACAATCCCTGAAAGTTTGGTGCTGCTAGCCCAAACAATGCGCCCCCTGCAGGCCAAAAACCGAAAAAGCACTAAACATGTTTTAAAAATCCACAAACGGGTGGGCGGAGCTTCCGACAGCATCCATGCACCGATAAGATAACAGTGCCGCTGCCTCTCACAGCCTTCCCCGCTCGCCGCCCCCCTTCTTTGAAGACCCAGCAGCCCCTTACTCCACCAACGTGGGGAGGGGGGAATACTCAAAGGGTTGCCAGATTCCCACCCACCCCCACCCCGGGATTTGGGCGGGGGGGGGGGGGTGTCAGGGTGGCCAAATCCAGGTTGGGAAGCTCCTGGGGAATTGGGGAAGGAGCCGGAGGGGCCCCCGCCCAGAGTCCACCCTCCCCCCCCCCGCACCCACTTTCTAAAGGGAAATCTGATCTCTGACGTCAGGAGATGAGGTACCACTCCGGGGGAGGGGGGTCTCCAGGTCCCCCCTGGAGGCTGGCACCCTCAGGCCAAACAGGGAGCTGGGCTAGCTGGAGGAGACGTGCTTCAGGCCGCCCGCGCAAGCTGAGGGAAAAGCCGCCGCCGCCGCCGCCCCCTCCTACCTCCTGCGGCCTCCGCCTCCATTCCGTGCCTCTTCGCCCGCCCTCTGCTGGACCCTCCCTCAGTGGCGCCCCCTGCCGGGGCTCCGGGGGAAACGAACGGCCCTCCGCCGCCGCTCGCCTGGTGCGCTGCTGCGGGCGGCAGGGCTGAGCCAGCGGGCGGGCAGGGGCGTTTGCGTGAGGATTTCTTTCACCATTCAATGTGAATCAACAATTTTTAAAGCATTAGTGCAGCAGCAGCAGCAGCAGCAGCAGCGCCTTGATCTGGGTAGCCCAGCCCGCCTGGCTAGAATGCGTGCGGGAGACCTCCAAGAAGTACCAGGGTCACGGTGGCAACGCAATCCTCCTCTGAACGTTTCTTGCCTGGAAAACCAAGTCCCCATAAATCAGCGGTGACTTGACAGCCAGAAAAAAAAATTACAATAGGTATTTATTTCAAAACCTTTTATGCCGCCTTCATGGAGAACCTGTTCCCGTTTCTTGCAAAGGAAAGCAACGCAGAAATCATCAAACAGCCCAACTGCTGTTAAAAATTACATTATCAAAAACACAGCATTAAAAATCACAAAAACACCTTCAAACATTTTGCAACGCAAAGCAGTTCTCAGGATAGGCAAGATTGCAAAAACAATTTAGAAATATTTACACATTAATTAAAATTAATTTAATCATCAACAGGTGTGCTTATTACAATAAAAAAGAGTTAAGTGCTATTGTGAAATGGTGATAGCATCCACAACAATATTGTAATGAATCATATGAATGGACTCAGGAAATTTGCTTGCTTGGAAATGCTACCAGTTTATTGATTTATTTCTTTTATACCCTGCTTTTCTCTCCAAATGTAGACACAAAGCAAATTACATCATTCTCTTCTCTTCCAAAGTGTTCCCATAACAACCTTGTCAGTTGGTCAGGCTGAGAAGATGTCGCTTGCCCAAGATCACCTAGCGAGCCACCATAACAAAGATTTTGGATTCAGATCTGGATCTCCAGATTCTAATTCGACATCAACCTACTACACCACTCTCTGTAATTCACTTGTTCAAATGATTTTTCTCCAGCTTTTAGACAAACGCAGGTATAATTCATAGGGGGGTGTTTGCAATGCTGCTAAGTCTGCTCCTGACTGTTGCAACCTCTTGGTTCTGCTCTTATAACAATTGATATCATAATGAAATTAAAGAGATAAGCTGGCAATTATTGACAAAGTAGTCTTGGCATCACAGAATATAGGTCTTCCAACTGAATATGTATTCAAACAGAATTTGACCAGAACTTTCATATTATACAGACAAGTGTAATGATTCCAAGATCTATTTTAAACACATCCTGCAGAGAGGGACCCACATTTAATGCGGGGGGGGGGGGGCGGGGGGGGTGGACTTTGGCTTGGATATCATTTTCATTTCAACTATAGCTAGTTAGTTGCAGAGAAATCACTCATTAAGCTAGAATTTTTTAAAACTATAAAACCATAAAATGCACACAAACTGTCTGTGACAAACATGTGTAAGAGCAATGCCTTCCTAATGACAATGTCCTTGCCATCTCGATAAAACTTTACTATTCTCTGTGTGTGTGAGAGAGAGAGACAGAGACAGAGACAGAGATTAAAGAACAGGTGCTTCTAATCTCTAGTGCTGCGGATTTACCTCTTGGCTTGGTGGGATGGTTGCTTTTAAAGTGTAGCAAACCTTTTTTTTTCTTTTTGCTCTCTAGCCAAGATTCCTTTCCACCTCTAATGATTGCATCAGTACAATTTGTTATCCTGCTCCACTGGATTGGAGCTGGTGCCAGAACACCTGTGCTAGCTATGAAAGGTATTTCTGCTAGGTGTGTCTTGAGCATTCTTTGTTTAGGGTCATGAGAAGGATGCCCATGTGCCCTTCACCAATGACCAGCAAGAAGAAACAGGTGAATAGAGATAAATTAAAAGCTCTGCCATGGAAACTCACTGGGTGACCTGGGACCAGTCACACGCTCTCAGTCTAACCTACTACATAGTGTTGTTGCAAAAATAAAAGGTGGGTTGTAAAGGAATGAATGAATGAATGAATGAATGAATGAATGAATGAATGAATGAATGAATGAATGAATGAATGAATGAATATTGCTTAGCATCCCCCAAAAATGGCACAAATAGTTCTTGGGAGTTTTCACCTGTGTTTCTCACACACAGCCAACCTTTCTCATCATGTAACAAGGCTTGGAGCAATTTGCGACAGGGTGTGGAGCACAGCTGGTCCCAGTCAGAAATCCCACTGGGCAGGAGGAACACCTCAAGTAGGTCTTTGGATCCCAGACTCTTAACATTTAGTATTTCAGGTTCACCTTTAGATACAGTAGTTGCTAGGTTGATTAATAGTGCAGTGCTGTGCCTAGTTAGTAGTTACTGCCAATCTGATGAGCCATTGGTGAGTGCTCTTTAGATTCCGTCAGTCAACCAATTACAAATCCATCTAACAGTAGCCTTGTCTAGCCCACAGTTTACCAGCTTGCTTGCGAGAATGTCGTGGGGAACCCTGTCAAATATCTTACTGAAGTCAAGGTATGCGACATCCACAGCATTTGCTTCGTTCCACAAAACTTGTCACTCTATCAAAAATAGAGATAAGATTAGTGTGGCGTGACTTGTTCTTGAGAAACCCATGTTGACTTTTAGTAATCACAGCATTCCCTTCTGAGGGCGTACAAACTGTCTGTTTAATGATGTGCTCTAGAATCTTTCCTGGTTCTGATGTCAAGCAGACTGGGTGGTAATTGTTTGGATCCTCTTTTTTCCCCCTTTTGGAAGATGGGGACAACATTAGCCTGCTGGGACTTTTCCTGTTTTCTAGGAACTCTGTTCTCCAGATGTGGCAATATCAGTATTGAATATTCTTATATTTTAACATGGCAAATTATAACCCAATGTACAGTTCCTGCACATTTCTGGCTTACACATATCTAGATTGCTACAGTCAGTCTTTAAGAACTATCTAAACACACTTTTAACTCGCTTGGATTTCTATGTAGATATTTCATTAGCTTGGCAAGGAGGCAGAGCAGGTACATGTGAAACACGTCCCATGTGACATAAAACTTCCTTAGAACAGCCCATTTGCTTATGCTTGGGGGGGGGGGGAGTTTAACTGCTGTATTCTAAATTAGCAACTCACTTCTCTTTTTCAATCTTGCTTTGTTTCATATCACCAAATTAATGAATAATCAAATAGACCTTAGTGCTGATTCCTCCTTGCATACTGATGTCAAAGTTCTCTACAGCTGACAGGCCCTCTGACATAACAGTTTTTTAAAATTTAACTTGATACCCCACCCTCTCCAACCAAGGCTGGACTCAGGGCAACTTTACCCATGTGTCTGCCGTCACAGCCATCAATCTAGTCTAGTGTATCAATAATTTAATAACTAAAATATCCCAGCATAAATAGTATTCCAGATGGCAATTTAGATTTCACACATTGCCATTCACCCACCCTCACCCCAGTTTTTAACAACCTAAGTGGGCTGGAGAGAAGGGGGCAGAGTCTCAGGGGCCAGCATACATAGCATGACTCACAGTGGCTTCAGTTGTATGCTCTGTGAAACAGCTTGGTTTATCGGCTTTGCAGAATTGATTGATATCCAACAGAGCCCTAACATCTGCAGGTAGCGAATTCCACCATGTAGGAGTCAGGGCCAAAAAGGGCCCTCACTCTTTTGGAAGTCAGCCAGGTGTCCTTGGGGCCAGAGACCACCAGGAAATTAATATCAAAGAACCAAAGAGCCCTCTGTGGGCGATACAGGGAGGTGTGGTCCCAAAGATACTACAGTCCCAGATTGCTCAAGGTATTAAAGGTTAGCACCAAAACCTTTAAGATGCAGAACTCAACAGGTAACCTGTGCAGCTAGTGAAGTACAGGTCTTATATGCTCCCTAACCGGAGTCCCGGTGAGCACCCTCACCGCCACGTTCTGCGCCAGTTGTAATTTCCAGAGCAGTCTCAAGGGCAGACCAGGGTAGAGCGAGTTACAAAAGTCCAGACTGGAGATGACTGCCACTGCGGCCAGGTCTGAATGGGACAAATAGGTGAAAATGGGAAAAGGCCATTTTGACCATATGTGTGACCTGGGCCTCCATAGACAGGGAGAACTCCAGCTGCACACCCAGGCTTTTCATGGGAGAGGCAGGTGCTAAAGCCAATCTGGCAGCTGGAACCCTGCTCCGGCACCCCCTGTCCCAACCACCGGACCTTGCAGCCTGCTCTGGCACAGCCCTTCTGCCACAGAGCCGGAATATCTGGGGCAGCAGCCAGCTGGCCCCCCATCAATAGAAAAAGCTGGCAGCATGCTGATGGCAACCCAGCCCAAAGCTCCAGGATTGCCCCCCACAGACAAGGGGATGTCGCTGAGACACCCCTTCCCCAAGGGCTACCTGCTGTCCCCCGCTCCTGGAGAAATGAGGCCAAGATGTTGTTGCTGTACCTTGCACCCCAGTAACAGCAAGGCGGTGGGTCAAAAGGTCATAGTGGACCATGTCAAATGCTGTGCTGAGATCAGTCCAACTGGCGATGAGAACGGAAACAGTGGGCATGCAGTAAGCAAGGAATCTTTTCAGATTTATAATTTCAGTGTTTGTTATTTATTATATTATAATATTGATATATTGATATTTCAATGTAAAAAACAGACTTTTGTTCCCCCCCTCCCCCTCCTGCCAAAAAAGCACCAACAGGATTGCAAGGGGATTGCTCCAGCCACAGTTCTATAAGCACTTGCATTGCAGCACACACACACACACACACACACCCCTTGATGAAAACAGCATTCACCCCTGCAGTCTCCAAGCAATATGAATTGCAATATAATGTTGCATAAGATACTTGAATTAATGTAGCCAGGGGACTAGTGAGAAGAGGGTTTTTCCCCGGGAGGGCGGGCAGGGATGTCTGATCACATCCAGTGGGAATATGTATGTGTGGCTGGACTGAACAGGCGGAGCTGCCAGTCCAGTGAACGTGGTGCTACTCAGCCCCACAACGAGAAATGTGAAACCCCAGGGCAAAGGGTAATGTCTGCCCTGTTGCGCTCAGGGCGAGAAGCAGGGGGAAACAACAGCGAACATGCCCCGAAATGAAGGCTGCGCAGTGGATGCTACTTCTGATCAGGGGAAGCCCCGCCTGCGTGCATATGGGCTGGCCATTTTATTAACAAAAGCTTTACTCTGTTCTGTGATTCCAGTCGCCGCTTAAAATAATCAGAACTTTTACTTGTCACGTGGCTGTGATTTGTAGCTAAATGTCTTTTTAATTTTCCTGGAGTCATCACGGAATTGGTAAGTTGTTTGCCACAGATGAGGCACAACAGATGATCACCAGCTCATGTAAAACCCATTGAAAAATTGCTTTAATTGTAAATATTGCGTGTGTGTGTGTGTGTGTGTGTTTGTTTGTTTTAGTCCGGTAATGTACCAGTGCGGGGAGATGTCTGAGATTTAAATTCTTTATCATCATTAAATTTATTGGTATTGTCTGTTCTAGAATCTTCCTCTTCTCTCTCACCTCATCTTCAAAAATTGCCACATCAGACCCTTAGACATGAATTAATAAATGTGTACAAAATTTATTCAAAATGACTGAATAAAATAACTACAGGAAAACCGCAGGGAAAAGATGTGGGAGGGAGAGGCTGACATTGCAGGCCAAATTGGATGAGTCAATTAATTTCATGAAAAATGCACTTCACCCCCCACCCCTGTTCCTGCAATACGGCATTAGCGGTCTCCCCATCTCATGTAAAAAATGAACAATGGATTCAACCAAATAAACTTTTCAACAGCGCATGTAACCTCAGCTTGTGGGTTCTGTGGGGCAGTACTTGGAAGGAGTTGCAAAGAACCAAATTTAAAAAAAAACAGTTTACTTCTCTTTACAAATAACATTAAACATCAACATTTAACATTACAATTCAAGGTCCTGTTCAGGTTGCATTTTAAGTCCTTCTAGTTACAGTCTACTGATACTGCCAAGTCCAATTCTTCTTTACAAGTGGGCTGGCTCCTGAAGACTCCAAGGGCTTGATGAACAGGTTGCAACATGATGAAGGTTTCCAGGAGAACTCTCACCCATTACAACCACAAAAGAAACCCTTAACAAGGTGTTAAGGGCTAATAGAAATCAAGGGCCGAGACAGGTACCCTTGTCTTCTCCGAAGAGCTCGCTCCTGCAGCCGCTTGTTGCTCTGGAGTCTCCCACCCTTACTGGGTCAGCCCATTCTGGGCCAAGCCATTCTGGGCATGGGGGTTACATTCTCCCCCACTAAAATTCTGTGGTCCCGACAGTAGTTACAATGCAACTCTTGAAATCAGTGCAAAATGATTTCCCAAGAGATCCCTGTACTTGGAGGAACGACATTTGGTGCATCTGAATGCAGAACATTGTCTTTCCCTTGCAAGGATTTCCAACTGTTCCAAACTTAGCTGCACTGGAAGTTTGCAAAACTTTCCAGCAAATGTTGCGATTCAGCCAATTAGTTTGCAGAAGGGATGGGGGGTTGCAACTGGAATCCCCTCCTTCATGCAACTGCCAAACAGAATCATGTGCTTCAAATTAACACAGCAACATCTCTTGAACTTACATCAAATAACAAAACAGTTATATGGGGATCAAACCCCAACTTGCTGCACACTTCCATTGCAAGCAATTTATATTTGCAATTTCACTTCCAAGCCCCACGTTGGGCGCCATTTGTAACCTCAGCTTGTGGGTTCTGTGGGGCAGTACTTGGAAGGAGTTGCAAAGAACCAAATTTAAAAAAAAAAAACAGTTTACTTCTCTTTACAAATAACATTAAACATCAACATTTAACATTACAATTCAAGGTCAGGTTGCATTTTAAGTCCTTCTAGTTACAGTCTACTGATACTGCCAAGTCCAATTCTTCTTTGCAAGTGGGCTGGCTCCTGAAGACTCCAAGGGCTTGATGAACAGGTTGCAACATGATGAAGGTTTCCAGGAGAACTCTCACCCATTACAACCACAAAAGAAACCCTTAACAAGGTGTTAAGGGCTTATAGAAATCAAGGTCCGAGTCTGGTACCCTTGTCTTCTCCAAAGAGCTCTCTCCTGCAGCCTCTTGCTGCTCTGAGTCTCCACCCCTTACTGGGTCAACCCATTCTAGGCCAACCCATTCTGGGCATGGGGGTTACACGCACTGCCAGAGAACTCGGAAAAAGTTGTAACTACATTTTTGTTCAGTATCTGCTCATGCCTGCAAGAGCACATTGCCCAAATCTGAAATAATTTTTAAAATAAAGAATGGTCTCCCAAGGAACCCCCTGGTGACCTCATGAAACCCTGGGTTCAACAGAGCCCTGGTTGAGAAACCCTGATTTGGATTATCACAGGCATGAATGCCAGGAAAGCAGAACGTTGCCAAGTTAGGTGATTATCTGTCCATTTGTATGGAATGGATCAGGGTAGAGGTACTTGAGGAACAGTTGCCAACCTCCAGGTGTGGCCTGGAGATCTCATGGAATTACAACTGATCTCCAGATTACAAATCAGTTCCCATGCAGAAAACCAGTGACAGGCAGGAAACAGACGTATCCTGGGGAGCAGAAGCAATTTCCAAGAGCCAGAAGCAAGAGATGGGCATGTTGGTGCAGACTGGTACAGAGTTCTCAAGGGTGCCCAGTGATCCTAAGGCAGAAAACAACAGGCACCTCTTCAGAACATGTGTTTTTTTTTTATTAGTTGCAGAATCTGGAGACAGGAAAATGAGCACTCATGGCTAGTTGGTGGTAGGAGCAACCATTACTTTGTGGTAAGACCAACCCTGAGAATATGGTGGTGGTGGAGGAGGAAAGTGCTAGCGAGCCATAGCCAGCTTATGGTCGTCCGATGGGGTTTTCAAGGCAAGAGAAGTTCAGGGGAGGTTTGGCATTGCCTGTCTCCTCATGGTGACCCTGGTGGTATTCCTCAGAGTTCAACCATCCAAATACCCCATTTAGCTTCCAAGGCTAGAGGGGAGGGGGAAACTCAGGAGAGGCTTTCTTGAGTTAAGGCACAGAACAGGTCCCTTCCCAAGGGATTTTTTAAAAATTACTTACTTCAAACAACCATAATTGTGCCACTTTTTCCGGCTAACATCTCCTTTATCTAACCTAAAGGGAAATGTACAGGGTTGCCAACAGTTTGGAGATAAATTTTCTGTCCCTTTAATACAGGAAATGAGCATGGAAGCCTTTAATGCTGCTTGGAAAACGACATCTTCATTGAGACACAGCATTTCTCCCCTCCAGGGGGTTGGCAACCAACCCCACAAGAGAATGTCCCTCTCCGTTTCATCTCTGGTGGAGCGAACTGGGAGACGAGATGCTGCCTCTGCTCCCCCACCTGCCTCGTCAATGGACTTATGCTTGAGCTGAAGTGGATTTGCTCCCTAAATAGAAATAAGCAGCAGCAACCAGCAGGCAGATGGAGGACCCATCCTGGGGGAGGCTCAGGCCGCCCTCCCTCCCTCCCTCCCTCCCTCCCCCACCTATCTTGCAGGATTCAGGCGTGGACATCCAGCCTGCTTTGACATAAGCTTAGATATTTAATTTTAGTTCTCAAACCACTAATACACGCCCTCCCCCCAGAGGTTTCAGTCTACTTTTAAGTAGTCTAGATTTGTAGCATACAGTGAGATACAATGAAGTTGAACCAGTATTTTTCACTTGATCTCCCTCCTGTCATAAACATCTTATTTTTGTGCAGGTCTCCTTTTCACTAGTGGTTGGATCCAAGTCCATTAATTGCAGTGGCACAGAGAGAACATATCTGTGTGTGTGTGTGTGTGTGCGTGTGCGTGTGCGTGTGAGTGTGCGTGTGCGTGTGTGATGTGTGTTCAAGTCACTTTTGACTTACGATGCCCTTATTAATTAATGACCTCCACAGCCTTGCTTAGGTCTTACAAAGTGAAGACTGTGCTTCTTTCATTGGGTCAATCTCTCTCATGTCAGAACTAACTCTTTCCCCACTGCCTTCAGATCTCCCTAGCATTGTTGCCTTTTCCCGTGAGCCCTGCCTTTTCATGGTGTGATCAAAGTCTGATAACCTCACTTTAATCATTTTAGTTTTTAGAGAAAATTCAGACCTGATTTCATCTAGAACCCACTGATTTCTCCTTCATGAGTCCATGGGATCCATGAAACTCTCCTCCATTTCAAGTAAACACAGAACATGCACTTAGAACAGCGGTTCCCAAAGTGGATGGTAACCCCCACCCACTTGACTAGGGGGCCTCTCAGAGGCAAGGGAGTGGGCGGGGTGGGAGGCAGGCACTTGAGAGGGGCCCTTTGACTGCATTGTTCACTGACTGACAACTGACCACGCTAAAATCTAGAGTGAAACCCTTCCTTTAAAGTTTACTGCTTTTATCACTTTCAAAGTTATTTCCTTTGTTCACATTTGTTTGTATTTATGATTCTTATTCATTTCTTATAAATTAGTGGTAGGTACATCTGTGGTAGGTGAAGCTTTGTGCATGTTTGGTGAGTGGTCATATATCGATTCCAGATTAAAGATGTGGCGTTTTAAGACTCCTGCTAACTGACTTTAAAACAGATATTGGAAAACTTGTATCACTTCACCAAGCCCGTTTGTCACATGAAGAAGAGTCTTGCTAAATGAGTACTGGGATTTGAAAAGCTGGTATCACTGGATTAATTTCATCAATTTTGTTGAATAAATTTAACTAAAAGTTTGAATAGGATTTTGAATAAATGTGAAATTAATTGCTACAGTTTTAAATTTCATTATTATCTTACTTAGTGGCTCATGCAAATTCTTAATGGTGCTTTTTATAGATTAGGCAGTGGCATACGTTCAGAAAATGGCTCCCGGGCCAAGTTCTGAAATTGCACCCTCCCATTGCACCCTCCCCCAAAAATTGCCCCTCTGGGGAGGGGCGGAGAGAAAGGGTGCTCTCATCCTCTTGCCTACCTCTTTAGCAGGTAGGCAGTGAGCAAACTGGAAGGTGGCAGGTGGGGCGAATGGGCCGGTGGCAAACATCAGGTGGGTGGTGAGCAGTGGGCAGACCTGGTGGGCTGGCTGGGCAGTGGGTGGGAGCACCCACCAAGAAGCAAGCGTGGGCAGGCTGGTCAGTGGAGATGTGGGGGAGAAGGGGCAGCCAAATGTGCCCCCCATGTGACCCTTGCAGTGCCAACTGGGCTGTTGGCCCCCTCTGTCCTCCCCCAGGTATGCCGCTGAGGTTAGGGTCGGGGGCACTGGAACGAAGGGCTGATGGCCCAAAAAAGTTTGCGAATCACTGGATGAGCCCATGTTCAATTATATGGAAAAACTCCAGTGACATGGAGCCATTTACATGCCCACAGATTGGGATACGGGTGGCATTTGCCAGGCCCCACCCCACTCTACTGGGAGAGTTATGGCTGGGTGTTGGAGTTACTAGCCAGATGTTTGTGACCTTTCTTTGACTACACCTTTGCCCAATTGCATCAGCTTGTTGACGTAAGTTACTCCCTCTCTCATATATGGGATTTGCTAAGTGTACCATGTACCTCAATATACTCTCTACATGTTCCAGACATTTTACTGGCATCTTTAGAATAATGTGCTAAATTTTTCTACAGCAGGTAAATAAATGTTTATTTTGGCTATGATTAATATTATTCATTTTGGATTAATTTGGCTATTTTTATTATTATCACCTCTGCAGACTAGAAGTTGACCCTTTTGTGAACCTTTTTTAAAAATATCATGACAGTATGTTAGCCACCTTGGGTCCCCTTTGGGGAGAAAGACATGGTAAAAATGAAGTGAATAATAAATAAATAAGTTGAGCTAGATGGCATTACACAGTTGCACCTCTACCACAGAATGCGCACATAAGTTGGATAGTCTAGCTGTATACCTTTCAAGTTTTCTTCCCCTTGCATGCTGTCAGTCAGTCAGTGTGATTGCCCCAAGCTTTTTATTGCACCAAGGAGCAGCCAGTGCCCTACAAGATTGTAGAAGACAATCAGGCATCCATACAGATAGGGGCAGACAATTTTAATAGGTCCTCCACACTGCATGAACTCCAAGTTTCTGTGAGTCTAACCGTTAACAAGTAAATTTTGAACAATAACGAAGGAATTTGCAGAGAGTTCCCATGTTGTCAGACCATTTAACTTTTCCTTGGCACAGAAGAAGATACAACCTGATCTGTGAGGGGCCTGTCATGGTGGCTAAAAATGATTTAGTGGGAGAATCCCTTGGACAGGTGATGTTTGATTTGTAGGCATTCATAGGCAACGCTTCTCCCTTGGAGCATCACAGTTGCAAAATGATCCTCCATGTTTGCCTAGCCTGGTCTCCTCTTCTTTTTAGCTCTTTAGTAAGACCCTTATTATTCACCAGACTTTAGTGACTGGCTTCCCTCCCCCCTTTTTTGTCCTTTCATTAAAAAGATTGTGTTTTTTCGTGTTTCTTTTTGCTGCCTTTTATACTGACTGCTTTTTTATTTGTTAGGAGTTATATTCTAATTGTTTTAAATCATCATTTTTAGGATTAAAATTTCTCTGTGCTATCTTGTGTCATTGTTTCAATAGGTGGTACAAAATGTTAAGCCATGTTAAACTATATGGTGTGTCAGACTCCAGATGTGTGGCCATGTCACAGGGCAGTTCTATGCATATTTATTCAAAGCCAATCCCACTTCTTGAGTGGGGCTGACTCTCAGTAAGTGCTTCTAGGATGTAATTCCAGTCTGTTACAGCGATCTTATGCCGCATGAAAGACTAAACATGGTTTATACTAGCATAAATTTGATGGACTACAGCTTGCTTCCTCCAATACTTCAACAGTAGCAGCTAAAAGCATTCTCTAGTAGTCCACCAGCTGGCTTGTTACAGTGTGGAGGAATCTGCTGTCACATTGCGGCTGTCTTACGACAAGCCCTTACAGGGTGTTCAAGGGAAGAGATGAACCAAGGTGGTTTGCCATTGCCTGCCTCTGATTAGCAACCCCAGACTTCCTTGGTGGTCTCCCATCCAAGTACCTACTTAGCTTCCAAAATCTGACTGTGTAGCATAATACCAGCAGGCAGGAGTGTTGTGACACGTTAAAGACTAACAGACAGGGAACGACAACTTTAAACAAAGTGCTTCATATCAAACTGCAATCAGTGTGCAGAGATTACATTTTACACACAGCACCAACCAAGAAGCGGGAGGAAAAATCCAAGCCTGTTGCTATCTTCATCTTAACTTCAGGCATTTGAGAACTGTTAACCAGCCAAGTCAGTTTTTAAAAGGCTGTTAACTTATGCTTGAAGGTTAGCTGAATGGCCCTCATAGGTCACTCCCTACCTACTTTTGTGTGTAATAGAATGTCTCTGACCTCCACTCAAGTGTAGAGATTGTATCTCCATAGAAAAAAAAAGAAAGCAAAATATAGTTGGCAATTCAAAACAGTAACTGAGAGGCAATCTTTGATGCTATTATTAATTCCCTTCCTTGGCTGAAAACCTCCAAGATAAGATAGTGGCTCTGAGCACCCAGCCCTTTGGGCAACGGGCCCACTGCTGGGTTTTCATCTCCCAGCTGCTTCTGAAGCAACAACTGTGATCTTTTTTTCGGTTTGTAGTTAACATTCTGCAAATCACCGAATAATGACTAGTCGTACCTTCCTCATTTCCAGCTTTGGCTGAGTGATAAAGACAACATGTAAGATATGCCAGTCCTTAGGAACACTAATTTCCCTGATCGTACCTGCACGGTCGGCGTTTGCCCTTATCGTTCATGGAGGTAAGTGTGCTCTGCATGTTCAAGTCAGGCACACTTGTCTCTAGGGCATCTGTGTCCTGCCCTTCCTCCAAGGACTGAATTGTTGCCTCACAAACCTGGGAGGTAGAGGAGGCTGAGGGAATGTGCCTGGCCCAAGGTCACCTAGCAAGTTTCATGCCAAGAAGGAAGGAAGGCCTCCCAGATCTCAGCCTAGCACTCTAACCATTAACCCTCTTTACAGTAGGTTATCTAGAACCAGGCTCTGACACCCTGTGCATGACCAGACATACCCCTTTCCTTCTATTTTTACAGTGACCTATAACCTCTTTATTATCACCATGCACAAGTGGCCTTGCTGTGCAAACTCTGGCTGAACCCTGAATCAATAGCATGAATCCAGGTGATGCAGGTGGGTTGCTGGCAGCTCTAGGTGTGGGGTGAGACTATGACTAGGGTGCGTGCTTATGTGTGTGCAAACATCCACCTGCCACAAAACCTTCTGGAATGCATTTTCACCTTACTGCAATGTTACTGCACTTTGGGTGCTCGGCCAAAACATTTCTTGGCACTTTTAAGGGAGAGGTTCCATCTTTTTGAAAAGCTGCTCTCCTTCCATTTTATCCTCACAAGAAACCTGCAAGGTAGGTCAGGCTGAGTGAGTGTGACCGATCACCCAGCAAGCATCTGTGGCAAGTCAGGAATTAGAATCTAGGTCTTGCAGACTCGAGTAATCTGACACTCTGACAGCTACACCAATGTGTAGCCAGGGTGGCATAGTAGTTAAGAGCGGCAGACTCTCATCTGGTGAACTGGATTTCTTTCCTGCCCATGAAGCCTACTGGGTGACCTTGGGCCAGTCACAGTTTTCTCAGAACTCCCTCAGCGCCATCGACCTCACAAGGTGTCTGTTGTGGGCAGAGGATGGGAAAAGGAGTCTGGAAGGCGCCTTGGCAAGGGTGGGGGGGGGGGGTAATAGATCCAGGCCCTTCTTCTCCGCCGGCCCCCACCCTGGGGCGGGGGGAGGGGCATAGCGGCGTTCTCAAGCCATCCGCGACCCCCGACCCCCCTTCATCGTCGCCTGCCTGCCTGCCTGCCTGCCTGCATGCCAGGGCTGTCGTGAAGGGAAAGGGGGGGGGGTGAGACCGGCGGGGCGGGCGGCGGCGCTTCTCTCCCTTCCCGCCTTCCCTTTTGAGGCTTCCCTCACGTGAGGAGGCGCCGCCGCCGGGCTGGTTGGCTGTGGAGAGGAGGCGGGGAAGGAAAGCGAAAGGGCCGCCCGCTCGCCCGCCCTCCTGTTGCTCTTCTTCTTCTTCTCGCTGCCGGCCGCCACCGGAGGGCGGGAGGGAAGGAGGGCGGGGGGTCGGTCGCCGCCGCCGCCGCCGCGATGCCCACCAGCTTCACGGTGGTGCCGGTGGAGGCGCAGCAGCAGGAGGCGGCGGAGGAGGGGGCCCCGCGGGAGCCGCCAGCACAGGAGCCTCCGGGAGACCCCCACAGCCGCTCCCCCGGCCGGCCCTCAACTGCAGGAGGCGGCGGCGGCGCCCGCAGGCGGCCCCCCACGCAGCAGACCCCGCCCGCAGCCGCAGGTGAGTCGCCGGGGTGGGGGAGAGGAGGGCCACCTGGGCGGCAGCCGCAGCTGAGTCCGCCGCCCTCCCGACGGAGCCCGGGAGCGCCCCCGCGAGGCGGGGCGGGAGGGGCGCCTTTCCCCCCACGTGGCCGAGGGGGACGCGGGTCCGGCGCGTCTCTGGCCCTGGGGGCGTGTCTGTTTCTGTAGACAGGTAGAGGAGCCCCGCCCACAGCCCCCCCAGGTCCCTTTCCCGCGCGCTCCGTTTCCCCGCGGGTTTCCCGGGAGCCGGTCTGTCCTCCAGGCTGCCTCTTCCGCAGGCTCCTTCCAGGACCGCCGGGGTGGGGGTGGGGGTGGGGGGGGGGTCTGTGGTGGCCACGGCGGCATCGTTGGCGGAGTCACGCCTCCACCCCATTTGGGTGCAGGCTTCTTATCTCAATGCTGATATCTACATAATTTGTTCAAAGCGCAGCACTAAAATACCGGCCTGCTGCTGCTGCTGCTGCTGCTGCTGTCATGAGAGGTCAGGCAGGTTTCCTGGATTCCCAGCTTTAAACAAACAAACAAAGCATCCCTTTTCCTCACGTGCCAGTTCCTGGCGTCTCCCTGAGGGAAGAGGCTCCGCTGAAGACTTAACTGTTTTTAAAATGAAAGCTGGGGAGTCAGAGAACTTGCTTGACCCATCATAACAGCAGCCTATTGACATTTTGGTATTTTAGTACCATTAAAAATTAATAATGAAACCACTCATCTTCAGGGCAGGGAGGAGAGCGAGGAGTCTGACCGGGATCACGCCCCAGTCCTCCAAAAGTGGGCTGGAGGGGTGTAGCGGAGGGGTGGGCCTAAGCAGAAAGACAGAAATGTTACTCATGAGGAAATTCAACGCAAAATTGATTTCCATAAGAAGATGGCCACTTTATGGGAAGGCAAGACTCACTGGATGAGACAATAACGCCAGGCACACTTGAAGGCAGCAGGAGACTCAACATGAGATGGATTGATTCAATAAAGGAAACCGCTCGCAAGACCTGAGCAAGGCTATTAACATAGGACTTTCAAAAGTCATTAATTCACAGGGTTGCCATAAGTTGGAAGCAATTTGGTGGCACTTTACACACAAAACTGTTCTCAAACAAAACAGGAACCATCCCCCCCTCCCCCCCAGTGAAAACTAAAGGCACAAAAATGCATGTGGATGTCAGGGGATAAACCAAGATGTGTAATTTTAATGAATGTTTGGCTTCCTCCAGATGGTAAAATTGGAGGACAGGATTGGATATGATTTGTCTGAATAAATAATAGGCTGGAGAAAATTAGTGAATAAGTAGTTCACAAAAGCATGGCTTGGGGGAGACATTCATAGTGTCTGCTAGGAAAAAGTTGGATAGATACCTGTCATTTCAGATTGTAATGGTACCTCACAGGTGAATGTATGTTTACATGCCATAGTAATAGTATTTCTATTAAGATACTTCACATACATGATCTCTTCTTGTTGTTAGAGCTGTGTGAGGCAGGTCCATTGTATGGTTCTCATATTGGGATGGGAGTAGGGAGAGAAACTCAGATTTTCTTTCTGTTATGTCCTGAATTCAGGGCCAAGGCAGATGTTGAACTGGGAGCTTTGTAGTGAGTAGTTCACAGAATTTATTTATTAATTTTTGCCAAATGTAAAATCATGATGACCACCAAGGCAGCAAATGAATTAAAATATACATAATAAAATCCCCTTATATGTTGTAATCTATATCTATAAATGCAAAATACCACTGACTGTCTCACTGACTGACTCATCAAAAGAACTAAAAAACCACCGAACCTACAAAGTTGAAATTTGTCACACCGGTTCATTATGTGGTTTAGGTGCTCACTAAGAAAGGATTTTTCAAAATATTCAGTTTTACATGAATTATTACACATTTACTGTTTTAACTGTTCATCTCTGGCCATCTGCACGAACATTCTAAGGGCAAACCAGCCCCTCAGCCCATAGACATGCTGCATGTCTAGGGGTGACAGTTGAACACTAGCAGCTTCAACAAACAGGCTGCAAAAAAGTATGCTGAATGTCACCCCGAAGTTAACAGACAGGCTGTGAAAAGTACTCCTCCACCCACCGTCACGTTAACAACACCGCTACAGCCAAATACAATAAAAAAGATGACAAACCACACTATCACCTTGGACTACTAAACATTTGTCGGGTTTTGCATATGGACATCAGATTGATTACTGTGGAGACAAGTTTACTGCTCTCGGCCTCCGATCACCCTGTGCTTGGTGTCGTGCTCTGAAGTGGTGGGATGAGTCCCCAGGAATGTGCTGCAGGGGTGGTACAGTCCAGCTCCCTTGCCCTTCAACCCTGCCCTGAAACTCTTCACAGCCTTCTCACTCATCAGCATCCAATGGCAGAACACTTCCTTTCTGCATCCCGAAAATACAACGGCTACTTCCACATGACGTCTTTTGGAGCCCACCAGGTGAAAGAGAGCAATAACACATTGCATTAGAAAAAGACAACTACAGGAAGCTGCTGCAAAATATGCGAAAACAAACCCATCAGTCCACAGACAGACTGAGGAAATATGCTGCTTGTCACCCCAAAGTTCACAAACAGGCTGTAAAGAAGTATGTTGAATGTCACCCCGAAATTCATAGAGAGCCTGTGATGAAATATGCGTAGCGAAGTACGGGTGCCCTGCTAGTGATATATAATTCACCCCGCTACATTGCAGTGATGGATGTACCAAATGGAAGCTACGAGTTAGTGAGAGAACTTTCAAAGGAGCATCTGTATAATTTTGATATATGTGTAATGTTTAGTTGGCCTTTCTTGAAAAGTCAATTGGGGAAAAGCCAGAAATGTGCAACTGGAAGCAATTGTATGACAGAGCTAATAGAAAGACTGTTTGCTGGAGGCGGGATCTAAGAGCAGTTTCTGGTAACACAAGCCTCATAAAATGTAACTGAATTACAGCAGCATCTTACTGCTTCTAGTGTATGTATGTGTAACTGTCCATTCTATTAGGAACCTGAATAACAGGAGTGCAGCAAAGTATCCCGTTAGTTGGCACTGAGAGATTTAACAGGAAAGTTCACAGTGGAACATTTCTTTTGTTCAATGCTGCTTTGGGAAGAAGCAAATATCAGGTGTTTGTGCCAGATCTTCCTGTGTTATTGGTTTAGGGTGAGGTGTGGGAAGAGGAACCTCCTTCTGCATTATTTTGCTTACAGTTGCTACGAATTGCTAATTAGATTAAACACTTGCTCTAGTCTGTCTTCAATATGGTGAAACATCCTTGCTGTCAGTAAGCACTGATCCGCAAGCCCAACAAGCAGTCTGAGTTTGATGCCCCCCCCATGGGCGGCCACCCTCCCCCACCATGACCAAACAATGTTTTTTTTCCACCAGGTCATTTCAAAGTCACCATCACATTATAGAACATGCCCCAGCTCACAAATCTGAACACAGGAATGGTTCATGCCACACAGTGGAAATATTTTTTTTTGACATTTTCAAAATGCTTTCAAAATGTTTTATTACTGCTGAGAAAAAATATTAAAATAAAATAAAAGGACCCCAAAAGGAACTTCCGAATGGCTTTCATTTGTTTTCCCATGTGACACTAACACTAACCCTGTGATCCATGGGCAGGGAGGTGTGCTGGGGATGAAGGGAAGCTGACAGAGGGATGCTCCAGCCTCAGAGCTTTTTTTTTAAGCCAAGAGAGGGATCCTCTCTCAGCTTAAAAAAAATCACCAAGGAGGAGGCTGGAGTGCCCCCTCTCTCTGAGAACCAGCCACAAGACAGCAGCACCAAGATGGTCAGGGTGGGTTGCACTGAAAACAAGAAGACTGTTGGATCTACTGGTTCAAGGGACAAGGGTCATCGTTCTGCATGCAATTTGTGGGATGTGTTTGTATTGCAAGCTATTCTGGAGGACTCATGGTGGTACAATATTTTAACAGTACAAATCAATGTGTAAATATTAAATCTACTTAATCAGAAGCAGATAAACATACTCTGATACTATCACTCAGAATCAGACAAAAATTTGATTTCAATGCTAATGTCTTAACACAGTCCACTCTTTTCTTGATGACATTTCTGAACGCTGGTTAACCTTAAAGGCCAAAATATGGGGTATAAATACTTCCACGAAAAATAACCCCAGGCAAATACACCACCTTTACTACAAGGTAAAGGGTGCTGTCTTTCCAAGCGTATCCCTCTTAAGATCGGCATATGTTAAAGTTAAATGTAGACTTTCCTTCTTTTTTGTCCACTTTCCCTAGAGGCCTATGCAGGTCCTGAGTATGCTTTACTGAACTGATACCAAAAAAAATCACCTTCTAAAGGTGTTTTTGGAAGTGGGGCCAAAGTTGGCACTTTCTCACTTCAGCAGAATAATGCATTTTCAAGCCACTTTCAATGCAATTTGCAGCTGGATTTTAGGGTCTCCAGTTTAAACAACATTGAAAGTGATGCTATTTTGGGGTGGATTCTCCCCCACCCTGAAACAGCATCACTTTCTATGTTTAAACAGGGGACCTCAGATTCTCCCTTTAAATCCATACTGAAGGGGGTGGATTTAATAATAATAATAACAACAACAACAACAACAACAACTTTTATTAGGCATTGAGAGAATAAAAGAGAGAAAGAAAACAAGCATTGGCAGGAAGGGGGTGGATTTAAAAGGAGAATTTGGGGAAATTTAGGGGGTGCCTGCTGTCAGGGATGCAATTATTATGATAGCAGCACCAAAATTTCAGAGTAGCTTCATGAGACCCTACTGATGATACCACCCAGGTTTGGTGAAGTTTGGTTCAGGGGGTTCAAAGTTATGGACCCTCAAAGGTGTAGCCCCCATCTCCTATTACCGTGGTGGCGAACCTTTGGCACTCCAGATGTTATGGATTACAATTCCCATCAGCCCCTTGGCCATGCTGGCAGGGGCTAATGGGAATTGTAGTCCATAACATCTGGAGTGCCAAAGGTTCGCCACCACTGTCCTATTAGCTCCCATTGGAAACAATGGGGGATGGAAGCACTCCCTTTGGGAGTCCATAACTTTGGACTCCCTAAACCAAACCTCACCAAACCTGGGTGATATGATCAGGAGAGTCTCCTGAAAAATCCCTGAAATTCTGGTGCTGCTAGACTAAAAACTGCGCCCCCTGCAGTCCAAAAATGGAAAAACACTGAAAATACCAAAAAACCACAAACGAACCTGCATTTTTGGTGCCCACCACAAGGGGGTGCCCTGGGCAACTGCCCACCTTGCCCATAGGTAGCAACGCCACTGATTGGAGGTACTTGAGGTTCCGCGACAACAACCAACACTTTCAGTACAAGGCAATGCTGTTGGGTCTCTGCACGGTGGCGAGTGTTCTTGAAGCTACTTGCCAACCTAGTGGTTCTCCTTTGTGGAGAGGGCATTCACATCCACCCCAGCCTCATTGATCCCAGGCTGGGGATTCATCTAATGTGAGTTATTGTTAATGCCACACCTGTTGATAATTTGAGAGGCATTTGTTGCTTGCAAACATCTATTGGCTTAAAATAAGTCTACAGTTAAACTTTGGAAAGAACACCAGAGCTAAACACATATAACTTTGAGTAAAGAATAATGTGCGTCAACCTGGTTTTTAGTTTCATACGTGCACCTCTCTCCTTCCTTTCACTGAGGATCATGGTTAGACACTAATGCTGGATAAAAACACACAGAATATTTGCTTAACAAAGAAATTTCACTGTAATACAACATTTGCATTTCTGAAAAAAACTAAATTATCTTGAAAAGAACTGTTAAGCACTTCGGAATGCTTTTTCTATAAAGTGTGGAACTCTGCTTTTGTCAGAGAAGGAAAGACAAGGATGGATGGATGGATGGCAGAGACATCTGCAGCCCAACCCCATGTGATTTCCGCCCTACCCAGTTCTTAATTGGGAATCTTTGCTGGCTCCAGTTAGCAGAGAAACAATAATGACCGAGCCGCCTTCCACACTCTTCTGATGTTTTTGTAACTTTGAATTTCAGCCAGTTATTCAAACAGTAGTTAAATCTAACACTTGCCTCAGCCTTGTTGCTTTGTATACTTGACTTGTGACCAAAATGGATGTGATTGTCTGTGAACATTTCCCAATCTCTCCCCCTTTAAAAAAAGTGTAAGTAGCAGCTTCATAAAATCTCCGTTCTATGAAGTCATACTATAGTTGTGTGTGTGTGTACATGTATTTAACACCCTACCCCCCACCCACTCCGCTCCCCTTTCCTGCCAGTTGAAGGAAACCTGGAGGTACCTTGATGCCTGCAGGGTTGCACTGAGTGCACAACAGGTGGAGGAAATTCAGCCTCCCTCTCCCAGCCCAATCTGTTTGAACCTCAGGCTTGGAAGAGGAGCTCGTTGCCTCTGCCTCAGTTTTAAGACCCATGGCTCTCGGTGAATATTTATTAGCAATATTTTAGTAAACATTATTTCATGGAACTGTTGCTCTTGAATCGTTTCAAGGATTAATGCAAGCTGATGGTTCAGTATTGTTTTGAACAACCTGGAAATACGCATGTTTGGCTTGAATGATATCCTGGAAGTGCACGTATCTGTTTAAATTGGGGTCTGCCTAGTTGTGCATGGAACGAGAAGTGAATATGATTTTGTGAAGCAAAACAGTGGCGTAGTGCCCACGGCGGAGTAGTGACGGAGACGTGTTCACACCATCAAGGGGGTGTGGCAGGGGCGCAGGGTGCGTGTGCGCCCCAGGTGCAGTCTCCCCTCGCTCCGCCTCTAGAGCAAAAGGGACATATCGATGAGGGTAAGCCCCTCCCCGTGCACACGTCTCTCCTGTCCACCTTTTATTTCCAGTGCTGTTCTCCTGGCCAGGCTCGCTGCAGGTATCAGAAGTCAGCTGAGGAGAAAAGTACTGAAACGAAGGAACAGAATGGGGAGAGGTTTACATACCTGTGTCTGCTGTCATTATGTCTGGTTATGCCCCGCCCCGCCCTGCCCCTGCCGAATCTTCTGCAGAATGCCACCAATGTTCCCAGGAAATTGAAAGAATTAGAGACAGAGGCTCTTCTTTTCTGCAATAACCACAGTCCATCCTTGCATGTTTTATTTGGTCGTCTCTCTCATCTGTGTACATCAGTGCTACCTGTACTTCTTTATTTCGTTTCCTTCCTAATAATTCTTTCTCTGTTTTGTCTCCTCTCCATCTTTGTATCCTTTCTGTTCATCCTCCTGTTTCCTTCCTGTGACAATGGCCAGTTATGTGGGAAGCACTGTTATCAAGAATTCCTCTCTCTGCTTTTGGAATTGGCAGCTGAACAATGAAACAGTGTCGCAATGGATATTTGGAAGAACAAGAACATTTTCCATTTTATTTTTATCTAATTCGTTATACCCCATTTTTCTCCCCAATAGAGACCCAAAGTAACTTATATTATTCACTTTTCTGTTTATACCAGTTCCATGAGGCAGGTTAAACTGAGCATGTGTGATTGGCCAAAAGTAATCCATCAAGCTTTCTGTCAGGATGCCTAGTGGGAGCTGGGAGCTGCTTTAGCTTTCTGGGCTTTGGGGGGATGGGAAGCTACTATGGGTGCACTGTGTGACACTGACTGTTTCTACCGCCAGGTGCTGGTCAAGGCCAGCTCCAACGGATTAGTGCTCTTATCATACTGTCTGCATATTTTCTTGTACGGCTCACATGGGGGGAGGGTGTAATCCTCACAGATAGTACTGCTGTATGCGCGGGAAAAGCCAATTCTGGCTTTTCCAAGCTGTCCTCAGGATGAATAAACCTCTGTTCTCTACAAGGTGTTGTTTCAATCATTGGGGATCTGACACTTTCACAGTGAGAGTGGGGATTCAAACATGCATCTCCAAGATCGTAGTCTGATACTCAATCTGCTACACCACACACACCGGGTGGCTCTCCTTTTTGAATCCTCTGTGGCTTATGCTTGATTTATATTTTAATATTTCCTCGTTGAGGGAGAGGAGAACTTAACATATGTTGACAATTATATAAAAACCCCGTGAAGCCGGGAGGGAGTGTCTTGCAGGTCTTGTTTGTGGAAACCAGGGGCAACAGAAAGCAGCACATTGATAAACTTGTTCAAGATGCTACACATGATCAATCAGATGGTCTGATATGATGTTAATCCTTTCTCTTAATTGTTGAGAATGGATTGAGTGGATGTTGTTTTAAACTGGCCTCACTTTGTAACACCTCCATCCCTGTGGTTCTGTTTGCAGCTTGTACTATAAATATAATTATCTAAAGAATGGACACTTCATACGTTTCAAGTGAGTTCTTACTTATTGAACTTTATGCTGGAATAGCCTTTGTTAGATTTTAAGGTGCTCTTGGACTCCTATGTTGTTTTGCTGTATATAAGAATAATAGTTTGCCTTGTTTGAGTTTTTGGAGACAGTATTGAAAGATTCCACACTCAACTCCTGATTGATGAGTCAGAATTGACCGTATATGAGAAAAAGTCTGTCTCTGCCTGCTGACTAACACTACATCTCCCTGTAGCCTGGGTGCAGAGGCAAAGCTACCAGGGGGCCGGGGGGTGCGCATTGCACTGGGTGCATGTCCGGGGAAGGAAAATTGCTCCCCCGTGAAACCCCACTCACCTGATCCCCCGCGACACCCTCCCTGCCCCCACACTTACCATATTAAAACAGTTCAGACTGGAGAAGTGGCCTGTTTTCTTCAGGCTGAAAATGGCCTGGCGGGAACTACATTTCCCAGGAGACCACCAGGCTGTTTTCAGCCTGAAGGGAACAGGCCACTTTTCCAGGCTGAAGTAAGGTAAGTGTGGAGGTGGGAGCGGGGGGGGGGGGTAGGGTGCCACCGGGGGGGCAGAAAACACAGAGCGTGCACCGGGCGCACTCTGGCCTAGCTATGCCTCTGCCTGGGTGTGGTGGAGAAACCCTCATGGGTGTAATAGGATGAGGTTTTCTATGTGTGTCCACAGTCACTTGCAAATTGTGCATGTCAGCCAGAACATTTTCAAGCATTGTGTGTGAATCTATATATCCAATGCCCATTGTGCCACCTGCCTACAGGTAGCTAAATCTGCAGATAGGCAGCACACTGTCCCCCAACATGTTTCTTTAAACTTGGGGTACTCCCTACGTTTGCAGAAAACTCAAAAACAAAAAAACCACAGGGGGTTTAAATTCCACTGATTTTTTAAAAAACCATTGGCCCATTCGACATTGAATGATTGCCTTGGGGCTTTCCACTGTGCAGGGGACCTGTAGTGGGGTCTGCTTGTGTTTCTCTGCTTACACTCGAGGAGGCACTCCTGCCACACAGTTTTTCTCCAGAGAACTCTCCTGGGCTTGTTTTACCTGGTTCTCTTAGTGGGGAGGGAGGCAGGATTCTTCCCTGGGAATTTCACTAGCCCCCACTTGTAGTTCACTAATTGTTACTGTGAGTAAGCTGAACTATTATTGAGTACTGAGGTTACTACTACGCGTCTAAAGTGCTCAGGATAGAGTGGGAATATCAATGCAGTAAGAGCCAAGCCCTGTTAGATCGGGCCAAAGCTTTCTGAGGGAGGCTGGCAGGGGAGGGGAGCAGGCAAAGGTGGATTGGCAGGAAAGTGGGAAGGAGAGAAGGAAGCCGGAAGAGGAGGGGGTTTTCAGGGACAGGAAGGAGAAAATAGTGGGAATGGGAAAAGGAGAGGTCTTCTGCAAGTCTTGTACTTTCTTTAACATGGACATTATATTTAGCCATCGTGGCCAACAGAACCATAAACAGCTTTCTGTGCTCCATTAATTTGTCTGAATCTTCTTATAAAGCCAGCTAAGCCAGTGGTATTCTTGGTGCAGCAGATTCCAAAAGTGGTTCTTGTGAAGAAGCACTTTCTTTTGTTCTGAATCTGTTACTTTTATTCAGTAATCCTAGTAGTAGGAAAAACAGGGGGGGGGGGGGACCCTTTCAACTTTTAACATTAATTCTACAAGCATGCCTGTAAGTCACACACCGCTTCCCCCAACTAAATAGCCCTGAATGCCTTTACTTGTAGGGATGGTTCTCTTGAACGACTTACAGTGATGACTTGTAATGCAAGAGTTACAACCTTAGTTCCTGATTTGGCAAACAAATATTTGAGAGTTGAAACAGATGAACAGAAGCACCACATGATGTAGCTTTTACATCATTTGAGATGACAGGTTGGGAATTGAAGGATCGACTACTTGATCTCCGCATAACACCCTCCACACGCGCAGGAGGTCCCAGCTCCAGTCAGAAGCATTTCCAGTTAAAAAGGAACTACCAGTAGGTGTTTCCCTGAGGCCTGGGAAGCCGCTGCCAGTCTGACGTCACCCACCCCCTGATGGTGCCATAAATGCAGGATTTGACCTGAGTTGCCTCCCCACTTGAATCAGGCAGCCGCCATGATGCTGCTCCATGAAAAAGAAAATACAAAACGGGTGGTGTGTATTCTTTCAACACAAAACGAGTGGTGTCTCGTTGTTTTGCTGGAGGTGGGAAATTTGTTCCTGTTTCTTGTAATCCAGTAACCCCACTCCTCCTAGCAGGAAGTTGAGCACAGAGACTGGCTTCCTGTGCTCAGCTTGGCTAACCTGCTGACAGATTTAAACCCCCCCCCCCCCCCCCCCGGTTCATTCTCATATTTAAATATTTCTTTAACAGAATATATACGTTTAATAGGATCTGAAGACAGCCAAGGGACCTCCAGTTCCCTTACTTTATTACCATTAGTGAGGCAATCCTAGTGGAGTGACAAGACTTTATCTGCAAAAAAGCTTGCAAAATTCTCCTAGATAATAGGTAAATCCCTGGGAAAGGGATGTTAAGGATCGAATTACCCTAGATAATTGTGCTGAATGAGAGCTAGTGGATGCAAAGGAGGTCGGACAGTAGACTTTTTAGCAGCCTTCATTGCCACCTTGTAGGATTTCATAAATATATTTTATAATGTTCTTGTACTTTTGTCACAAATATGCTGCCCAATGCACTCTAGCCATCGAAGCTCCCGATTCATCCTCCACAGCTCTGCAGTATACCACAGAGCAAGTTTGGACTGGGCCTGTTTATTCTAACAAACATTTAAAAGGCTCTGATGGCTACAAATGTTAGACGACTGAGCCTTGGAGTAATGTCACCAGAATGGTTGCATAATTCTAGGGTAGTTTTGCCAGAGCTGTTAGGTATTTGGTCCTGTTAGAACAAGAAGAAAGGAGTACTTATGAAAGGAGGAGAGCAAATTCAATTTGCAGGCCTAACTATATCAATCTGATAAAATACAATAATTCTGATAACCCATTGAGCCTTCCTTGTCAAAGGTATTGTCCCGGCTTGAACTGCCAGGCAGAGATATCAGGTTACAGCAGAGAGCTGAGTCCAGTCCGAGAGTCAGGTTTCAGCATCAGAAGTCCAGTCCGAGGGTCAGAATGGACAGAATCCACAAGCGAGAGGAAGCGTTGCAGCAGTCACGTTGCGTCCAGGCCGGGATATGCTGTGAACCTGCTTGATGTTGGCTCTTCCAGTATGTTAGTCTTCATCCTGTGAAGGCTCTGCTTCCCGCTTCTGCAGAAGGTTCCTCCTCTGAGTTCGCAGGCACGCCCTTCTTAGTTTAATACACAACAACTCTCTCTGTCTCTGCCTTTGCCTGACACGTGGGCTCAGGTGAGCTGGGTTCTTGAGTCTCTGCAGCTGGAGCAGGGCTGGATGCACAGCCTGCTACTGCAGGCACTTCTGACTCTGAGTTTTGACCTGGCTGCTGTTCACCCTGTAAAGCTTTCAGGGCCCCTGGCTGCTCCAAGGCCAGCCCTTGCGGGGCTCTGCTCATCCCCACGTTGCTCTCCAGGGGAGGGCCCATGACAGGCATTTCACCTGGTCTGCTGCTGTCTCTTTTAAGACATCCTTCAGATGTTTGTTGTTTGTTCTATTGGGAACTGCTGTAAGTTTAGAGAAATCTGCAGATCTTTAATGTGGGCAGTTTCTTTTTTTTCTTTTCCCCAACTACTATTTTAAGTGTTAAAAATCCAAGTGGGCATAATGTTCCTGTAGACACCTGAATGAAATGTACTCCACAATCTGGAGTAATCTGCCAGAAGAAGTCAATAATCAGCAGTACTGTCGAAAGGCTTTCACGGCTGGATTCAGCTGGTTCTTGTGGGTTTTCCGGGCTGTGTGGCCGTGGTCTGGTGGATTTTGTTCCTAACGTTTCGCCTGCATCTGTGGCTGGCAACTTCAGAGGTGTATCACAGAGAAAAGTCTGTTTCTCACTGTGTCTAAGTGAGAAGGGAAAGTTTAGTGTGGTATATTGTCCATGTCCCAGGGTGGCGAACCAATCATTAACTGTTTGGGTGGAACTTGCTATGCAAAGGTGTGGTTGAGTGCATTGTATTGCGGGTGGGGTTATCAGTCCATTTTTTAAGTACTGGGAGCCAGGCCCTGCTAATCTTCAAAGTCTCTTCTTTCTTATTGAAGTTGTCCTGGTGTTTGTGAATTTCAATGGCGTCCCTCCTATGTCAGACTGCACAGGGAGGCCATTAAGACTGCACAGACTGCACAGGGAGGCTCCACCCGCAATACAATGCACTCAACCACACCTTTGCACCTTCTTTCTTTCTTTCTTTCTTTCTTTCTTTCTTTCTTTCTTTCTTTCTTTCTTTCTTTCTTTCTTTCTTTCTTTCTTTCTTTCAGCCAGCTAGCTACCCACCCACCTGACTGTGGGACTCCCGCCCTCAAGAGCTGAGAATGGTGTTTCCCATTTTATTCTTGCCCTGTTTTCAATTTCTAGATATCTGAAAGCTTCAGAATATCCTCTTATACACTTGATAAAACTGGCTGTTTTCTGTGAACTCTCTTCATTTTGCAGTGACTCTCTAAACACTTACATCCACAAGCAAAAAAAGTTTCCAGTGGAGGGGAGGGGTGATTTTTGCCTAGCTTTAAGTCTCTGTACAGAATCTGTGATGAGGCTGTGGAATTCATAGGCTAAGGAACAAATTTCTGCTGGCAGTGTTATGACTTAAAAATCCTTTTGAGGGGGACGTTGTGTCACTGATTCTGGATGTCACTTTTCCTTATTTAACAACTGTTCAACTTACAGTGCAATCTGCTGGGGGACGAAGGTTTTGTGGAGGGGGTGTGATGCTGCATTGATGTCAGGATGCTCTTGTTGGGAGGGGGAAATGTCTGGGAGTGCTTTCGCTTTGGCAGGTGCCTTTCTATCAACAGTGCTGGCCTTGGGGTTCTGCGGCTGTGAAGGGCCTGCAGGCTGGACACTTCTGCCTTTCTCTGTTCCCATGTGGGGGTGGGTATCCGTATTGTATGCTATCCATATTGCCAACTACTTGGCACCTTTTCACCAGAACTATCTTCTTTTGTCTCTCATATGTCTTCAATAAAATCCTGGAAAACCTACAAACGTTTTATTGTCTGAGCGGGGGACTGACAATTGACGCAAATGCCACTTGCACGGTTATAAAGGGCATTTATGCCAGCAATGGAGACTGGTTCAGGAGCGCAACACAGGGGAACCAGCACAGCTAGGGCTGTGGCACCCAGGGAGGACAGTGACCCCTCAATGGATGCTGGCTGTGGACACTACCCCATCATGTGGTCGGAGGTGCTTCCCTTTGGCAGCCCAGGGCTCAATTTCTGGCCACCCTGTAGGGCTGAGCTGTTGTGTTGCCTGCACCTATGCAAAGTGGCCTTGGAGGTTCTGCCCTGCCATTGCTGCCTCGGCTCCCTCCTTCCTTCCCACTGCTGCCTTGACCTGTCCAGAGGTGTCAATTTCACAGTGAAGTGTTTCCCCATCAACCAGGATTAATGCCCCCCCTCCTCCACCCTAGGCAGCCCCCTCTAGTGATGATAGGGGCGGCCTCTCCCTCAACCCTCCCTTGCCTAATCCCGCCTCTCTGTTCCCCAAGGGCTTCCCATCTCTGCAACGCCAACATCACCTTTTTAGGCCGGCAAGTGGGCAGGAGTACCTGAGAAGCCCTTCGCCCGTGCTATGGCAGAGCAGTATGGTAACACCTCCCTGGGTTGGCTTCTTCCCCATTCCTCCTCCCCTCTGCTGGTTGCTGGTTGCCTTTTGGGTCACTGCTTCAGCCCCTTCCCCTCTACGCCAGTGCTCCTGTGATGTTCCTCCTCCCCCCATTGCTTTTTTCAGGGCTGTCCCAGGTGGTGGCTCTGGGGCATCTAGCCCCTTAGGAGGTGCCTCACCTGCGCCATGGTTGTGTCACCCCCGGGTGCCATGCAGCTACCCTCCCCCCAGGATTGCACTTTTCAAATAATAAGGGAAGCAAAGTTTGTATATTTATCCCAAACTAATCTGCAACAATTTTACCGTGCTTATATTTGTTACGTGGCATTCAGTTTTGCACCACAAAATGTTGTGACTTGTCTCTTGCATTGGAGTGCTGTGTGGCTTCCGGGCTGCATGGCCATGCCTTTGACAATACATTGAACGTCTCTATGGGGAGAAATGGCACAGATACTTGCTGTTTCACTGCATAGCCCAATTGATCAGAGGTGCTTAAAACGGTTTAGAACCCTCAGGCCCTTTCCGCACAGGCGGATTATGGCCCCCTTCCGCCCTCTACCTGCTGTGGCCGTGGCCGTCCGGTGCGTCGCCGAGGCCTGGGGACACGCCCTCCTGCCCTGCCACGCCGGAGCACTCGTGCAGTGCAAGGGGGGCGTGTCCCCAGGCCACGACCACGGTAGGTTGGCCGGGCAATGGCGCTCTGCGTCGTCGTCTTCCCAGCTGTTTCTGGGACCGTTCATACGCCGACCCAACCCCCATCGTCGCCGTGCAGAAACAGCCTCACATTCAGTTTGTTACTCTCTTGTTGATTTTTCTCCCTTCTAACTTTCAAAGATCTATTAGTTGCAGAATAGTTCACAGTCTTTCTTTGCCCTTCGCAGGAATTCTGTGATGCAGTTAAATATTATCCCTGTCATTGGGATGAGAGGTGAAGGCTGAGTATATGAAAATATAAAATTGTTATTACTCACTGGAATTAATCGAAAAATGACCTGTTCCAAATGGTAATTCTTTTCACAGATCTAAATAGTAAAACAGCAAGAATTGCTTAAAAGATTCAAAGTGAGTGGAAAATGTGGGATGCTTGTAATCTTCAAGATGGATTAAAAAGTTTGAATCCAGTGGCTTGTTTAAGACCAACGAAGTTGTATTCTTGGTATAAAGTTTCATGTGCCATTTGCCTGAATATCGTTATGACAGCTTGGGAGTCTTCCAAAGGACTACCTTATACTTAACCAGGAAGCCATTCTTTTGGGTCAGTTGCCTGGTTCCTGGGCCTTCAACGTTGGAGTGGCTTGCAAAAATTAATTAAGTACATCTTTTCCCAACATGCAGATATGTGTAATGAGAAGAGATTTGCCCACTGGGTATCTGGTGCATCTGTTCAAGTCCTAGATACACAAAAAAGGGTAGCAACCTTGACAACTAGCAAGGCACTGCCAGTGGCTGATTTATATATCTGTATTTTGTCAGTTGCAGTATTTAATTCTGGACCGCTTCTGACCTTTATTTTGACAAAGGCAGCTAGAAATAACCTGTACACAACAAAGGTAATTGGATAATGACCTCATCTACAAATGATCTGACCTTACCAGCTGAGTCATATTACCTGGCACACCATTCTAGATGGAATAATGATTGACATCAGATGTTCTATTAAATACTATTCCTTCTGTCTTTTTTAATAAGAAAAGTTATTTACATATATCAGGAAGCCTTGACATCTCAAGTGTTTTGAGTGACAGTAGCCAACAAAAATGGGAAGAAGCAGCAACAGCACAGAGGAAGTCAGTGGTCCAAGACATTTTGATCTCAGACAAATAGGTCTAGACAATTAGTGATAGTGCCATCCAGGGAGTGGAGAGTCAGCCAATTCTGGGTGTGTGGGTGGGTGGGTGTGTGGGGGTGTGTGTGTGTGTGTGTGTGTGTGAGAAGTGCTGTCAGGTTGCTGTCAACTTATGGTGACCCTGTAGGGCAGTGGTGACGAACCTATGGCACTTCAGATGTTCATGGACTACAATTCCCATCAGCCCCTGCCAGCATTGCCAATTGGCCATGTTGACAGGGGCTGATGGGGATTGTAGTCCATGAACATCTGGAGTGCCATAGGTTTGCCACCACGACTGTAGGGTTTTTCAAGGCAAGATACTAACCAAGGTGCTTTTTGCCCTTGCCTGCATAGAGACTCTGGAATTCCTTGGGTCTCCCATCCAAATATTAACCAGGGCTAATCCTGCTTAGCTTCTGAGATCGAGTTAACCTTTGCCATCCTGGTCAGGGGGAATGGAGTTGTGCTATCTCTAAAAGAAAAACATTTCTTAGGTAGGAGGTACTACTCTGTTGCTGCAGATTCATCTGTGGGTCATTAACCAGCTTTACTTGTTTTGCCAGCAGCATTTCTTTCAGGGAAACTGAAATTTGGTCTGTGCTTGATGGCATCTAGTCTTGATTGTTCCTCTTCAAATACTTCACTCAGGATTGGCAGCAGGCCTAGAGGTTCAGGTCCTGCCCATTTGTTAGAGGCTCAGTGTGTGGAAAGGGGCATCTGAAGGGCATAGAGATCAGCAGTAACATCCCAGACAGCTGACAACACAGGTTGGTATCTGTGTCTGCATGGAAACATGGCTCACGAGTAGCAAAAAAGCTGCACTGGCTGCTGAACTGTTTCCAGGCAAACTTTCAATACTCGTGGTCTTGAACAGGGCACCATCTTGCCCATCAGTGCTCTTTCTGGCATCCTCTTGCTTGTTGAAGTTTGGGGATAAAATTTAAACGAGGTTTGAATGGAACAGTGTGTCATTTGCCAGTCCCTTGACACTGAGGACTCTGTTGCAGAGCCTGAAGACACGGTGGAGCCAGAGCAGGCTCCTCACAAGGAAATTCAGACAGCTGAGCCAGCTCCAAGCCAAGGCAGAGCCTGATGCTGTGCAGCTGGAAAGCCAGCAGGCAAAGGAGGCAGAGCCTACAGACACAGAGTAAAAGGAGAAGTGTACACATTGCTGCTATGTATGGCAGAAGGCTCTATGACAGTGGTGGCAAACCTTTGGCACTCCAGATGTTATGGACTACAATTCCCATCAGCCCCTGCCAGCATGGCCAGTTGAGGGGTTGATGGGAATTGTAGTCCATAACATCTGGAGTGCCAAAGGTTCGCCACCACTGCTCTATGAGATGGAGGCATTCTGGACCTGAGGAAGACCGAGTCCTTGCAGTATCCCAGTCTCAGAAACCGGAACTCCCAATATGGACCCTGCCTTGAGTTTTGCTCTGCCTGGATGCAGTGAGTGTACTTCCAGGTGAGCTCCACATGCCTGGTCCTCCTCTGACCTATGGCTCTCAGCCTACTTGCCCGACCTCCTGCTTGTGCCTTGACTCTGGACTGCCTTGATCATCCCTTTGCCTGCTGCCTGCCCTGACTCTGGATTGTTTTGGACTGCGCCTCACTGCCTGCCTGGACTCTGGTCTGTCTGGCCACACCCTTACTAGCACCTGTCAGCAGCACACAGGAACAGACAAGGAAATAGTGCTGTCTTACTAGTAAATCACTGTCCTGGCAGGTGGCCACAACCATACAACTTGGTATGAATGAAATAATTGATGGTTTGTCTCCCAAAGAGTGGGGGACCTTTGGGAGGGTTTGTTTGTTTTTTGAGATCCTCCTCCTTTTTCGTGCACAGATGGCATGAAACTGTTATTCTGCACCTGTGGCCCTTCCTAATCAGAGCCAGGTTTGCCACTGCAGTCTGTGTTTTTGAAACATTACTCCTAAGGGAGGAATCTAAATGGATCTATGGATTTGATTCATATGTGAATGGTTTAAACATTGAGCTTGACTTATCTTGTTTTCTGTAATTTCATCCAATAAGTTACCTTATGTTGTTGTTGTATTGCTTTATTCATCTGTCTTGCAATTGTTTACAGAAAAGACTGAGTTTGCAAACTCATACAACATAGATACTGACCTTAATTGGGTAATACCCACCTGTGTGAAGTTAACCTATTTAAGGGTGCTTAGAAGGTTCTCTGTATGCTACACCTGATCATGTCCTGTATTCAGTGCTTTAGGAACTGGGAAAGTTGCTGCGTTGATGTGGCATTGAATTACCAAATGTAAGTTCATGTGCATAGAATTATAGTAATATTCTATGTTGTGTTTGGAATATCGTACAATTTAGTTTTGCTTTCAGTTGTGACAGCACAGAGAGATACTACTGTACCTAATGGTCACAGTATTCTACTGAGGAAGAGCTCATGAAAGTACTTCATTATTGCAAATGGCGTTTTAGAATGCCTCATTCTAGATATTTTTGCACTCCTAAAGGTGTACAGCTATTGTAACTACTAAGTTATGCTCAAAACTGTTTATATCAAGCTGTGTTTCTTCCCCTAGGAGTCCAGACTTTGTAAATATGCTCGGAGGACCAGTGGTCTCAGTATAAGGAAGCTTTGTATGTTCAGTTAAAAATTGTGAGCAAGTTGTTCTTTTTACTTCCACTGCTGCATAAATTGGTGAATGATCCCAAAGGTCTGGCTTCAGTTTGGCATCCAAACCAAAGCAACTTTTATTAGAGCATGTTACCCATTACAAGCACCTGATCAATTTTGCTTTATGTTCCCCTGCTTAAGTGCAGTCTTGTCCAAATATTGTCACAGTGTTCTTGGAAAGATCACACAGTCAGACTGTGCCATATGTGTGGGAAGCATATACTATCTGCTTGATGCTTCTGTTTGCCTGGGCGCTGTTTTCCTTCTGGCATTTCTACCTCTACCTGCCATTAGATGGCTCTTTTTTTTTTAAAAAAAAGGGGAGTTTAGTATATGCTTTAGTGTTAAAAAGTCTCAGCTGTTTTTCATTGTGAAGTTGTGCTTTGTGCAAAATGAAAAAGGCTACAGATTTTTTAAAAAATGAATGCTGAAGGTTGAGAGGAACTTGTATAATTTTACAACACTTTCCTTCCCCGTTTCATCATCACAATAGCCCTGTTGGTGTAGGATTAAAGAGATTTGTGTTCAGATTCCCATCTTGCTGGGAAGGTAACTGGGTGACCTTTGCCACTGAGCCTTAACCCTTTTCATAGGGTTGATGTGTACATAAAATGACACAGAAGGCTACTTGGTGGAAAAATATGACTCTGTCTCTATGTTATACAGTAGGCCCACAGGGGTGTGTGTGGAGAAGCAATGTTTGAGCTATAGTTGCAATCTTTCATTATATGTGTTATTTCAATGTTATGTTAAAAGAATTTTAAAAATAATTGTTTTATTTGAACTTTAAAACAAATGGCCTGTTTCTGTGATGGCAATGTTTAACCATAGCTTGGATGATGTTGAAGACAAAATGGTGGCAATGGAGATACATGATCTGGGGGTAAATCTAAGTCTTAAAAGCAGACATACAAATGTTACTATAGTATTAAAATGTTTATTTATCATTGAAATAGGTTTTGTCAAAGTATTTTTTAACTAGAATGTGCACCCTTGTGACCTATCAGATTTTTGCTGTGGTTTAAGATAACTGAAATTAATATAAAATGTGATCAAAAAAATGAGGCTTCCCACATAAAATTAAGGACATTTCACATTCTTGTACTATGACTATACAGCCTAATTTTAAGTGTGGAGGGACAGCCATATGTGGAAATATAAGATCCTTTTCACACATTTGCTAGCTAGAGACAGAAGTTGAATTAAAGTTGCTAATTATTAACTGAACCCCAACAGAGATGGATTATCACAAGGGCCAGATCCAATACCTTCCCATCGGCCATTACAAAGGGTCGCTACTTATCCATCCCTCTCCAGGATTGGATTTGTCCACACTGTAAAAACCAAGTGGAGACTCTTGCTCACACTATTCTTGACTGTCTGAGATATGTGGGCATTAGGAATTTCTCTCCCAGGCTGGCCCTAGACAAATCTGAACGTGACTCTGACTGTTCTGTTGTGGAGCTTCTGTTAAACAACACAGATGTCATGCTCTTGGAAAAAGTAGCAAAATTTCTTTTTCAAGTGACAGAACTTTCTAAGTAATGTATACTGCTATATACAGTCTTCCTGTCTGCGCTTTGAATGTACTCTTGATTTGTATTTCAAAAATTATCTAGCAATGCTCTAGAACCTATTTTTAAATGCCAAATAAAGGTTGTTGTTGTTGTTAATTAAAGTTGCTATATCTCAAAGAAGGCTCGATTCCCTTTATGGTCCAGTAATCTTTCCCTTGCAAATGACTTCACATGTAAAATGTAAGGTCAACTTGTGAGGACTTTTCTGCCTCGAAAATGGGTGATTTGGCCATGAGGCCGGCCACCAGGTAGCTGAACAGGCAGCGCTGCCTGCCACCCCTGACCAGCAGACAGTAGAACTAGGTGGGCCAGGAGGACAAGATGAACAGTTCTGTGTGTGTTTACTTTCATTTCTGTTCCCCTGTGTAAAACGAGGCTTGCCCCCAGATAACAATGCATAAGCTGTCTCAGTGGTACTTGGACACAATTGGTCAAAACAGTACTTAAGAAATGATGATGCTTACATTATCTTCTGAGTGTACAGTTAACACTGCTGGCATATGAGTGGAATCAGATTAATGCCATAATGTATCGTCCTTTCCCCAAAACTCATATAATTTGTGTTGATGTGAGTGTGCAAAATGAGGGGCAGGATTAATTCATGCCAAATGTACTGGCAATACAAAGAGCATTTTAGAAGGAAACTTGCAGCTAATGCATGGTTTTCCAAAGTTTCTGAGGTCAGGCCCCCTCATAAACGTATCCAATATCTCACCCCCACAGCTCACTCACCTTCTGGCAGACAAGTGCACATAAACCTCACATGAACAGATGCATGTGTGCAGCCCAATGCTGTGTTCACTAAGTATCCCTGGAGTGGGATATTCCGTGTGGGCCTCGGAAGAAGACTGCATCAGGGCGTGTCGGACACCGTCCTGGAACCAGCCAGCCTGGGCCTGAAACAGCCTCAAAGGATAGGTTAGGCTGAATAACTGCTGGGGTGCTCGGGGCAGCTGGCTGGCAGGCTCTTCACTCTGAGCTAAAAATGCCTGCTGGAAGAGACATCCAGGGAGGGAACGGACACAAGTCCTTCAGGCTCCACTGGGTCGTGCTGAGGGGCCTGAAGGAGAGTCAGGCGGCCGGACCTCATTCTGCTCCTTCTTTGTCTGTCACCTCCCAACCAGAAATGAGAAATTGCTCCAAAAAACCTGCAGCATCTCCCTCTTTTTTTTTTGCCTGGAGGATATAAGTGCGTCTCTCTCTCTCTCTCTCTCTCTCTCTCTCTCTCTCTCTCTCTTTTTCAAGCTTTGTCAGTGCCAGTGGCTTGAAGGCGCACGGAGGAGCCATCAGTCATGCCCTGTTCCCTCCTCCAACCAGAAGGGGGGATGTGCCCGGCTGTGGGGGGGGGGGGCATGGCCCCAGTTCTGAGCATGAAGCCAGTTCTGGCCAGAAGGCTCCCCCGTGTCCCCCCACCTCCTCTAACTTTCTTAGCTGGGGTCAGTGTGTCGGTGGCTGCGGTGCCAAACCTCTGCTGGTGGGGTGAAGGGGCCTCCTTGTTCCACTTACTGCAGGATCCGGCCCCATTTCAGATGGTCACTTTCCCCTCCCCCATGTTATCTTGGACCAAGCATTTTAATTGCTTACATTTGCTTACTGAACAGCACTGTGTTTCTGCTGTTTGCTCTAATATGCCAGTATTCAGGGGCTGCTCATAGACACGTTCTTAAACGAGACATCTGCTGGCATAAGTAAGCAAGTCAGTTCCAGGGGTAATTGAAAGCTTTCTACCTGGCGACACTTGATGATAGAGATGCAGGCCCTGTCTTGATGGTTTCGTGTGTGTGTGTGTGTTAGGGTGTGTGTGTGATCACTGATGTACATCCCGCTCAGCTTAATCTGTCTCAGAGCTGCTGCCGCCACTGCAGCCGGGCTCGGTGTCACATGCATGCTTTGAACTGCATGAAGCCTTGATGACTTGCTTCAGGATTAAACAGCGACTATTGAGAGGCAGGATTTGAAGGCTCGTCCTGGACGAGAAGGCAGCTGCCAGCTTTCTGCTGCTTCATCTTTTCACATTGGAGGGGGCAGACTTCTGATTATGAGTGGACGGGATTATGAAGAAAGTGGCCCAAGCCCTGGTGAGTCTGATTTTTTAATGTAAAAAAGAAAGAGAAAAGAAAAAGTTTTTACAAGGTCCCAGTTGTTCCTAATGCATGGAGGAAACCAACGGAAGGCACAGAATCTTCCATAGAAAATTCAGAGATTTTTCTTCATAGTTTTTAACCATAGGTGCTTCACTTCATACAGTTCAGTCCGTTTGTCACATTGGAACTTGGTTGCAATGTATGTCAATGTATTTAATTTTGATGATGCAGTATCAGAGCCCTCTGTTACATAAGTCAGATTAAGTATTTCTTATTCTGTTCTTTAGTATAGTTTAAGTAAACTATATCTTGTAAATCTTGTAAACAGACTTAATAATTAAATGTGATATAATTTACTGGGATTAGGACTGAATTTTACCCCAAGCACTAAAATTTAGTGATAAATCTTTCAGATCTTGACTTGTGCTCCAGATAAAAATACTCAAAAACTTCAGGGATGCAATATCAAGCAAACAACATGTTTGAGCCAAAAAAAGGAAGGGACAATTAGGACTGGGTAGAACTCAGGTGCTATTTTTCCCGTTTTCTGCAAGTGGTATACAGTTTTTTACTAAAGTAAGCTAAAGCAAGATCACTGGGTGAAAACCAAGTGGTTTGCTAGTTAAATTAAAGGAACTACACAGTTTCCCACCATAACCTTTCTTCTTGTATCCAGTGTTTCTCTCCACTCAAGCAGCCCTCCTGCGCTCAAAGAGCTGCACTAGCAAGAATGCTGTGCATCTCATATGTGCTATTTCCTGGAAACTCTATAACTGCTTACTAATTAACAGCGATGAATGACAAAGGTGTTTCATACTGTGATTTTAATTCTTTGTGAGATTAATTGAGAGCCCCATTCAGAGTCTAAGTTGGGATAGGACTTTTTAAAAGAAATGTGTAAATCCATCCAAGTCAGCTCTCATACCTTACTACCTGTAATTTTTTTTGCTTGTTACCCTGACCACAGTTGTTAACTTCCACGTGTTGCCAGCCAGAAGGAAAAAAGATGTGAGGAGAGAAAACGCAGCAGTGACGATTCTCTTTTGTTTTATGAAACACTCTGAGATTATTCTGTTTTGTCACCTCCAGCTATGCAAACGGTTCTTTACAACCCCGAAAATAAAAATCTGTAACATGTAATTTGCTATTTTGGGAGGATCTCAAGTGCCGTGTGGACTACTAAAGGTTTACCAAATGAAATCAAAGATTGCACAGATTTGCTTGTATAAAGATGGATTGTGTGACCCTTTGATGTGACTGGTAAAAGGGTAACAGTAAATACTGTTTCAGCACCGTAGTGTGATCCTAGACATTGTGCTAGTGTTGTTGCCTGCAGACTTCAAAACTTGGTCAGTGTAGAAGAGTGTTCTATTATATTTCAGTGGCATCATCCAGACTTTTCCAGGAGGAAATGCTTTGGTGGAGGTATGTTTGGTGCAGTCGGTACCTGCTTAAAACCTCTGGAATCTCCAGCGGAAGGCTCTCTGCTCCCAGGGGTTGAGAGGTGCTGCTCCTCAGAGCCACAGTACTGTGCTCATGGACCAATGGTGTGATTTGGTAATAGATGCCTTCATTTGTTACTCTAGTAAGTTTTGCTGAAAACGTAACTACCTGTGGCTGTGGCAACAGTTAATTTTTAACACACCATTGCTGTAAAATATTTTAGTTTTTTAGTCTGCTGTATTGATTTATTTTATGAAAGTTTTTGATTTGGTTTTCATTCTGTTTTATATAAATCATGCTTTTATATAAATAATACTTTTTAGGACAGAAAAACTGGATCTAAATTGAAATGTAAATCATTACATCACTGCAACTATTTTTTTCTGTAGGAAATAAATATTCTTCTGGTGTAGTAAAGTGTACTGCAAAGCTTATGCAAATGGTTTGTGAATTAGTTTGAAAGGGAAGCTTCACAAGATCTTTTGCTTCCAAACATGCATACCTGAGGCATGCCTTCCATGTAAATGTCCAAAGCCCTATCATTACAGACTTTGACTGCAATTCAAATTCATTCAATTGGAAGTGAACCCAGTTGAATAAAATGGAACTTACTTCTTAGTGAATCTGCTTCCTTTGCGCAGCCAGGTTGTAGTTGAGGTCTTGAGGGATCATTTTTTTCACTGTTAAAGTACATAATAACTCAAGTTCCACAAAAATAGAATTTATTTTGCATGGTATTTATACAAATGGACATAAAAACGTATTTTAAAGGTGATGGGGTTAATTCATTCCAGATGATGTGATTTGTTGCAAATAGCATTAGAATAAGCAAATACCTTCATTTTTGGTTTTGATTTGCCTTAAAGTGGCGTTTTATCTTCTAGTGTAAAATTATTGCAAACAACATGCAGCTAGTATGGTTAATGTTATGCTGACATTACAATTTCTGCCTCAGCATAAATTTTGTTTTTGGTATACAAGTAGCAAAAGAGATACACAGTTTGCGTACAAAATGTAGATTTAAAAAATAGATCTCAGGTTTGTTAAATCACTAACAAAGATGTTTTGGAAGAATAAAGTAAGCTGAAATCTATACATTATTAAACTTCTGAATAGCAAGCTGGACTATGTATTCTAGAGGGGTTTTTGGGGGGTGGGGTGCTGGGAAATTGGAACAGGAAATATAATACGCTTAGAATCTTAAAAGCTAAATCTGCTTGCATAGGAATAATTTGCATAAAAGTTGAATTAATACTGAACACTCACACACAAAGCCTTTATTGGCATCATACAGTAAAACATTTTGTAACCAGAATAACATAGTTACAGCTCAAATAACCATCATTTAATATAAAAATCTCCCTTAGCAGATGTACCAATTATATCCAACAGAAACTTGGCAACTAATTCAGAAAAATCCTGATTTGATCCATCCAAGAAATACTTTATCCTTTGATCATCTGTCATATCCACATTAAAAGATGTAAACAATGGTCGATACTTTTACCTTAAGTATTCCCTATTTGGACAGTGAAACATGATATGCTCTAGTGTTTCTACTTGTATGCTGTTGCAAGGGCATAATCTTTCGGTCTTTGGTATTTTTTGGAATCGACCCTCAAGTAAGGCAGATGGCAAAATATTAAATCTTGCTAAAGAGAATGCACGTCTTAATCTAAAATTAGTCATATAGAGTAAATAATAAGACATACAGCCCTTTGCTTCAATTAGTGATTGATTTAGAGGTGAGCAAATTGAATTTGCTGCTATTAAAGATCTTTGATAATCCCATTCAATGAATTTTTCTTTTAACAGTTTTTTTGCCTCTAGATAAGATAACATTGATATTTCATTCATGGATATGCCAATTTCTGTAATCTTGTCAACTCCCCGCACCTCCTGGCACTGTCCTTCATTGGATTGTCTCGTTTCTCCGGGGCCGGAATCAGCAAGTGATGTGCGGGGATCAGGCCTCCAGGAAGTGCCCACTTCACTGTGGTGTACCCCAGGGGGCGCTACTATCCCCGCTATTATTCAACATCTATATGAGACCCCTTGCTCAGCTGGTATGGAGTTTGGGGCTTGTTTGTCATCAGTATGCGGATGACACACAGCTCATTCTGTCGATGGAGGGGGGAGCAGCCACCGCCCCTGCAGCTCTACAGCATTGTTTGGAGGCGGTCGCTGGTTGGTTGCGACAGAGCAGGTTAAAACTGAATCCATCAAAGACGGAGATCCTCTGGCTCGACCGCGAGGGGGTGTGTGGGGCTTTTCATCCGCCGGTGTGGGAGGGGGTTACATTGGCGCCGACCCCCTCCGTGCGCAACCTGGGGGTCCACCTGGATTCGTCTCTCTCAATGGAGACCCAGGTGGCACATATAACCCAGGTTGCTTTCTTCCATCTTCGCCAGGCCCGGCGACTGGCCCCCTTCCTCTCCCAAGCGGACCTAAGCCACCGTGATCCATGCAATGGTCACCTCCAGATTAGACTATTGTAACTCGCTCTACGCGGGCCTTCCCGTGCGTCTGATTCGGAGACTGAAACTGGTCCAACATGCAGCGGCGCGTCTACTCACAGGCAGTGCCATCTGGGATCACATCCAGCCTGTGCTCCGCCAGCTGCATTGGCTTCCAGTAGAGTTCCGGATCGTCTTCAAGGTGTTGGTACTGACCTTTAAGGCCTTACGTGGCCTGGGACCCTCGTATCTTCGAGACCGCATCACCCCATATGTCCCTACACGGCCTCTTCGTTCAGTGGAGGCCAACTTACTGGTGGTCCCTGGCCCCTCGATGATGCGGCTGGCCTCCACAGGGGCCAGGGCCTTTATGGCTCTGGCCCCGGCCTGATGGAACGCTCTCCCACCAGCTGTCCGGGCCCTGCGGGATCTTGGTGAATTCCGCAGGGCCTTTAAGACGGAGCTGTTCCGCCAGGCCTTTGGAGGGACCGGCTGCTGATGGTGCCCCCCCCTTGGCTCTTACATCCGAGCCTGATACCATCTGATGGGACTCGCCGATCCTCCCTTTGGGAAAGAATTTAATAATGGGTTGCTGGGCGCCTACTATATTTATAATTATTAGCACCATAGTTAGTCTTTTGCTGCTTTTATAGATTTTAATTAAATTATGATGGTTTTATGATTGTATTTATTATATGTTGTTCACCGCCCGGAGCCCTTCGGGGATAGGGCGGTATAAAAGTGCAATAAATAAATAAATAAACAAACTATTTTGTCATGCCAGTTTGAAGTGTTAAGTTCAGAGAGCAGTAAGCATGTAAAACTGCCTGGCTTGGAATGGTGGTGGATTTTTAACCAGTATATAGTTGCTCTAATCCAAGCCAAGGTAGTTAAGGAACGTAGGCCTAGTTCAATGCGTAAGGCTGCGTAAGACACGCAGTTGGGGAAACCCATAATCCTATGCAAAAATTTAGAGTGTAGAGTGTTTAGACTGGTGTTTTGAGCTAAGAAAAGAACTGGGGAGCCATAGAGTAGATACGGAACTACTTTTGCATTGAATGCCTTGATTACTGCTGGAATGTATTGGTGTCCTCTGGTATAAAAGAAATTCACTAAAGCGTTTACAATTGGAGTAGCTTTTACTGATGCTGTTTTAACATAGGCTGTCCAAGAGAGATTATAAGTAAACAAAATACCTAAGTATTTGTATTTCTTGACTTGTTCAATTTCTTTTGTCGCTACTTTCCAGGATTGTTTTTTCCATGATCTAGCAAACACCATAACTTTTGATTTATCAAAGTTAAGTTCCAACTTGTTTAATTTGCAGTAGCTGTAGCATCTGTTCATTAAACATATTAGGCCTACCCTAGTGTACGACATTATAATAGTATCATCTGCATAAAGAAGCGCCGGTAAATGTGTATTTTCCAGTTTGGGCTGTGTCCATCAATATCCTTAAGTTCCAATGGTAAGTCCCTTAAGTATATGTTAAACAAGGTCAAAGCAATTATACACCCCTGTTTCACCCCTTTGTTGCTTAAGATAGTATTGGTCAATGCCCCCTCCTGAGTGCATTTTACCCGGCAAGAGGTGTTAGTGTGTAATTGCCTGATTAAAAAAAGCAGTCTGGGGTTGATGTTCAAATCCTCCATTTTCTCATGTAGGGAAAGTAATTTCAGATAGTTTCAAATGTCCTTGTTTGTGAAGCTTGCAGTGTTTTAGTTCTCTTTTGGGATGAATGTCTCTCTTTTCCTTCCTTTGAAGCCAAATAAGATTTTTTTTTGTATAAAAGAACGATGAGCTTATTGAGTCTAAGCTGAGAATCATTACTGTTTGTAGTACTGTACCAAAATGTGAAAAATTGATTGTAGAGGAAGGGAAAGCTGTGGATGCAGCATATTTTGACAAGGTCTTCCATGACATTCTTGCAAGCAAGCTAGTAAAATGTGGATTCAGTATATATCCATATACTGTTATATGGATTTGTAATGGGTTGACTGACAGAACCCAAGGGATGCTCACCAATGGCTCCTCTTCATCCCCTGCCGGACCTCTCCTAACCCCCACAGACCAAGTTGTCCCAGTCTCCTGCTCGCCATCACCCCCCCAAAGATGAAGCCGAACCCAGGCTGCCCATTCCACCCTTCCCCGTCCCCAAAAGCAAGCTGGGCCAATGAGACCGCTACGGTGTGCCACCTGCTGCCTCACTGGTCCACTCCAAGGCTCTCCACTGCACTCCCCTGCCCCAAGCTGCCCCATTCCCCCTCCCCAACCCTCCCCATTGCACCCTCTCCCCACCTCAAACAACAAGCTAGGCTGGCAGGGAGAGTGGTGGGAAGCTGCCCTCCCCACCAGGCCCGCCACCACAATTTCCATTGCCTCAAACAAAAAGCCGGATCCACCTGGTAAAGAGGAGGAGCAGCAGCCTCGGGTAAGTCCAGCTGGGACTGGGGCAGAGGCTGGTATGGGGGTGCTCTCCTGTGGAGGAAGAGGGAGGGGAGGGGAGAGGGTCCCCCCTGGCCAGAGCCACTGCCAGTGATCCTACAGGGGAGAACATCTTTTTTTGTGTGGTGTGCAGATGAGCTGTCAGGCTTGATCTCTGTCCCCTTTTTGGTTTAGATGTCAGGACTGGCATGTTGCCCAGAGCCTGTAAGAGCAGGGCAGGAAATGCTGCCACTGGGCGTAAGCCAAGAGACGCTCCGTATTCTTATAGAGGTGAACCTGGAATAGAGACACTCCTCTGAATGGCTGAAAACTGACCCACTAGAAGGACTGTTCTCGCCACGTGTGTCTTTCTGCTGCCGTTTAGTGCCTCAGTTTCATTTTTCTCTTGAGTGGTGGAAGCTCAGAGTCTATTGGGGTTTTGCTTTACAAATCCTGTGTTCAAGATAAAGTGGAGTTGAGAATATCTACTCTTGGTGTGTGGTTTCCCTTCTATTGTGTGTTTTTGTTCAGGGGCTCCTTGTTGACCCTCAACAATATTGTTGACCCTCACTGCATGGTATTTCATGTGTCTATCGTCATATTGTGCCATGAACTTTTGAGCGTGGTTTGATTATTGGGCAGCCCAATCCAGATTGAAGGGATGGACCTAATTGTGAAGTCGGGGCAGCCTTGTGCTGGTTCCCACCCTCCTGGCGCAAGGGGCAAACGTGCCAGCTGAGAGCCCAATACATGGGCAGCCAGGTGCTCCTCAATCCCACTGTTGCAAAAGATGGAAGTCCCAGCCATGGTGGGGATGCACTGGTGTCCAAAAAGGTTTACAACCAGCTGTGCTGCAGCCCTGGACTAGTGCCACCCTTTTGGGTGGCCTAAGTCCACTGGCCCCAAAGGAGGGCTTTCTGGAGGTGGGGAGGGTCTCTGCTGTTTTCTCCCTCCCCACTTCTCCAGAAAGCCCTCTGGAGATGGTGAAGCGGCACGCCAGCAGCACTGGCCCTGGCCGCCTCCACAGTCTGGATTGGGCTATAATTCTGATAGTTACACAGTAGATGTATGAGGTAGCCAGCAGACTGTTTATAGGCTGACCCCTAATGTTCAGGGCAAGTTTCAAAACAGGAAACCAGAACAAAGCACTTACCTGAGTCTGGGATTTGTCAAGCCCTGATTTAAAATCATATCTTAAAACAAGGATCTTTTAACATTAATCACTGCTCAAAATATTTACAAACAATAGACTGAAAATGAGAGAGGAAGAATATGGGCGAGTCATTGGTCCAAGGCTGCCTGTCAAACTGTTGCTAGAGTGGCAGACGAATCAGGTTATCCATATCCGTTCAGTGTCACTGACACTGTGTAGTAATTTGCAAATCATAAAAATTCTGGATGAAATAAACATTTTCAGGCAACAGTGAAATTGCTGCTCTGTTAATAAAACCATCACAATCCTTGCTCCCATTAGTCTGACTCTGCCAAATAGCTGCATCATTCTGGCTGAATGCAGATAGCATAATTGAACATGTTGAAGACTGTTTTTATGCCAGCCATAACCCTCTCTGGCCTGTAAGGGTTAGTTTGAAACTGAATGACTTTCAACTAGAAGCTTTACAAAGGCTTCATGCACTTCAATATACCAAAGGATGGATAATAGCTTTCAAATGACCAGTTTGTCTTTGAGATTTTTAGAATTTAAAATGGTACTTTATTATGTGTTAACAGTCTTAAGATGCCTTTCCAGGTTACAACTTTTTTCCTATGAAGATCTCTTCTCCATGTAGGAAAATATTTGCTTCCTGTAATGCATAGTGCTTGAGTCCATGGGTATTCGGGAAACAGACCCCCTCCGTTCGCAGCCTGGGGGTCCACCTGGATTTGTCTCTCTCAATGGAGACCCAGGTGGCCCATTCAACCCGGGTTGCTTTCTTCCACCTCCGTCAGGCCCGGTGGCTGGATCCCTTCCTCTCCCAAGCGGATCTAGCCACCGTGATCCATGCAATGGTCACCTCCAGATTAGACTATTGTAACTCACTCTACGCGGACCTTCCCTTGCGTTTGATCCGGAGACTAAAACTGGTCCAACATGCAGCGGCACGTTTGCTCACAGGCAGCGCCATCCGGGACCACATCCAGCCTATGTTGCGCCAGCTGCATTGGCTCCCAGTAGAATTCCGAATCATCTTCAAGGTGTTGGTGCTGACCTTTAAGGCCTTACGTGGTCTGGGACCCTCGTATCTTCGAGACCGCATCACCCCATATGTCCCTACACTGCCTCTCCGTTCAGTTGAGGCCAATCTACTGGTGGTCCCTGGCCCCTCAATGATGCGGCTGGCCTCCACACGGACCAGGGGCCTTCACTGCTCTGGCCCCGGCCTGGTGGAACACTCTTCCTCCAGCTGTCCGGGCCCTGCGGGATCTTAGCGAGTTCCGCAGGGCCTGCAAGACGGAGTTGTTCCGCCGGGCCTTTGGAGGTACCAGTCGCTGAAGGTGCCCTCCCCCCCCGCTTGGGCTTTTCACATCTAAACCCTTCATCTGATGGGACTCGCCGTCCCTCCCTCTTAGGGAGGATCTAACTAAACATGGGATTTGCAGGATGCCTCTGATTATTATTAATTTTATTGCTGTTTTAAAGGTTTTAGAATTTAGGATTTTATGCTGTACTGGAAATTTTATGTTGTACACTGCCCGGAGCCCCTCGGGGATGGGGCGGTATAAAAATCAAACTAATAAAAAACAAACAAACAAACAAACATTTGGGTGTATGGATTGGCCACATATTAGCTCTCCAGTCACTCAACATACCTGTGTGGTGAATATGTATTTTCCTCCACACAGACAACAATTTGCAGACACTCGGGTAATGTGAAAAGGATCACGTAACGTATTCTAATCCAAGTCCCAGTGTCATGAAACTGGTTGGAGGTTTAAGAAGAAGAGGAATAAATGCAGAATCTGAATTTTGTTATTTCACTGTTACATTTTTGATAAATGAAAAATGCTATTAATAGTACAATTTTCAGAAGGGGGGCTGGCATAAGAGCAAGACACTGCTGCCCACATGGCTGGCCAAAAGGCCGTAATAATAAATATCTATCTATCTACTGCTGCCCATAAAATGGGTGCCTCTCAGGGTTTTGGGATCCATCTTGTATGTCAAGCCAGGGCAGAAAGGCAGATCTCAGCTGAATTTTTATCCTGGAGCTGAGGTGTGTCTGGTTGGACTATGGGGCTAGTGAATCACCACTGTGTCACCCGAAGGTGATCCAGCCAAGCTGACCACTAGTTGCCTTAGCTGCACCCTTCCCAGCATCAGTCAGTTTCAAGAGTCCAGGCATTCTCTTCGGTACGGAAGACTCATCAAGCCTCTCCTGTCTTACTGTTGGAACTCCTGTCATGCCAGCTCACCTCATACCACCTCAGGCCCATTTTCGGGTATCAATATCGGTCCTTTGGCCATTCATTGAGTGTGTGTGTCTTAGATCCACTCCTGCACTCCTGCTTGTGTGTGGGATCTTGCCTTTCTTCTTGGAAATGCTGGTTCTTTTCCTCTTCAGCGCTGCTTTCCCTGGGCATCCCTTCACTACTGGTAACTTATCTCTGAAACCCTATCTAACTTCCTCCCTTTTCTCCTCATTAGTTCTTGTTAGTTCAGTGTTTAAAATAAATTTCTTGTTCTACTGTTTTTATTCTTTAATAAAACCATATTTTAATTCTACATTCTACCTGCTCGTTTGAGTTTGTATCCAGGATTATCCTGGTATACCCAGGTTATTAATGCCAGTTACCCTCTCTGGCCTGTGTAGCGGCGGCACACCGGCATATATGATGCTGGCGGAGCTCCGGGACCATTCTCACACTTCACACGGAGGCACCTCCATTGTGTTTGTAAACTTACCTTCTCTTCCCTTGTGCAGCTCTGCAGGTGCAAGGGGACATGCCCCCATGGCCATGTCAACTCCTTGGGGGTTGGAGGGCAGAAAGCGTGTCCCCTCGTCCCTGCGTAGCTGCGTGTCGGGAGACCTGTTTATTATGGGGTTTGCTTTTGCTGCTTTCTGGCTATTGTGGGTGGTGGAATGGATTAATTGCATTTCTAACTGACTTTTCTCTGTCTTTTGTGTGATGCTATATAGTACCAGGTGCTGTCCAAGGTCAGTGCCTGGCTGTCTTCACTGTTATCTCATTTGCAGTTCTTTTGGCGGGCATTCCCACGATTGGGGGGGGGGTGCACCCTGCTTTAACTATAGGGGTTTGCGCGGGCAAATCCTAGTTCTGGCTTTAGCAAGGGAAGATCCTCATATTCAATAAACTACTGTTCTTCTACATGAGTTTGTTGCAGTTTTTGGATTTCTGACTTCACAGGGCATAGAAGGTAAGTTGGCAAACAAAATGGAGGCTCCGAAAAGCGTGCCGGCACGTCCAACCCGGTGCAGTTAGCTCGGCACCAGGTTTAAAACGCTGTTTTTGAAAAGATTCGCTCAATGAGCGAGTTTCAAAAACAGTGTTTTCCCACCAGTTTGGGCGGTGGGGGGGAGCATAAAGTGCTGCCCACCGTTCACCCAAAAGGGTACGGCAGGCGTAATGAACTGCAATGCCCTGGGAACCAAGCAAGTTTCTGCTACTCATCTCTGTGGGGGTGCTGTTTTTGGCCCGTGCAGAGTGGGCCTCTGTCGCCAGCTAATTCCACACACTAAAGTGGGGGTGGCCTACTTAGGGTAACACTTTCACATGTAACGTAAGTTGACATTTTCTTCCTGAAAGACATTTTGGTGTTTCTAGAGAGGAAGGTTAAGAAACATTGAGTTTGCTATTGAAGTTTTCATTGTTATCCAAATATTTGTACTACCTTTCTAAAACAAATGGCATGCCTAGCTATCTATGCCTGTATTCTTTTGTCTTTTTTATTTCATGGTACTCATTGTGAAGGTAAATAAAGACTACAGGGAAGAAATTGTTTCTGTATCAGAAACTTGAGATTCCTCTGATAACTTGGTTAGGCGGTTCTCCTTTCTGCTGCTTAACTTGGATGAGACTTACAAAATCAGAACAGACTTTGGTTTCCATGCCATGAAAAGCTTCAGCTGTGATTTCCCCAAAGTAAAGCCTCTGTTAAAGGGACCTGGGTGTTTTTCTTTGGGCCTGTTGACAATTACTTATCTCAATCGCTTGAATAAAACTTTGAGCTTTTTAGGGAAACTAAGTTATCATTGCTGATAGCAGAGATAGCAGAGGTTATAAGTAATCTAAGCTGAAAATATTTAATTTTAATTGTAGTTAAAATCTAAAGCCTATCAATTGGGACATTTTGAAATGTCTACAATCCTTCAAAACTCTGCTACTTGCTTTACCTTCTGACTTCATATTTGTAGGAGCATATTAACTATGTATACGTATTACTATGGTTTACTTGTGTTAAAAGTAGAAACTGCAGAGTGAGGGAAGTTTTCCTGGCCATAATCTGTACATTAAGTGCCCTGAAAGCCCCTCCAAATATTCATGTAATATGCTAGCAAGGAGAGTTTAATGCAGCGTCGTAATACTAATCTTATACAATATTTGAATAGATTTAGTATTGCATTGTTTGTACTGCTGAGGTTTTGACCAAGTTGATTGACCCAAGTTTTATTCTGCAGAATCTGCAGGTAGTACTTTGAAATGAGGTCCCTGGGAAATAGTTATTATTTTACACAGTTGTCGTGTAACTTGCAGCTATGCAGTAGCAACTCCTCCCCTCCCCCGCTCGTGCTCGAGAGCCTCCATGATAATAAATTAACTACTTAAAGCACAGGTGTCAAACTCGCAGCCCTCCAGATGTTCATGAACTACAATTCCCATCAGCCCTTGCCAGTTTAGCCAATGCTTATGTTGGGAAGAACTGATGTGAATTGTAGTTCATGAACATCTGGAGGGCCGCGAGTTTGACACCCCTGACTTAAAGCATAGAACTCAACATTCAGACAGGCAACAGTTTACAAACTAGTAAGTCAAGCTGAACAGCTGTATTCTACTAATGTGATTTGAGTTGTATTTTGAATATGCGTTTACTTTAGATTCATTTCTAAGAACAAAGGAAAACCATCTGATTCTTTTTATGTATCAGATACAGGGTTAAATACTAGCACTATAATAATGTGTAGTAGTTTTTCCTTCTGACTAATACGTGGCAATAGTGCTGAACCCTTGGGTAAAAGGTATGTGCCACACAGAGCAGGGGATGCGAGTTCTGTAAGATTATTGAGTTCTGTATGAGTTCTGTAATATAATAGTATTATATATAATTATATTGAAAAAAGAAGACACTATTGAAAAAAGAACATATTCTGAGGATTGTAGCCTTATTGGCTGCTCAAACAGTGATGTAATGCAGATTTTATTCTTGTCTGCCTATTAGCCCTTCGAGGATGGGCGGTATAATGATGATGATGATGATGATGATGATGATGATGATGATGATGATGATGATGATGATGATGATGATGATGATGATGATGATGATGATGATGATGATGATGATATACATAGGGTGGGTTAAAGTCAGACTGAAATATTACAGGATATTTATAAAATGAAACTTGGACTTTGAACCTTTATTAACTTTTTGTGCTAGCCAGCATTGTGTCGTGGTTAAGAACAATGGAAGGTGATCGGTTCGGTGGACTTTTATCTGACCCAAAGCTGCCAGATTCTTGTGGTTGGAGATTCAGAGGTGTATCACAGAGTGAAACAGGAGTTCTGTTCTCTAGTGTTGGCTAACCTCCACATGCCACTGCATGCAGGCCAAATTCGTTAGCTTTGAGGTTGTTGTGGTGATCAGATTCAGGATTTACCTTATCGTTATTGGGAGCCTGTGGTTATATTCAGAGGTGTATCACAGAGTGAAACAGACTTTTCTCTGTGTTACACCTCTGAAGATGCTGTTACAGATGGCTTAAACGCTAACAACAAATCCACCAGACCACGGGGTGCACACAGCGTTAGCCGGAAAACCCACCAGGCTCTGAGGCTTCCACCAAAGAATAAAGTTGAATCCAGCCGTGAAAGCCTTCAACAATAAATGGACTTTAGTCTGGAGAACCAGGTTTGATTCTCTGTTCCTCCACATGAGCAATGAACTCTTATCTGATTATCTAGATTTGTTTTTCCACTCCTACACATCCCTGCTAGGTGACCCTGGGCTGGACACAGTTCTTTGGAACTCCTTCAGCCCCACCTACCCAGTGATGGGATCCAAAAATTTTAATAACAGATTCTGATGATGGTGGAATTAAAACAGTGGGGCCGCCGCACACACGCACCTCCAGTCCCTATTGGGCAGGGAGGTTGCTTTAGTAACCCCTTCTTGGCACTCAGAAAAAATTAGTAACCACTTCTAGAGAAGTGGTGAGAACTGGTTGGATCCCACCTCTGCACCTACTTCACCAGGTGTCTGTTGTTGGGAGAGGAAGGGAAAGGAGCTTGTAAGCCCCTTTGAGTCTCTTTACAGGAGTGAATTGAGGGGGGGGGCATAAATCTAAACCTTTTTCCATCTGGCTTTAAGTGTTTCAGAAAATTTTAAACATAATGCAAATAAGTGTCCGTGTGTTTAACCTTTACTGAAAAGGGGGTTGCATTGATTTAGAGACACAAAATGTTACTTTCTGTCTTCTACAACTTCATATTCCACATAGTCTTCAACTTGAATGAGATCGATGTGTGTCTGCTGTTCCATTCTACCTCATCTGATTTTTTGTTACTTATATTGTAAACTTCAGTGGTCCTGTGGTCAGTTTTAATGTTACATTGAATAAGAAAATAATACCTGCACATAAGATGACATTGAGAAAAAAAATCTTCATTTTTCTGTGGTCTCCATGGTGTTTTTTATTCCTGTCCTGCCCAAGGGAAATACTAAATAGAACTGGTGTTGTGCTCGTGTGCTTGTGAAATCCTTATTTTAATGACTTCCTTCATGGTTTATTTGACTCCCACACCAGATTATTAAGGAACTTTTTTTCCCAGGAAGGATTTAAAAACTGTACTGATGAGTCGTCCTTTCCATGCTTGAAAGAGAAGTTAAGTTGGACGGAAAGTGAATTTCAGTTTGCAGTAAAAACTTATGAAGAGCTTTTCTGGTTCAGACCAAAGTGTCATCTAGTCCAGAGTCTAGTTTCCAGCTATGAAATATGCAACAGGGATACCTGTCTTCCTTGTGAATTTCCAGCATCTGGAATGTAGAGGTTCTTTGGGTGTGGAGGTTGAGTTGCATATGTAATGGCTACTCATGATAGATTAATTGCGGTGAGAACCTCTTGACTCCAGATACCTTAGAATCCACAATTCCCATCAGTTTCTGTCAGCATGGCCAATTGGCCATGCTGGTAGGACTGGAACCTGGCTCAGACAGCCCAGTCCACAATTCCCATCAGTTTTCGTCAGCATGGCCACTGCCATGCCGAAGTAGGAGGCTGATGGGAATTGTAGTTCCTGAACATCTGGAGAGCCGCAGGTTCCCTACCCCTGTGATAGACCCTTCTTTGTCTAATCCTGTGATACTCAATCACTGGCTTGGGAGCCACATGTGGTTCTTTGACAGGGCCCCTGTAGCTCTTCTGAACAGCGCTCCCCACTGTGTTCCAGGAGGGTGAGGCTGGTGTGGTTTACAGTTGGCAGGTGGTACCCATTTTGAAACCGCCACTGCCAGAATGACTACGAGTTAAATAAGATGCAGGCCACCATAGGCTGTGGGCCTCGTGCTAGGGATGGAAGGAAAGTACTTTCCAGTGGCTTCTCCTGCCCTTCTCAGCAACCTATACATGCTCATCCCAACTTTGGGACAACTGCAAGGAGGAGAGCAAGCTGGCTGCAGGGGAGAGTAAAGCCACCCTGGAAGCCAGCTGTCTCTCCTCCTTCCACATTCACAGAACCAGATTGCAGAGTCTGCCTTCACCATGGAAGCTCTCAAATACGAAAGCATTTGTTTTAACTTCCTGAGTGATGTTTCGCAGCTGGCAGTGTTGAAGTTGGTTAGCATATTCTGGATAGCAACACTAAAAAAAAGCACCCCAGGAACGGTAAAAACACTGTTCTTGGGGCATGGTTCACATGGCTTCCGCCTCTGCAACGAGGCAGCACTGCAACTGGCGGGGAAATGCTGTTTTCAAACTCGCTTCAAAAACAGCGTTGTGCAACTGGTGCCGAGTGAACGGCACTGGGTCGAGGGCGGCCGTTTTAAGCACGTCCATTTTTTTCAACACTTACCTTCTCTTCTCTGCACAGCTCCATGGGGACAAGGGGACACGACTCCTGACCTCCAACCCCTAAGGTGTTGCCATGGCCACGGGGGCGTGTCCCCTCATCCCTGTGGAGTTGTGCAGCGAAGGGAAGTTGAAAAACAAAACAGAGGCACCTCTGTGTGAAGGCTCCTCCGTGGGCCGGGGCCACTCCAGGGCCGCCCACACGGAAGTGTGCAAATGGTCCCGGGGCTCAACCAGTATCATTTATACCAGTGTTTATTCCCTAGCCTAGCCCATGCGGAATGGGTCTTACATTTATCTCTGTCGAAACTCATTTTGTTAGTTTTGGCCCAGCTCTCTAATCTGTCCACATCATTTTGAATACTGCCCGCTCTCCAGGGTATTAGCTACTCCTTCTAGTTGGTATCATCTGCAAATTTGATTAACATTCCCTCTATTTCATTATCCAAGTCAGAGCACTGGGCCCAGGACAGAACTCTGTGGAACTCCACTAGTCACTTCCTTTGTGCAGCTGCAAAGGCATACAGAAATGACCCCTGCAGCCATGCCGATCGTCCCACAATCAGATCAGCTGCACCTGTGTAGCTGTACATGTTCAACACTCAAAATTAAAAGCAAAGCAAAAGGGACACCCCTGAAGTGGTCAGGCAATTGTGAACGTGTTGCTCAAGATTTATGTGGCGGTCATACTCACTGCCACCCAGAGGAGAAAAAGTGGGACTTTGTACACTGTTGGCACTCAGAGAATCTGCCCACAATGTGCTGGGTGCCCTGCACAGAATGGCAGGTGGGCAGATTCTCCCTGACAGTGGACGGCACAGGACCTTAAGTGAACGGGTGGAAGGGAGGGAAATAAAGTGTCTCTTGCCTGTTGTGTTTGTGTGTTAGTGGCTCCCACTCAGGAACGTGCCAAAGGATTGCTGGCTCAGCTATTTCCAGAAATCCTGAGTTGAGGGGAATAAAACAGGCCAAACTTGTTTTGGGAATGGGACTCGTGTGAAGATTCCCCCAAAACAGTTTTTATCATGTCCTGCAAACGTTGTATTTGGCCCGTGCAGAATCCACCATTGCTAATGTTTGAAGTTTAAAGTTTCCTAGTTAGATGGTGCTGACACACAGAACGGCTTTGGAAGTTTTGAACTGGAGCAGGTGACTCCCAGCAAAAAACGGGAAGCGGAAGTTAAAGATCGATCTTACCACCCTGATCTAAGGCTGGGAATTACCCAGTCAGGATGTTGTCCTGCCTCCAAAGGAGAAGGGCCCTTCTCTGTAAGCGTTGGATGGAACTTTGTGCTCTGCTCAGTTGGGAACTCACCTGAGACCCCTTCCACACAGGCAGCAACAGGTTCACGAAACCTGTTTCTGCTGCGCTGCCACCGTTTGCACGGCAGCTGCCGGAGCCAGCTGGGATTCCGGAGGCAGGAGGGTGTGTGCTGCACAGGCCCTCTCCACCTGAGGCAGCAAGTCAGAAATGCCCCCATCCAACATGGCTTAATTGTTTTGAGGCCCCGTTTCAGCCCCTTTCGCAACACACAGTTTGAGGACTGGTAGTTTAACTCTAATTGTTTGTTGTGGCTCAGTAAAAATGCCCCCCCCCCCCCAATTCTTCACACATTTGTGATATATGCAGTGGATTTCAAATAACAACCTGTAACTGTTAATTGATTTATTGTCGAAGGCTTTCACGGCCAGATTCAACTGGTGGTTGTGAGTTTTCCAATTCCAAAGCCTTTATTGGCATTATAAACTACAGAGTTAGTAGAAAAGTAGAAAAGAGGCATTTATCTACTAACTGAGACATTAAAACATTAAAATGCATTAAAACATTAAATACATTAAATACATTAAAACAATGTTAAATCGCTTCCACAACCAATTTCTTGTAAAACCGCATTACATATAAATTGAATTAACCATTACTACTATGTAGACAAATGATTGCGCTTGACCAAATAGTGCCTCAAAAAACTTGCAACATTCTCAACATACAAGATCACAGGACCCATTGAGAGGAAAGTTCATCACAGATGGTAACCTGACAGCTGCTTGAGCTCTCTACCAATGGACAGATGTACATGGAGCGTATAGACTCAGATATTGACACTCCAATAGTACATGTTGAACTGCTCTCAACAACGGGCCATGTTACATTGACATAACCTGTTCTCATATGGAGGTTATTATAATCTGCCAAGAGTCATAGCTGCTAGGGTAGAGCATTAAACGCAGCCAAAGTGCATACACTCATGCGTTGTTTGGGGTTGCACAGAATGTACAGATAGTTGGCACAGTAATCTGATCGGACAATTCCTGCAAGGCCTGTGGGGAGCAGCTTTTTCCCTCCTGCAACATTCTCAGTTCTGCCTCTCCTCGTTCAACTAAAGTTCAGATTTCCAATTTCATTATGAATTCTGATGGCAGACATAGTTTGGAACTGGTCAGCTGTTAAGCCCATGTTGTTAAAAGTTTCTTATCTATGTCAGCCATAACCATTTCTACAGATGTAGATTCTGATAAGAGTTGATGTATAAAACTATTTGGGTCTGGGCTCAAAATGAATTTGGGTCCAGTAATTCTAAGTACTCTTGTCCATGCCATCAGTTCCATACTATTTTGTCCAGTTTCTCTGCATAGGGTGTCATATGGGACACACACCTTGGTGACCCTAAAATTCTTCTCGCAAAAGTATCCCTGTACTGACTCAATAAGGTGATTTAATTTCGGGGAACCATATTGGGGTGTCTCCATATAATAGTAAGTTGAGGGGATTATCTCTTTGCATTGAAGATTTTCAGTGCAGCTGGGACAAATTGGTGTCCTTTTAGGAGTAGAAAAAATCGGAGAATCGGCTGCAGCATTCACCCTAGCTTTGTTCTCTGCTTGTTTGCTGTGAGGGACCCAAGATAGGTTGTAACTGAATAGGGAGCCCCAGATATCTAAAATCCTGGACTTTACTTGCTCTAGGACATGGTTGTTCACTTTCCAGCTACTATTTACACCTAGATTTTGCAAAGATCATGACTTTGGACTTGTCATTGTTCCGCCAGCTTATTTACATGACAGTATTCTCAGCACTAGCAGTTTAGTAGGCGTTTTAAGCCCTACTTGGGAATATGACAAGAGAACAGCCGCCAGTCTGCATAAAGCAGGGGTGGATATATGCAGCGAGCCCAAGCGCATATGGATGGCCATCAATTCTTGAAGTTAAGGTTGCAGGAAGTCATTGAGAAATAGGGAAAATAGACTGGGTGCCAGTGGCAACCTTGTTTAACCCCTTTGTTAACCATAATTGATCTCTGTTAACGTACATCTCTTCTGAAGTTCCTTATTTGGCAAGTTGTATTCGTGGTGGAACGCTTTTAATTAGAGCTAAAAGTCTCTGTTCCATGTTTAGGGTTTTTTAATTTATGCCATAAAAGTTCCCTATCTACCCAATCAAAGGCACCCTTCAAATCCAGGAAAAGCAGCATAAAGCTTGCTTTTTCTTGTGCCTACTGATTTTGCTTTTTTGCAAGATGTTGGAGAATTAGACAGTGAGATCTAGAATAGAGTTACCTGTCTCGAAACCCGATTTGTTCTGGGCCTAGTGAGTTGATGTTTGTCTGTCCAGCTCTTTAATTTTTTCAGTAGATAGTTAGCATACAATCTGCTTCCACGATAGATAAAAGGCTGATCGGCTCTATAATTAGAGGGACACTGGGGAAATCTCCTTTATAGAGGGGTACAATGATCGCTTTTAACCAGTCATTGGTAATCATTAAAGATTTGTTGATATATGTAAATAATGAGGCAAGCACTGGAGCCCACCAGTCTGGGTCAGTTTTTAACATCTCTGCTATTGAATGTGATATTATCATCAGGGCCAGCCAGTTGCTTTCCCAGACTTTAGTTGGTGAATTAATTCAATAACCTCTCGCCTGTTAACTGGGGCCCATTCAGGCAAATCCTCGGCTGGGCTCATGCTAGAGCTTCGGTCAATCTCTTGGTCGGAGTAAAAAATTCCAGAGTAGTGTTTCTGCCATAATGAAGGAGTGATGTCGGCAGCTATTGGGAGATTTTGACACATGCCCCTATTTGTTAATTGCCAGAATTGTTTTGTGTTATTGGATAGGGTGGCATATAGTAGTTGCTCCCAGTTGCGCCTTATTGACTCTTGACGTTTTATTTTGATGTGGTTGCATAGAGTCTGTTTGAGACTAAACAATTCAGGAGGCGGGAATTTGGCCTTGGAGGCCCTAAATCTATTGTATGTGATCCGAATCTGTTGATTCAAATATTTGCACTCAGCGTCAAACCAGTCTCTGCCGTTGTGAGTTTTCCAGGCTGTGAGGCCGTGGAACCAGGGGGCATACATTGAAAATGCTGGGGGGAAGAATTAGGACTAATAAAAGGAAACACTTCTTCACGCAACGTGTGATTGGTGTTTGGAATATGCTGCCACAGGAGGTGGTGATGGCCACTAACCTGGATAGCTTTAAAAGGGGCTTGGACAGATTTATGGAGGAGAAGTCGATTTATGGCTACCAATCTTGATCCTCTTTGATCTGAGATTGCAAATGCCTTAACAGTCCAGGTGCTCGGGAGCATCAGCCGCACAAGGCCATTGCTTTCACATCCTACACGTGAGCTCCCAAAGGCACCTGGTGGGCCACTGCGAGTAGCAGAGAGCTGGACTAGATGGACTCTGGTCTGATCCAGCTGGCTTGTTCTTATGTTCTTATGTGGTTTGGTAGATCTTGTTCTTAACGTTTTGCCTGCATCTGTGGTTGGCATCTTCAGAGGTGAATCACAGAGGGAAGTCGGTTACACACTGTGTCTGTCTGTGTCCCTAGACACAGAGACTTCTCTCTGTGATACACCTCTGAAGATGCCAGCGACAGATGCAGGCAAAACGTTAGGAACAAGATCCACCAGACCACGGCCACACAGCCCGGAAAACCCACAACAACCAATTAATTGATTTGCTTCCCATCACTTAATATAAATACAGCCTGATAAGATTTTGGTTGTAAGTAATTAACAAAACCTTACTATTTACATGTTAACATTTTAATTTACTGTACCACTAGTATAGCTTAAATTCATATGGATGTCTTGTCTGTGTCCTCCTCCAAGAGGGTATAAAAGGTACACAAACTCCTTAAACTCCTTTGGAGTTGATCATCCAAGAAGAGATGCTATATTCAGCAGTGTTGGACAGTTTTGGCTTCCCTTGGGAAAGAGGCCGGCATCTGTTTAATTTAATAAATTCTTCATACTTCAGAGAGCACTACCGGATAGGATTATGATGACTTGTAAAGTGCTGGTGCAGCTTTGCATTTTGGGGGTGGGGGTGGGAGGTCTCAGTAGAGGAGATTATAAAGAATGTAAGATGTTTCCTAGATATAATAAACTCTGCCAAGATTATGGTGTTCATAGTACTCTACTTTATCATTATGTTCTGGGGAGAAGTGGTGAGGAAGTACTCCTTAAATGTAAATGTCTAGAATAAACTCTTCCCTCCTTTTCCCTTCTGCAACAAACTGGAATATGTCTGAGGGTTGGCTGCCTACCTTTCCCCGCACCTGAACTGAGCTGGGGTTTTTACTGGTTCCCTGTTTCTTGCTGCTCTCCATGTAAGTGCATTAAATGAGGCCAGAAGCAATGGAAGGTTATGCCTGGGGCTTTCACCAAAAGGCAATGGGATTGTTGTGGGGGGGGGTATCATCCAGTGCCCTAAATACAACCTAATTTAGCATGTTTGTTTTGACTTACATTGGTTACACACATTTCCGTGTTAATTTTGTATCCCAGCGGCAGCAAAATAATTGAACTGAAATAGGACAGCAAAAAACAAATCACAATTGGTTTAAATCAGTGCTTCTCAACCTTTTGTATCTTACATCTCATTAACCACTCTGGTCCCACCATGGTAGAAACAAAAAAGGACAGCTTACTCTTATATCTTTCCAGGCTATTTATAATTTATAGTAACTTTTAAAGACATACAAATTGCAGAAACATGTTATCTGCTGAAGGTATATAAAACCTAGGTGTGGCCGGGAGCTCTTTGTCAGGAGAAGAACTGGAGAAAAGAACTGCCAGCTTGAAACAGATGGGATGGGTATATTTGTCACTCCTAATGCAGACATCTCCTGCTGCAGACTGTACCTGAACGTGTTCGGAAGTGTGATGGTGGGTGTGACTGGGACCACAAGTCCTTGTGTATGAACAGAAGGGCCCTTGGCTCCTAGCCGTGGATCAGAGGCCCATGACCTTGACCAGATAGAAGAACCTGGTGGACACTCCCCCACTCAAAAACATATTTTGCCTAATATTATATTGGACACAGCATCCATTCATTGTTTATGGTAAAGCAGTGAATGTTTAGAAATTTCATAAAGCACTGGAAATTTTCCAAGTCTTTCCTTGACTTGCAACAGGTGATAGATCTTGAAAGCACAATTTCAAACACTTCCAGTGAATGGGAAAAATGGAAAGTGTCTAAGGGAACCAGCATGGAGGCCTAAAAACCTTTCTACTGAGCTAGAATTAAAAAGCATACATGAAAAAGGGGTGAAATTACCAAAGAGGAATTCAAACAAATAGTCAGTACGTGTAGAGAAGCTAAAGTGCAGAATGAGCTCAGGCTTGCCAGAGAGGTTGAAAACAATTTAAAAGGGGGGGGGGGGGTTGGATATGTCCATAGCAAATGGAAGAAAAGGGATAAGGTAGGGCATGGAGAAGATGGCAGAATGCAAACAGGGGTCAGGGCAAAGACAGAACTACTCAATACCTTCTCACTTGCTATAATCGTTGAGAATTCCTGGAGAACAGGAGAAGTCCCAGCAGACTGGAGGAGGGCTAATGTTGTCCCCATCTTCAAAAAGAAAGGAGGGGGCAAGAGAATTGAAATAGTTACTGTCCAGTCAGCCTGACATCAATATCGGGAAAGATTCTGAAACATATCATTAAACAGAGTCTGCAGGTACCTAGAAGGGAATGCCGGAATCACTAAAAGTCAACATGGGTTTCTCAAAAACAGGTCATGTCAGACTAATCTTATCTCTTTTTTGATAGAGTATCAAGCTTGGTAGAGGAAGGGAATGCTGTGGATGTAGCATACTTTGATTTCAGTAAGACCTTTGACAAGGTCCCCCCCCCCCCCAAAAGCTGGTGAAATGTGGACTGGACAATGGTACTGTTAGGTGGATTTGTAATTGGTTGACTGACCGAGCCCAAAGGGTGCTCACCAATAGCTCTTCTTCATCCTGGAGAGAAGTGACTAGTGGTGTATTTATTATTGGTATTTTTTTTTATTCTCTCCCTCCCTCCAACTGGTAGCAATAAGGGAGCCAAAAAGTTCATCCTGAAAAATTCAATTTTTTTTTATTTTTCAGGCCGCTTTTCAGGCCACTATTAAAAAATAAGATGGTGAGGAACCTTCTCTTCTCCACTTACTTGCTGACTCCTGCTGCTCCCTCCACATGGGCTCTACGTGAGAGACATGTAGATTTTCTCCCTTCAATATTTTTAACGATGGAGTCACTCCCAGTAGTTTCCTAAGCATGCTGAAATCTGCTTTCTTAAAGTCTAGAATGCGTGTATGACTACGCTTAGCATCCCCTTTCCACTGTATAACAAACTCCAGGAGAACATGATCACTCCCACCTAAGGATCCTACCTCTTCCACTCCATGAACCAGGTCATCATTGCTAGTTAGGAGCAGCTCTAAAATAGTCGTTCCCCTTGTTGCCTCTTCCACCTTCTGGAAATTGTCTGCAAGGCAAGTGAGGAATTGTTCATAGTCTTGGCAGAATTAGACCTCCAACAAATATCAGGACTATTAAAATCTGCCATTATTACTATTTCTGTCCTTTGTGAAAGTTTGGTTATCTGTTCCAGGAAGACATCATCAAACTCTTCAGTCTGGTGTGGGGGTCTGTAATAGATCACTGTTGTTTCTCTCCCCCTTATTTTTTACCCAGATGCTCTCAATCTGGCTTCCAGGATTCAAGACTTGAATTTAAATCATCCCTGATGTATAATGCGACACCCCCTCCCCCCGCTCTTTCCAATTCAGTTTATTTCTCGGAAATCGGTTTTACACCTCAATTATTACGTTCAAATCACGAGAATCATCCCACCAGGTTTCAGTGATCCCCATTACATCATATTTACTTTGCCGTGCTAAGAGTTTGAGCTCTTATTTATGTCCCGTGCTCGATGTCAGACTCTCTAACGTGGAACTAACAGAGACCGTAGAAAAGTCCAAAAGCAGTTTATTCCAGGTGATGCGAAGAGTAACAATGTATAGCAGGATCTGAGCTAGAGAGCTCAGATCCAGGACATATGTTTTAATCCCCCCACACCAAATGTCCATTACAGTTTTTACTACAAAGCTACAAAGGACCTGGGAACCTTTCACACCTCTTTGAGGATGGGCTGGCGCCAGGAGATTGCTAACAGGAGATTGTTAGGAAGGGAAGAGGGAAACAGGAAAACAATTGCAAATCACACACAGCAAGACATCAAGAAACTGACAGGCTACAAAGGACCTGGGAACCTTTCACACCTCTTTGAGGATGGGCTGGCGCCAGGAGATTGCTAACAGGAGATTGCTAGGAAGGGAAGAGGGGAAGAGGAAAACAATTGCAAATCACACACAGCAAGACATCAAGAAACTGACAGGCATGGTCCTGACACTCGATGCATTAGTGTAGAAACATCTAAAGACATGTTTCATTCCCTCTGGATGCTTGTTTAAGTTTTTCCCCCCTTCCACTGTTGGGTTCTTGAACTATTCACTCAGTTCTATCTATTACCTTTGGACTATTATCTCTTGAACTTGTTGAACTCCTACCGGCTTTAATAATGTCCCCCTTCCCCACATAACTCAGTTTAAAGTCCTCCTGATCAGGTGTATTAGCCTCCTAGAAAAAATGTTCCTACCTACAGGTGTGAGTTGCAATCCATGTCTTGCCAGTAGTACATCTTCATGAGACCCTAGGCCATGGGCCCAAGGAGCCAAGATTTTTCCATGGCATGGAAATGGCCCTGATCACCGTCAGAGATGACCTTTGGAGGCACCAGGATCAAGGTGGGTCAGCGCTGCTGATTTCATTGACCAGAGCCAAGACTTTTCTGGCCCCGGCTCCAGCCTGGTGGAATGCTCTGTCCAATGAGATCAGAGCCCTGCAGGGTCTTACACAATTCCACAGGGCCTATAAGATGGAGCTGTTCCACCAGACATATTATGGTTGAGGCTGTCGAAATACCATCTGGCCTTCCCCCTCTTCCCCTCCCGCTCCCTTTCTTTCCCCTACACCCCCATTCCTCCCCTTTCCTTTCCCACATCCTTTTTGGTTTTCCCTCCTTTTTGGTTACCTGTTGTGTGTTATGACACACCCCTAGAGAATAGTTATATTGCTCTTGAATCAATGATTAGTTAGAATGTTTTAAAACTTTTAAATGCTCTTGCTACTTGTATGTATTCTGAAATCTTTTACTACGGTGTTAGCTGCCCTGAGGCCAGAAGAAGAGGGATGACCTATCAAATTTAATATTGAATTGAATTCCAGTTGAAATTCTGCTTCATGCAAAATTGTGTCTGATGAAGGTTCTTTTTTTAAAACACATAATTGTGTTTTGAAAATGGATATGTCATACCTGGCTGTGCTCACACAAACAGTCTAATGAGGAATAATCCTTTTCCGAGGATGTGTAATGCCATGGATTTTTAAAATAAGATTTGTAGGTCACCTAAGGATAAGGCTGGTTAGTCCCAGAGGCCAACAGAGTAGCTCTACTCTTTGTGTCTGTCCCAAGTGGTGTCAGTTCAGGAAGCCAGAGAAAGTGGTCTGCAATGGAAAAAGCACCTGGGCTGATTTTTGTCTAAAATAGTTTTGCAGAAAATTAGGTAAGACTGTCAGCAACTCAGCTGGATCATCCTTCCATTTTCACAGCTAAATTTATCAGTGCTTGTTACTTTTTCCTTCATTGCTGAGATATGATGGCACAGAGAGAGGGAGAGAGAGAGGTTTGTGGGGCTGATGCAAGAAGATGTCTATTCGGACCACCGTGTCTTCACTTAATTCTCCGACACTTAGTTGGCAGGTGACACCTTCTACCTATCAAATGGTAACCCGGCAGTTCATTGACCGACAACTGAGGGGGGAAGTGCCAGCATGCAGCTGGCAGGAGGCGAGGGGGCCTCGTCAGAACTATGACCGGGTGCTGACTGACCTGTGCCCTTCCCGATGCCCTCCTTCCATGCCAGGCACACCAATCACAGTAATATCAGTATCCTCAAACTGAAGCATGGCAAATATAGTGGAAATAAACTGAAGATTGTCATAGTGGGGACAGTTGAAACATTTTATCCTGCCACTGGCCAATGGAAAGGAAATTTACTGGCCAATTTAATACCGTGTTTCCCCGAAAATCAGACAGCGTCTTATATTTTGCTCCCAAAGATGCGCTATGTCTTATTTTCAGGGGATGTCTTATTTTTCTGTGTTCTGTTCGTCAAGCATGCTTCCAAACAAAAACTTTGCTACGTCTTGCTTTCGGGGGATGCCTTATATTTCGCTCTTCAGCAAAACCTCTACTACATCTTATTTTCTGGGGATGTTTTATATTCAGGGAAACAGGGTACGTTCATTCTCAGGCAGCAGTTCTTTGCCAGCGCAGAAGGACATGGGTCTTCTTCACATGAGGGGGTTTCCCCTTCCTTTGCCTAAACATTCCGGTGAGATGAATGGGGAAACCTGCTTGCCAACTGGCCCACAAAATTGAATTCTGTACTGGGAATGGAATTTATTTCTTTAAAATTAATGGGTTGGATCCAATCAGTTTTTCTACTGGGGAGAGAAAAGGGGTGGGCATTATTTGACTTGTGAGGCAAAAAATTGGGAGGAAAGACTAAATCTTTTGTTTTTTAATATATATATTTGCTATGACTTTCTTCCTATGCCTTTCTTTTTTTCTACAAGGGCTTTGCAAATCTTAAAATGCTAAATATTGTTAAGACGTAGAGCCGCCTCGGTGGTGGGAAAGCCCCCTTTACTGGCTATCAGGTGGTATATAAAACTCTTTATTTCAAAGAGCTTTTAACTGAATTAAGTTTTTAATCACGCTTATTGCATCGTTTTTGCTATTTATCTTCATGTTGTGTCTGCTGTGCTTTTTACTGGCATAATAAGGAAATTGTTTGGCATTTGCTGCTGGAGTCATGAAAATATGCCTTCCACTAACTACATAACTTCTAACTGAGTGATGGCATCCCTTTTAGCTGGTTTGTGGCCTGATTTTGACCGAGGACTGTTATAGGCTGCTGAAGGGCGTTTTATTCTGTTTTCCATGCTTGTGGCTTGTTCTGGTTTGTTAGATCGTTTTATGATTTTATTGTATTGCTTTTACTTTCATAGCTGCCAATAAATAATGCACATAGGGGAAATTCACAGCTTTGTTGGCTTGTGGTTGATTTCTAATGTGATCCTGGTTTGTTCCTGACATTAGCAACAGCTGTAAATCGATAAATGTTGCTGTAAAAAAGATACATCATCATGACCTGCTGTATCTTACAGCCTTAAGAGCAGAATTGGAGGGCTTTTGACATGAAATGAGTTCATTATTTTGAAAGCCATCTGCCTGCCAGCCCCTGGCTCGGTTGCTATAATCACTGAAAACGGCTAGAGGATTTGTCTTGCCTGATTTCCAAAACTAATGCATATAGCTGGATTACGCTGTTAAATCTTTATTGTGACGTTGATGTTTGAACATTGCTCGTAAGCAGGTTTGGGCAAATCTATTAGGCCTGTTTGTTTTTATGGCTTTGTGCTTTGCAGATGTGCATAGTACAGTTAATCCAGGGCTGTTTTTATATTAATGGATTCTCTGAGTAACATACAGTTCTTGAAAACACAGAGGGCGAAGAGTCTTTGTGCAATTCTTCACCTTGTATTTATATATGACAGGCATTAAAAGAGTTGTACAGAGGAAAATACCATAACTTTTAGGTTGAACAACATTTTAACATTTTGATGATAACCACTGTCCGGGCGCGAGCCTCTGCGCGGCGCCCGGACTTGTAAAGCGGATGTGGCGATGCCCGCTCTCCTAGAGGAGACAGCGCTTGGCGATCCGCCGCCCCTCCTTTTGGGCGGGACGCCACCTCCCTGCCGCGTCGACGCACCGCCTCGGAGGCCTACTGGGAAGCCGATCTCCCTATCCGTCGATCCTTCGACGGATCAATCAACCAGCCCGCCGGCACGAACGCGCCAAGATGTAGGAGTGAAGGGGCGGGGCTCTGAGCCTGGCCGGGCTTGCCTAGTCCCAGCTGAAGCTGAGGAAGGGAATCAGAATGGACGGCAGCTGGGACGAGGCAGGGGGATTGGAGGGGAAAAGGGATATAAGGGGGTGGGAAAGGATGCTCGGGGCGTTGGCAGAGGGAAGAGGGTGAAAGGGAGACCTGTGAGGAGGCAGGGAAAGTGAACTGTTTAGCCCAGAAGGGCAGGGAGAGGAAGGATCCTGCAGCCCAGCTGTGCAGTAGAACAGGCTGGGAGACCAGAGCTGAACCCAAACCCTGTGAGAGTACAACAGGGAAGGGGGAGTGGTGGGAAGCCTAGTAGGCAGACCGACCCTCGCTCAGTGAAGTAACAGAGCGAGGGGAGAAGTGCAGGAAGGGTGCCAGGGTGCGCCAGAAGCTGAGGCGCCCTGTGGGTGAGACTTTAAAACTTCGTCTGGGGAGGACATCCCCCAGGTAAAGGGAGGTGGGACGGCACACTCGCCCCAGGGGGACGAGCGGTCAGGGGAGGCACCACAACCACATTTCCTGAGAGAAAAGTGCTGCTATGGTGGGTTAGTACATTCAGTTTGTCAGTACAGACCTGACTGGGATTGCCAACTCTGGACTGGGAAGTTCCTGGAGATTTGGAAGTGATTTGGGGGGAAAAGGAACTTCAGCAGTGCGTAAGGCCATAGAGTCCACCCCAGCCATTTTCTCCAGGGGAACTGATCTCTATAGTCCAGGGGTAGGGAACCTGCGGCTCTCCAGATGTTCAGGAACTACAATTCCCATCAGCCCCTACCAGCATGGCCAATTGGCCATGCTGACAGAGGCTGATGGGAATTGTAGTTCCTGAACATTTGGAGAGCCGCAGGTTCCCTACCCCTGCTATAGTCTAAAGATCAGATCAGTTGTAGTTCTGAGAGACTCCGGCCCCCGGCTACCAACTGAGAGTAACACAATGGGGCATGAAGGGGGAAGGGGGCTAAGGGAGCATGCGTTGTGCCCCTTATGCCCAGGCTGAGGACCTGAGTTGGTAGGATGCACAGCAGATGGAACATCAGTGGGCTGAAGAAATACTGGGAATACTGGAGTCAGCCTCTTGGTACCAAAATACCATTCAGAGCCAAAAGGCAAGAATGCTAGTTTGATGGTTTAAAAGGTAAGTCCGAGGACACATTTTTGGACTATGCAACAAAGCCCTGTTTTGCAAAATCTTTCGTCCCATTGCATTTAATTTGACTCAGGTGGTCAGACGGTTCCTGATGCCTGGCTTAGCCCTGGGACATAATGGCTGATTGTGCACAACGTGTCTGCTGCTCAGTGGGAATGAATGTTCATTGCAGCAAGATTCCTTGTATGGAAGTATTTTCTGGAGCCCCTCTTTTACTTTCTGTTCTCTCCATGGCACTCAAGACCACTTTCAGCATGGCTTTAATTTGCTTTGCTGCCCGAGTGAGCCAGATTTGCCAGTGAGCACAGCTCCATGCCAGACATCTTCCCTCCGCCTTTAGCCAGCCTACCTAGCTTCACCCTGTTGCCAGTGCTTTCCTCCTCATTCCCCCCCCCCCTTTCATGTTGCTGGCTCCTTCCTGCTTCTCTAAGTGCTCATATCAAGATATTGATATCTCAGTATAATAATAACAGAAAGCTTCCCCAAGGAATAGTACAAGCAGGGTCTCTTTTTTTGCTCCACCCCATTTCCCTTGCTCTACTTCTGTTCTCCCTGATGATCAGGAGGGCTTTTGAAAACTTTATTCCAAACCAGCCTTTCTTTTAAAACAAGCCTCTCTCATCCCTGCTGTGGCAGCAGTGACAGGAAGAGAGAGTGTGAGTATGTGTCTGTATGTGTGTGGAGAGGGGAAGGGGAAGAGATCTGTCCCTTTAAGACTGATTTGATGGGCAGAGTTAAGAGAACCAGGTACTGAGAGATGGCAGAGTTCAGTAGACAAACTGCGCTGCAGTCTGTTGGCTTGCCTCCTCACATGTAAAGAGAGAAACACAAGGAGACCCCACTAGAAGCCCTTCACAGTGAAGAACCCTGGGGTAAGCCTTCCATGCATAATGGGGCCAATGAGTGATAACTCGAGGAGTTTATTTTTGACCCCGTGTACATCCTGCATCACAGCTGGCCTCCACACTCCTGGTGTTGCAGGTGGCCAGGTTTGAGTCAGGAGTGTCTTGCATGGACATGAACACTTGCACCTCTCATTTTCAAAATAGATCACTGGTTAACGTGTGAAGTGCCTTTTGGGTTTTGTGGGTGGTTAACTATGCTTGTTATCATCAGGTGTCCCATTTTATCACTCTTCATATTTTTTCAAGCAGAAGGCAGAGTGGAGACGTTTTGGGTTTTATTTCCTGTGTCATTGAAGCAAGGTGCAAATCAGGCCAACACACTGTTGTGAAAGGTGATAGCTTGTGCACATTGCCAGTTGCATTGTCCATGGCAACGAGCATCTTCAGCCTGTTTAAATGTCACAGGAAAGAACTGAAAGATAATTCAACCCAATTTAAAAAGATTGAGGAGACACTCTCCCAAATGAATTCGGCTTTACATGAAAATGCTGAACATATTGAGGAATTGGAGGAAGCAGTAGGAAATATCAAGAACCAACAAAGGAAAGATACTGTCCAACTGGCTTTATTGGAACTCAAACAAAAGGAAACTTTTATTAGAGTCAGTGGTCTTCCTGAGGCAATTAATGAGAACCTTCTCAAAAGAACTTACTAAATGAAGTATTCACAACAAATTTGATCCCTGAATCTTGGACTAAAGCAACTATTTCTTTAATTCCTAAGTTGAAGGAGGGAATCCCCGACCCAAAAGATTTTAGACCGATTTCGGTATTAAATATAGATTATAAGATATACACCATAATATTAGCTAATAGACTAAAATCGATACTGATTAATTATATTACTAATGATCAATCGGGATGCCTCCCGGGTTGAAATATTACTAGAAACATACCCACTGTTCTAAATATTATTGAAATTCTAAATTACAAATTACATCCTCCCATGCCAATTATATGCTTCGATGCTGAGAAAGCATTTGATAGAATTGATTGGAAATTTTTACTAGAGGCAATAAAGAAATCTGGGATTAATGGGAATTTTCTCAACAGAATATCAAATTTATACACAAGACAGGAGGCCCAACTAAAAATAAATAATGAGCTAACTGAAAAATTTAAGATAGAAAGAGGGACACGACAAGGATGCCCCCTTTCTCCCTTACTTTTTTATTATTTCTTTTGAACCCCTTTTGAAAAAAATAATAAAAGATACAACTATAGAAGGAATAAAACAAAAAGGGATTAATTACAAGTTAAAAGCCTACACCGACAACATAGTTTGCTTTCTGGAAGAACCCTCACGAAAATTCAAACACTTAATGAAATTATTTGAAGAATATGGCTCTGTAGCTGGTTTAAAAATAAATTTATTTTTATATAAATATTTTAAATAAATTTATAAATAATTTATTTATAAAAATAAATTATTTGAAGAATATGGCTCTGTAGCTGGTTTAAAAATAAATAATAAAAACAAAGATACTAACAGTAAATATGCCAGCTGCTGAGGAAAAGAAACTAGAAGAATGTACTGGATTTAAAGTAGTTAAAAAACTAAAATATTTGGGAATTGAACTCAAAAATAATAACGATAATATAATAAAAATAATTATAAGAAATGCTGGCAAGACATAAGACAGAAATTTAATAAATGGGAGAAATTGAATCTCTCTTTGTATGGTAAAATTTCTACAATAAAGATGACAGTCCTCCCAAAAATATTATTATTGTTGCAAAACCTACCAATAACAACTAATAAAAATATTTAAAACCTGGGAGAAAGATATAAATAAATTCCTCTGGGGGGGGGGACCCAGAGTAAAATTTAAATATTTAACAGAACATAAAAATAGAGGGGGATATGGTTTACCAGACCTTATTCTATATCATGATGCTGCCACACTGTGCTGGCTAAAAAAATGGGCTAATTTAGTGGACTATGATCTACTTAACTTAGAGGAGATTAACAATGGCGAGGAGGGCATAACTATTTATGGCCGATTCATGAAGGAATCAAACCAGGGGACCAATATTTTAAAGCACATATTTTAAAGAACTCTCTCCTTAAGATCTGGATTAAATATAAAAAGATTTTCTATAGGAAAATCCCCAAGTGGTTATCACGAATGGAGGGACTACAAATCAGAGATAGGAACGAAAAATGGAATTGGTTAACATATAGTGATCTTACGTATAAATATCAAAACAGATTGATAATAAAACCCAGAGATCTAATTAAAATTCAAGGGAATAATTGCCAATGGTTTACTTACCTTCAACTTCAGAATAGTTGGTCAAATGATGACAAAACTTGGGGAATAAACGACAAATTTAATGAATTAGATAAAATACTTGTAGGTGAAGATACAAAAGTGATAAGTAAATTATATCAACTATTACTACAACAAAAATTAGAAACAGAGGTAGTTAAACCAAGTATGGTTAAATGGGCCAAAAATATAAATAGACCCATCATGTTGACTTCTTGGCAGAGATTTTGGACAGATATTTATAGATATACTCCCAACACAAATTATTGGGAACATTGTTTAAAACTTTTTATAGGGATTATTTAACACCACTAACCTTATCTAAGATTAATAACTTATACTCACCTGCATGCTGGAAGTGTGGCCGGGAGACAGGAACATTCTTTCACCTCTGGTGGACTTGCTCAAAAATAAAAAAATATTGGTTAACTATACATACAGAAATCAAAAAAGTAATGAAGCTTAAATTTAAAAAATCTTCTATAACATACCTGTTAGGTCCCAGCATGATGGAAAAACAAATAGGGAAATCTCAAAAGCATTTATTATTTCATCTCTTTCTTGCAGCACGTCTAATCTTGGCCAAACTATGGCAAACAGATACAATACCCTCCGTGGAAGATTGGTATAACAAAGTACAACAACTCTTTATTTTAGACAAGGGTTTTCACCCATCGAGGTTCCTTCCAGTGGAATTATACTTCAAGATCTGGCAGCCTTGGATATTATATTTAATGGAGAAGATTGATGTTGATTTTGTTCCAATTGATTACTAATGATAAGTGGTTTATTTTAAAAACTATAATAGGATTACCAAGGAATTAGTTTATAATTATTTAATATTAGGCAGTCTGACTGGACATAAAAACTGAACAATGGGTTCAGAGAATAGCAATTTGCTAGAAATGTTACAGTATTCATTAAATAAATGTAACCTTTGAAGGAGAAGTCGACTTTTATACAGCTAGGTATTAGAATGAACTTATTCAATGTGTGCATCAGTTTCCCTCTTTTTCTCCCCCTTTTTTATTTTATTTTATTATTATTATTATTATTATTATTATTATGATTATTATTATTATTATTCCATTTGTATTAATGTACACATTGCCCATGTCTTAGATAACTAAACTAAACTCTGTATGATACTGTATTTATTTAGTTGTAAATCAGATTATATACCTTATTATATACCTTTTGATGTTGATGCTGTTACTTATGTTTATTAACTATTAAAAGGCATTTATTTTTAAAAATGTCACAGGATAGAACAGTGGGCGCATGCTATAGTTTTCTGTGCCCAAGGCATGCTACTAAGAGAGGAGTAGCCATGTTTTGTGAGCATTAGTTGTCTTCAAGTCTTTTTGTAATACTGTCAGGGATGAGGTTAGAATTACAGTGTTTCTGACTTAGCAGAAACTCACTCGAGGTACACTGTGTGCATAAGCACTGTCAAATTATAACTGACTTATGTCAACTCCTACTGTTGATGTGGTCTTCCAGTGGGTGAAGACTTTTTTCTTTCATTTGGCATTCCCTCAACGGTCGTTTCTTCATCTTTGTCCCTATCCGCCCCCCGCCCCGCCCCCCCCACTATGTTGTCAGGCTTGAGTACCAGTTCCAGAGCATCAATCTCACATTGGCAGCTGTTTCTAATGGCAGATTTTCAGGGTGATAAAACAGATGGACTCTGGGTGTCATGTTTGCTGGTCTGGTCAGGGCCTATTCAAGGTGCCAACATGTAGGTGGATGAGATCAGCACCTGTCCCAACTAGAGTTTTTTTTAGTGTTGGCCTTTGTGGCGTGAGAGCCCCCAGATTATCAACATTGTGAAATCAATGTCAGACTGAGCTATTCCGAAGGGTCTTTATTAAATGGTTGTTTTATGTGTTAAAGTGGACTTCTGAGAAATTGTCTGAATGTTAATTTGATTATATATAGTCTTGAATCCCCCTTTCTACAGGGCGGGGGCAGGGGGCGGAATGATCCCTCCCACACCAGCTCCTTTTCTCTCTGAACAGCAGCTTTTAAAATTGGGCCTTTTGGGCTATAACAAAAAGGGGGAACTGATGAACTTCACTCCCATTGCATGCAAGACACACAAATTTGGGATAATCCACAGTGTTACAAGCCTTTATATCATGAAATTGACGTGTGTGCTTCAAGTCGTGTGAAATTATCTTGAATACAGAATAGCCATGTGTCTTACAACAACAACAACAAACAACAACAACAACCTTTGTTTGGCATTTAAAATAGATTCCAGAGCGTTGCCAGACATTTTTGAAATACAAATCAAGAGTACATTCAAAGTGCAGACAGGAAGACTGTATATAGCAGTATACATTACTTAGAAAGTTCTGTCACTTGAAAAAGAAATTTTGCTACTTTTTCCAAGAGCATGACATCTGTATTGTTTAACAGAAGCTCCACAACAGAACTGTCAGAGTCTCTTTCAGATTTGTCTAGGGCCAGCCTGGGGGAGAAATTCCTAATGCCCACATATCTCGGACAGTCAAGATAGAATAATGTGAGCAAGAGTCTCCACTTGGTTTTTACAGTGTGGACAAACCAGATCCTGGAGAGGGGTAGATAAGTAACAACCCTTTGTAATGGCCGATGGGAAGGTATTGGATCTGGCCCTTGTGATAATCCATCTCTGTTGGGGTTCAGTTAATAATTCAAGATATTTGGCTATGTGCCCCTATTCGGTATTATTCCGACAGAGAGGGGGTGAGCATGATTTATTTGCTTGCCCCAACAAGGTATGATATTCCTGTTCTAAAAGTCTGCTTTTTAAGGTTCGGAAAATCTCTCTGGGTGACAGCATACAGAGATCTTCAAATAATAAACCTATTGAGTAAATTTTTGATTTGAGAAGTTGATACCATTTGCAGGCAAATAGGTCTGGGCGCGCAGTGTACATTAAACTGCGCACATCAGAGTTAAAACATAATTTGATCCAGTACTTGAATGTTCTTGTTTGAAGTAGGTTCTGACCAGTTTCTAAGCATAGTACAGCATATGGTACAGAGTGCGGTAATCCGAGTATTTTATAGAGGAAGCCAGATTGTATTCTTTCAACGGAATTGTTCCATGCAGTTATCCATAAAGGAACTCCATAGAGAAGTTGCTGAACTACCTTGGAGTTGAAAACCTTTAGAGCTGCTGGGACATATCCCCTTCCCCGGGTGTGAAAAAACTTTAACACTGCTGAAGCAGTGTGATAACTTCCTTTTACAGCAATATCTCTATGTCTGGCCCATGTGGCTTTATGATGGACGGTTAGGCCTAGATATTTAAAGGACTTGGAGTGTTCGACCTTAATCCCATTAATAAGCCATCTAGAAGGCTTAAATACAGGGGCGTACCTAGGCAAACTGGCGCCCGGGGACAAAACCTGAGTTTGGCGCCCCCCCCAGTCCGGCATATGAGTGGCAACCCTCCCCCACCATGACCAAACAATGATTTTTTGTACCAGCTCACAAAACACCTCCCACTCCCATCTAAACATACATGGCTCTCTCCCCACCAGCTCTTTTCCTAATTTCCTAATCACAACAACCCTATGAGGTAGGTTGTTAGCCTGAGAAACAACTCCAAGCCAGTGCAAGTAAAGCATGTAAATCTCTCACAAATCACCCCCAGCAAAACATTTACCAAACAAATGTCAGCATCATCTCTCACAAAACACCTCCAGTGGAATCCACCCCTAACAGCATCACTTTCAATGGTGTTTAAACTAGGGAGCTCAGATTCTTCTTTTAAATCTACCTTAAAGGGAGAATCTGGGGTCCCCGGTTAAAACAAAATTGAAAGTGATGCTGTTTGGGGATGGATTCTCCCCCACCCTGAAACAGCATCACTTTTGAGGGTTGGAGATTCAGATGAAACAAATAGCAGATTTGGCTGGAATCTGGGCAAATCTGGGCACATGCGAACAAAAATTGTCCTATTATGTCCTGCCCAAATATGAACAAATGCGAATGCAAGGTATTTTGGTTTTGGGGTGGTATTTTTGGTGTTTTTTTTCGGCCTGCAGGGAGCGCATTTTAAAAGCTAGCGGCACCATGATTTCAGGGCATCATCCAGAGATTGCCCTGATGATACCACCCGAGTTTGGCGATGTTTGGTCCAGGAGCAGCAAAGTTATGGACGCCCAAATCGAATGCCCCCATCCCCATTGTTTTCAAAGGGAGCTAACCTGAGATGGGGGCTACCCATTTGAGGGACCATAACTTTGGTCCCCCTGAACATAACTTCACCAAACTTGGGGTGGAATCATGAGAATAGTTACCAGATGATACCCTGAAAATTTGGTGTCACTAGCTTTAAAAATACATCCCTTCCAGGAACCCCAAGAAATTTGCCCAAGATTCTTTGTTTTGCAGTGACTTTGCTCCATTGTAGCTAATGAGGAATTTCTGAGGCAGGCTGCAATTTTTGCTTCTGGAGTGGGGGGGGGGGGGGAGTTGAGAGAGTTCTGAGAGAACTCAACTCACAGGCTTTCATGTGCAGGAGCGGGGAAACAAAATAAGCCTTTTGGGGGCCCATAAAATTGAACCCCCAGAAGCAAAGGTCTCCAAACCTGGATGCTATTACCAGGAGGCCCTCCTGGAGCCACCCTGAAAGTCTGGTGCCTCTATCTTCAAAAATGTGCAGCCTGCCTACACACTCAGAAATTCCCCATTGGCTACAATGGAGCAAAGTCACTGCAAAACAAAGAATCTTGGGCAAATTTCTTGGGGTGCCTGGAAGGGGTGTATTTTTAAAGCTAGTGACACCAAATTTTCAGGGTAGCATCTGTTAACTATTCTTATGATGCCACCCAAGTTTGGTGAAGTTATGTTCAGGGGTACCAAAGTTATGGTCCCTCAAATGGGTAGCCCCCATCTCAGGTTAGCTCCCATTGAAAACAATGGGGATGGGGCACCAACTTTGGGGGTCCATAACTTTGCTGCCCCTGAACCAAATATCGCCAAATTTGGGTGGTATCATCAGGACAGTCTCTAGATGATACCCTGAAACTTTGGTGCTGCTAGCCTTAAAATTGCGCCCCCTCCAGGCTGGAACGTGAAAAAACACTTTAAAAATTTAAAAACACACAAACGACCCTGAAATGTTGGCGCCCCCCCCTGTGACCAAATGGGGGGCGCCCGGGGACATAGGGTACCCCCTGTCCCTAGGCAGGAACGCCACTGCTTAAATACATTAGAAAAGATGCAATTTTTCTGGGTTTAAGGACAGGAAGTTAGATGTACAGTACTCCATAGCTTTTCTAAGGAGCATTTTAAGGCCCACTTGAGATCTGGAGATCAGTATCACGTCATCAGCATAAAGTAGGAGTGGTACGGGTTTGTTTGAAACAACTGGGCTGTGTGCGTTAGCATCTGACAACACATGTACCAAATCATTAATGAATAAGTTAAACAAGACTGGGGCCAATACACAGCCTTGCTTAACACCTGTCACGACGAGAATCTTTGGGGTTAGGTCTCCAGAGTTTGTACATTTTATCTGGCAGGTTGTGTTTGAATAGAGAGATTTAATAAGTAGTAATAATCTAACATCGATTCCTATCTCTGTTAACTTAAGCCACAGCAAGTCTCTTACAACTGAATCAAAGGCACTTTTCAGGTCCAGAAACGCAGCAAAGATCTTAGATCGTCCCCTTGTTTTGTATTTTAATAACAGGAGGTTGAGGATCAGACAGTGACCAAGTGTACAGCAACCTTTTTAAAATCCTATTTGCTTGGGGTAAAGAATTTTTCCATCATTGATCCAGGTACATAGCCTATTTAACAGATGTTTGGCATAAAGTTTACCAGAGACAGATAAAAGGCTGATGGGTCTGTAATTAGCTGGTGACATGTGGTCACCCTTTTTGAATATTGGCGTTATTATTGCATTTACCCAAGACCCTGGGATAGTACCTGACCTATTGACCAAAATAAACAGAGTGGCCAGAAGGGGGGCCCACCAGTCCGGGAATGCTTTGTAAAAATCTGGGGGCATTAGATCCGGGCCAGGTGATTTATACAGTTTCAACTGAGCAATTAATAGTCTGATTTCTGAGACTGGGATGCGGGCCAGGACCACGTGTCCTTTTTTTTGCGGGGTCGGGAGGAAGAGCAGATATGTATGATCTCTTGTGAACTGAATGTTAGTATTTCTGTGCAGTAGAGTGCTAGTAGCATATTGCCAAGTGTGTAAATCAGAACTACCCCTGAGGAAGTTGGGTTCTATTTTGGGGCACTGACATGGCTCCTTCTCTCACTAGTCAGTTATGGTGGCGTTAACGATAGAAAATTCCTCAGGGAAGAGCAAGCAAATAATATTGATTAATGTGTACTTTTTACATTTATCAGTAAAAAAGTTTTTAAAAATTCCAGCAGGTTCCTCGACCTCACTCCAGTGCAGGTGTCAGCAGCCCAAATCTAATTTATACAACATGGGAATATTGAGCTAGTAGCCTCTTTGGAATATTTAGAAGTACCATTGAATATCCTGATGATTTCTCTGCAGTTGATTATACACGGTCGCTTTCCCCCACAGTGAGCGTTCGGTTCCTGTGGGGCAGAGATTCTTGTGTTGTTGCCATTAGAGTTGTGTCACCAGAGATCCTGGGCACCCCACAGTTTGTGTGAGCAGGGGAACCATGTGGTTTCCTTTTTTCTGGGTCACTGCAGTCAAAAGGCAAGGTGAAGGTTGCTTGTTTTGTTTCTTTAAAGCCTTTTAAGGGTAATGTAGATGTTGCTTATATCAGCATTGTTGAGGCTGCTTTTCGTTGCTTTTGCATTTTTAGGGAAAAGCCAGCCATGGATCCCTGGGCGGAGTGGGGGAAGGGAGATCATTCCCCACCCCCCACCCACGGGATCCACAGCTGACTTTTCCCTAAAAATGCAAAAGCAACGAAAAGCATCCGCAACAATATAGATATATTGATATAAGCGATATCGATATGACCTTGAAAGAGTAATATCTTGCCTTTTGAGTGGGCTGGGAACTGCGAGCACAGCTGTGTGGCAGGCAGTGGGGCTCCTTCTCGCATTTAAACAGGAAAATGCGAGGAGACCCCGCTGCGAAGGGATGACGGGACTAGGAGAGTCGCAGAAAGCGCTCCGTGCATCATGGGCCTGCCTGTAACTGTGGGTTTGTTTCTTATTCCCTGATAGGTGATGGAATTCCAAGGGAGAGTAGTCCATTCATCAATAATTCTGGGCTGGAAAGAGGAAATGTCTATGAAGGGAAGAACATGGCTCTTTTTGAGGTAATTTCTTTTCTAGCATTCCTTTTGTTTATTCAAGTACAGTAATGGTACTTGCGCTGTTAATTTAGCAGTAGTATTTGTTTGATTTTCTTGAAATCTGTAGCATAATATCCAAATAATTATGATTTATGTTTTTAAACATTATTCAGCCTTATGTATTTTTTTAAAACCCTGCGTTTCATGTAAGATTTAATTATTCAAATTGTTGGAATATGATCAGTTAGAACAGTGTTTTCCAACCTTTTTGACGTCACGGTACCCTTGACCTCACTCTTCATATCTCACAGTACCCCTGCCATTCTCCCCCCACCTTCTCCTCCCAGTTCCCCTGCTTGCCACCCCCCACCTTCCCCTCCCAGGGTGAAGGGAAGCACGGGGTGGGTGGGAAGTGGCTGCTGACCTTGCGGCAGGCCCCGCCCCCTGGGCCAGCTCCATATCCTTGTTGGTGCCGGTGGGAGACACCACAAAAGTGAGGGGGGCCAGTAGCATTGCCGTGGTACCCCTGGGACATGCTCATGGCACCCTAGGGTACCACGGAATCTTTAATTTGATAAAGCTAGTGCATAGGAAAAGCTCGGTAGAAATTGACTTGGATTTGTTTTAAAGATTTGAATATTAGAAATGTGATTTGCTAACAGTTTTTATTTTTCACTGTTAAAAATAAAAATACTTCTTTAAAGATTTAGTAGGTTTTTGCAGCAGTGTTTACTGTACATATATGATAATTTTTCATTGTTCTAAAATGTGCTCTTATCTGATGTTAAAATATTTTTAATCTTTAAAAATCCGAATAGGAAGAAATGGATAGCAACCCCATGGTATCATCTCTTCTGAATAAGTTAGCAAACTATACCAACGTTACTCAGGGAGTCATAGAACACGAAGAAGATGAAGATAGCAAACGTAAGGAAATCAAGGTAGGTGCTGTTCAAATACTGATTTTTTAAATTTTGTTTTTGTAATTAATTGTGTTCATTATGAACTTTGAAAGCAAACAGGATGACTGTCAGTAGCGATGCAAAAGAGGTGACATTATACATTTTGTTAGCTAGCCCCTGTTTGTCTTGATAATAGTAACAGTATGTGTACATCTTTATTTTGTTTGTATGTGTCCTCAAGTCACAACTGACTTGTAGCAACCCCAGCAAGGGGCTTTGAAGGCAAGTGGGAAGAGAAGGTGGTTTGCCATTGCCTGCCTCTGCAAAGGCAGTTAACCCAACCCCCCAACCCTTAGCTGTCTTCAATCTGAGTACCAACCCTATTTAACTTCCAAGATCTGACACAATTGAGCTATACCAGGGGTAGGGAACCTGCAGCTCTCCAGATGTTCAGGAACTACAATTCCCATCAGCCTCTGTCAACATGGCCAATTGGCCATGCTGGTAGGGGCTGATGGGAATTGTAGTTCCTGAACATCTGGAGAGCCGCAGGTTTTCTACCCCTGAGCTATACCATACCATTTCACATCCGCATGGTTATTAGTTAAAATCAAAAAGTTGCTTGTTACTGGCAATGTAGAATGGCAGCTTGTTCCTGTTTGTTGCTGAAGGTGGGAGATTGTAAAGGGCCAAAACATGCACTTCATTTTCTCTCCCTGTTCTTGCTTTGGGCGGGTTGAAGAGAAGGACTGGGTAGTCGTGTCCGTCATGGGTCAGAAGAGGCTGCTGCAGTAGCACAGTGGTGCTTTCTCCCAGGGCAGCATAGTGCCGCTGTGTGCGGAGTCGCTCCAGTGTGTTGCTTTTGGTTGGCTTTGACTGGAATGACCCTGCGTAGGATTGTCCTGAAAGAGGAAAGGAACAAGTGCTACTGGTTACCTGTTTCATCAGGATAGTTGCAGCTTGCTTTAGGCAACTGGCTAATACCAGGTGTGATGTACTGCTTGTCCTCAGGCCTTGTGACCTGTGAGCCATTGCTCAAGATGCTGTTAGAAGCTCTTCTAAATTGCTGTCCCTGATTTAAACATCCTCAAACTACCCTGCTGTAGCTAAAAAGGGATTTGTCTATCAGCACTCCTGCCATGGGAATGATGAGCCCTTTCACAATCGTTATGCGTTAGAGGGATAAGGGAATATGTGGGTGACTTGTCAGGAGTCGGCTAGACTGCCTGTCTAGAGGGCCAGTGCTGTTACAGAGGGGTGGCTTTCGATCATTGGCTCATCTTTCTGCCCCAAAACAATTTCTTTTGTTCTGTGAATACAGGAATTATGAGACAAGTGACCTGCTTTCAAAATCCAAGAGTTCTTGTTTTTAATCTAATCAGGGTCTGATCTACCTGACGGAAAGAAATATTGTGCCTCTGGCGCAAAAGGAGACCAAGGATAGGGCTGATATTTTCCTTCTGTGCTGCATAAATCTGTTTAATAGGCTTTATGATATATATCTGAGGTTGTAGGGTAGAGCACCAAAAATGATTCTGTGTATCTATATGTTTAGGTAATTGTTATTAGTCACATCTGATGTTAGGATATCTCTCACCTTAAGATCATTTTTTTTAAGATAAAGCGGTCTTACCCAATACAGAGTAATCTTTTCTTATCAGAGAAACACTTGGGGTTTTTTTGTCTTCTTTTTTTTGTAGGCTCCACGCATGGGCACTTTCATTGGTGTGTACTTGCCCTGTCTGCAGAACATTTTAGGAGTCATCCTGTTCTTGCGATTGACATGGATTGTGGGGACAGCTGGAGTTCTTGAATCTTTCATCATTGTGTTCATCTGCTGTGCTGGTGTAAGTGTGACAGATGTCTGTGGTCTTTGATATTCAGCTAAGTTCTGTCTTGCATTCCAGTCCCTTTCTGCTTTTGCCCGTAACTTTACACAAGTAGCAGGGAAGAAAGAAATCATAGTGTGCAAGACTGTCAATGAAATAGGTACACTGAAACACAGCCCTGCACGTCCAGCTTTCTAGCTGCAGTATTGTTGACTTCACAAGGCAACATAAACTAGCATACTGGAAGGCCATTTTCTTGGCTGTTTGTGTATTGATTGTAGTTCAAAACTAATGATATGGTGGGGCTGTTCAGCGGAAAAGAAGGGCATTGCTGAGAAATATCTATGAAGTGTGTTTCCTCTTTTGCATATGACTCATCAGTTAACACGCCTACTGGAAGGGAAAACACCCATCTCATGTGAGGATAATGAATGGTGAGGCAGGTTGGCACTCTTCCTAAGATCCAGCGTGGTGTAGTGGTTAAGAGCAGGTGGACTCTAATCTAGAGAACTGGGTTTGATTCCCTACTCCCCTACATGAGCGGTGGAATCTTATCTGGTGAACAAGCTTTGCTTTCGCAGTCCTACATTCCTGATGGGAGCCTTGGGCTAGTCACAGTTCATTCAGAACTCTCTCAGTCCCCCCTGCCTCACAAGGTGTGTGTTGGGGTGGGGGTGGGGGCAGAGAGCAGTGGAAAGGAGTTTGTAAGCTGCCTTGAGTCTCTTTACAGAAGAGAAAGGGGGGGGGCATAAATCCACTCTCCTCCTCTTCAAAAAAAAGAATGGAATACTGTCTGGATCCAGACAGAAAGTTGGTGTAGAAGTGCTTGGGCCACTATAAGCAGAGGTGTAGCTGGGTAAACTGCACCCGGTGCGCAGTGTGTTTTTTCTGGCCCGCCGCGGCGCCCCCCCCCCCCCCCCCCGTCACACACTCTCCGCCCCCCTTTCTACACTTACCTATGTTCCTTTTCTATTTGTAGTACTTTTTGAGGCTGAAAAAAACGGCCTCTTCACAGTTCAGGGGAAAAACTGCCTGACGAACTATACTTCCCAGGAGACCTTGTGAGCCCCAAGGTCTCCTGGAACTGTAGTTTCTCAGGCAGTTTTTAACCTGAACTGTAAATAGGCCATTTTTTTCAGCCTCAAAAAGTATTTAAAAAAGAAAAGGAACGTAGGTAAGTGTGGGAAGGGGTGTGTGTGTGTGTGTGTGTGTGCTGTGGGGTGCGCGGGGAAAACGGGGAGGGGCTGGGGGCGATTTTCTGCCCCCCAGATGTGTGCCCAGTGCACGACGCACCCCCCCCCCCACTTCCTTGGCGCTCCGCCACTGATTATAAGCAAGTCCTTCTCTCTGGACCCACCAGAGAAGCACCCTTGGGGGAAACCCCTCTGCCAGAGATTTCAAATAGTAAGATGGTACACGAGCCCCAAAGAACCATGATGTCTCCATGTCCTGCTTCTGAGTAATTTTCTAATCCATGTCTTTAGACACTAACATTTCTGCTTTGGAAAATTCCTTTACCATCACATCAGTACCCAGGGAAAGCAGGAGATATCACATGTCTGTGTAGTGAAACTGATATTCTGTAAGAAGGGGGAAGCCTAGGAAGCTTGCCCACAGTTGGCGCCAGACCAGTTCTAGGATACTATGTCAGGTCATCAGCTATCTGACTGAAGCAATGTGGGTGGACGTGGCCTTCGTTTTGCCCTGTACAATGGGCCGGATCCTGTGGGCCCATTCTGTTGGTGGGGGGCCTGTCCAGCAGACAAAGAAACCCTCCTCTGACGCAAGAGTCAGTGTCAGAGGATTCTCCAGTTCCTCATCTGCCTGCCAGGTCCTGCATCCCTGACTTCCAGTTTTCCCCTCTTGACCCATCTGCTTTTGGCATCAGATGAGAAGAGGAGAATTATTTTATTGTATTGTCAAAGGCTTTCACAGCCGGAATCACTGGGGCGCTGTGTGGTTTCCGGGCTGCCTGGCCGGGTTCTAGCAGCATTCTCTCCTGACGTTTCGCCTGCATCTGTGGCTGGCATCTTCAGAGGATCCTCTGAAGATGCCAGCCACAGCCATAGGGGAAACTTCAGGAGAGAATGCTGCTAGAACACGACCATACAGCCCAGAAACCACACAGCGCCCCAATTATTTTATTATTTTTGTTATGAGATATTTATACCTCCCTTCTCTTGTTCAGGCTCAGGGTGGTTTCTAACTTCAATAAACCAATAAATATTAAAGCAATACTTAATAAATACACTATACATAATTAAAACTTACAATTAAACTTTTCTACAGGTAAACATCAATAAAATACAACACATCGGGGTGTTGCGGTTTTTTAATGGACAAAGCTTATTATTCTTCTGTTTAAACCCTGCAGTCCTTGACTTCCCTCTATTGAGTCTGATATTTAATTTCTCATTTGGCCATCTCATTTTGCAGTTTCTCTGTTGTATCCATTTACTTCAGTGTTCAGTTGCCCACGGCCGCGCGGTGCTGCGCAGCAGCCACCTCCGAGACCTCTAATCTGCTCTGCAGCTCTGATTCCAAATGCTTGTGTTTCTCATCTGCCTCAAAGAACTGAATATGCAGTCACTCATTTTCTTCTATCTTCGTTTGAAGGTCTTCATCAAAGACAGTTTTCTGTTCTTGGCTCAGCTGAGCTGAAACTCCTCCTCTTTTCTTATTTTTGTTATTCTTCTCCACTTTTCTTCTTCACTTTTCTTATTCTTTCGTTTCTCTTAATGCAAGTTCATCCTGAAGCAGTTCGAGGGTGCAACAGGAGACACAGGCTCACTCCACCCCCCAGGACTCTTATGGAGGCCCCCACCAAATGGGGAGGGCAGGCATGCAAGCTTCTCCTCCCATGATTGGATCAGTCCCCATGTTCAGCTCGCCAAAGAGCAAGGCCACCTCACTCCCACCAAAGCTTCCTAAGCCAACAACCAATCACATAATGCAGATCTGATGCTGTGCAGCCAAAGGTCCATCCTCCATTCCTGCAGATGGATGTCATCATTCCAATGCAGCGATCTTGTATGAAAGGTGAAACAGAAGGTGCAACAAAATGTTTAGGTATGCGATGAACCTGCCCCCCAGAGATCACACAAGGTCCTGCATCTGGCCAGGTCCATTTTCTCCAGGGTCAATGCCCCACGCCATACTTGACGCTCCAGTAATTCCTGGCAACCAGTGCATCATGAATTTCAAGTCCAACATCATGTGGCGAGCCAGCAACATGCTCTTTTCTGCAGGCAGGTCATTCTTTCCCCACTGGATGATCAAGGTGTGAGGTGGTCCGTCCCTTGCAACTGCTCCATCCAGTATCGGCAGCAAGGCCTCCCAACGCATTCCTCTCTGTCCCATCCAAAACATGGTCATGTGGCTGGCGAGGCCAAGGTCTCTCCCCCAACCAGAAGATGAGGTATACTGGGTAGCCCAATGGACAGTGCTGTGGTGGACAATCCAGATAGTCCTGCAATGGCCTGAAAAGACTGAAAGACGAGAAAATTAGTTCTCAAACCCTTGTATCCCTTGTATTCATATCCCTTGTATGCCAGGGAGTGCCAGTGCCCGATAGTGTGGATCTGCTCCTCGGGCAAACCCAAGTGTGCTGCGGAAGGAGTGGGGGCTGGCAGACCATACTAAAAGACGCAGCACCCATTTGGAGGTCCAGAGACACTGAAGGGATGGTTGTGAGTCAGCTCAGGATTCAGACTAAGAAAGAATGCAGGCTTATAAGAAGCAGCTGCGAACAGCAAGGATTGCAGCAGCAACTTTGTAAAACAGCCTGATAGTTTCTGCAGTGCCTTATCTCAGACTGAACATTTGGTTTCATGGACTTGGACCGGATTGATTGACCTGTCTTTGCTCAGCGTGTACAGACGTGCATTGAACTGCTCTTCCCCCAGGACTGGAAGTAAGCTCTCCACTCACTGCCTGTTTCCATTGACCAGTTGTATCATGAAACTCCTGTGTGCCCAGCCAACCGTAACAGTTTCCTCATCTGGGGAAGACTCACCAGACAACAAGCTGCTGGGGGATTGACAGCAAGAGCGGCAGCACGATCTCTTGCGCTTTTGGTGATGATTGCGAGCTCTGGCAGGACCCTTGAACCCAGAGCCTGCTGATGGGCAGGGAATCTCGACGCTGTCTGAAAGACTCTCCCCCATGCCCAGGCCAGTGTCCTGCCCCCCTTGCATCCTACACCCCTTGATTTTCACTCCGGGGGGGGGGGGGTCATGCCACGCTGGCCCATGCACTGTGAGAGCTGCGTGAGAGTCCTGGCAATGCACTCGAAGAAGACATTGTTAGCATTGCTTGTGGAGGAATCTGGTACTGTTAGGTTGGTGGTGGAGGGGCATGAAGAAGAAGTCTTTATTTATGGTCAATGACCAAATACGGAGGGGCATGAGGAATGTCCCCTATGGGGTGCAGAGGTGGCACTGGCTGTGAGCCCCCTGCCAGAAGGGGAATGGGGGTTGGAACCCTCCCCGTCTGCTCGTCACATTTCTGTTGGCATGCTGGGTAGGGGTTGGCCCAGGTATGTTGTCCATCTGCCCCACTGCTTGCCCTGTTGCCAGGGGGTGCAAAGCCTGCCCCCCAGTTTAGCTATGTTGCTGGGAGCCCCCATAACTGGACACCAAGTTCCTGGGGCCCAAGCATCTTGGAGCTGGCTGATGGTTGCCGACTGATCCCATCCCCCAAGTTCTCTGACTGGTGACTGCTCGTGTGGGCTCCACTGGGCCCCAGAGGCCCTGAAAAACTTGGCTGGTTCCCCTCCCCCCTGACCCGGGGAGGCCTTCTGCTTTCCGCTGGGGGCTTGCATTGTGGGGACCTGTACAGAGCGCCCCTTGGATACTGCGGGCTTGGTCTTGCTTCAAGCTGGGTGGACTCCCCCATCCTCACTAGATAGTAGAGGGGGCCCCAAAACTGCGTGCGGGTCAGTTGCACTTCCGCCACCCTTGGTGCCGCTGCTTGCCCCTGCTGTTAAGGCACCTTGTGCTGCCTGCAGCCTGGAGGGACACTCGCCTGGGTTTCCCCTGCCGCCCGTGCTGTTCCCTCCTGCCATTGGTACTCCTTCCCTCCACTGGGCCTTCTTTGCTCTTTTCCCTGGCATCTCTCCCCAAGCTCCAAAAAGAAAAAGGGGGAGATCCCTTTTACCGCTGGGCCTACTTGTTGTCCTCTGTCGTGTCCCGCTTGTGGTTGTACTACGGTCTGCCAGGCACAATCCACCAATTCCCAGTCGCTCACTGCTGCAAGGCTGCTGCTGCTGTCTTGCTCAGTTCAGGCCTCCTTCCATCGCTTAGAGGCACTAAGCTAAAAAAGCCATCTTCCTGCTGCTCCATGTTGCCTAATAAACAGCCACCGGGTGACACGAGGGAGAGAGAAGAGAAGCGTCGGCACTGCCACGGGATGGCCTAGCTTGCCCGTATAATGCTGTGGCCCCTCCTCTTCCAGGCACATCACTCACTCGCTTGGCTGGATACTGTCAGATCCTCAATGATGGAAACAACACCTTGTAAAGAACAGTCGTTTATTCAGCATCTTGGAATAAAAGAACTGACTTTTCCCTGCGCAAACCATCAGTAATATCTGTGAGGGTGTACCCCCCGCCCCCATGTGAACCAAAGCAGAAATATGCAGACAGTGAGATAAAGACAAGAGTTCATGAGAGTCGGCCTTGGCTAACAAATGAGCAGAAACACACTAAATAATAATCTACTGAAATCCCTTCCCCCAAGCCCAAAGCTGCAAGCGGCCCCAGCACCCCATAGGCATCCTGACAGATAGCAGCGCTGCCCCTGCCCCTCTCCCTGCCCCCCCTCCGGGCAGCAACGGCGGCCAAGGTAAATCTCAGCTGCTTTTTCCTGTTGCAGTTTTCTGGAGGACTGGTCCTTCATTTTCAGCTGCTCCTTCAGGAATGTTGAGTTTGCTTGTTCATCCACAGCTCCTCTTTTAGTACCTGATTTTGAGCTTGAAGCTTAGCATACTGCTACACCAGTTACTGGTGCTTCCCCTGTAGCTCAGCAGCTGTTGCCACAGTAGTCCACAATGGACAAAAGCCCTCTGTTTGGACAGCGGCTCAATCTACAACAGAATTATTGAGCTGAAAGGGGAACTTGTTCCTCCTGTAGCATCTGCCTGTACCCCTTTAGAGGTCTAGCTTTCTGTTAAGGTATTTTCCAATCTTTGTACTGTTGACTGGTTGCCCTGGAGATATCTGGAGATAGCTTCTTCCTTCTCCTCGAAACTAGCAACTGAAGTACATGTCAAATGGACATTTTGTTACTACATTGATCAGTCTAACCACACACATTGTGTTGAAGCCATAACTTGTGGACATATTGTCATTGATACCTCACAGGCTCTGAGTATATGACTTTTAGTCAAGAGTGGCATTTGTTTTCTAGTGGCATGTTGTACATGAAACAACTTCCTTCATTCTAGCTGTTTTCTTCAACAAAATTGGCTGCACAAAATCGTTTGGATTGTTAATTCTGGATTGAAAACCATGAAAAGAAAAACAATCAAATACATTGATCATGGATCAGTTTGTAAATATAATGTGTGGGGAGGATTATTGTGCTCAGGGAAGGTCATTCATTCAGTATTAAACTCTCATCCACATTAATCTGTTCAGCATCTATTATACAGAGATTGTTATCCCTTTGATCCTTTTCCCTCCTTTCCTTTCATCTTCAGTACTAGCACTATGAATGAAATGCTCATTCTCAGGGAAGGTCATTCATTCAAAGCATTTATAAATGGGATTTGTAGGCAAAAGGTGCCCCTACCCAACAGGTGATTGGCCCAGCCACCCTTTTGGGAAGTCTCACTTGCATCTGCTTCCAACTGTTCTCACTTTAAATAGCATAAGTGGGATATTGTTTCCAGTGTCCAGAGCCAACAGACGTGGGTTCTCTGTCTCTTAAACACCCCTTGTGATTTGAGTGAGAGTTTCAGCCTATGGGGTTTCACCTACATTTGGCAGTCTTCCATCTTTCAGTATGATTTCACCACAAAGGATATGACTAAAAGGACAAATAAAATCCTGCTGACCTTGAAATGTCATACTGGTACAGTTGGTGAAAATGGGATGTTTGAATGTGCGTACTCCTGTGTTACTTTCCTTGCCTGACTCAACCCACTCCCCCCTGCCCTGAATCACATAATCTTTTTAAAAATTACATCCCACCTTTCCAGATGTTGTGCCTTACATATTAGTTAGTGTATTTAAAGCACTACATTTATTTATTTTATTTTAAATATTTAGATCCTGTCTTTCTCCCGCACCAACACTACTCTAAAATGGCCTGTAATTTATCAGTGTCCAGCAGACCTAAACCCAAAAAACAATAGAACTTTAGCATGAAAAAGCCTTTAGAAACAAAAGCCCATTATGCATGGAATGCTTATCTTGGGGCTATTCGCTGCACAGTTGCAGTGGGGTCTCCTTGCATTTCTCTGTTTACCCACTAGGAGGCAGTCATTGCCTGTTGTGCAGCCTGGCAGCTGAACTCTCCTGGTTCTCTGCTTTTCCATGTTGTCTTAACTCCACCCATCAACCCACTGTTAAAGGCACAGATCTCATCAAACCTAGTAGTCTCAAGATTGCTGACTTTGTTAAATTACTTTAAATTACTATTATATTGATATTGCTGTTATTACACTTATGATCCTCTGAAGATGCCAGCCACAGATGCAGGTGAAACATCAGGAGAGAATGCTGCTAGAACACAGCCATACAGCCCGGAAACCACACAGCACCCTATTACAGTTATATTGATATTGATATTGATTGATATTGATATTGTAGCCCTTTCCAAGAGTAATCCCCCCTCCAACTGAAAGAGGCAAAGCAGTTCCCTAGAACACATGCTGCTGACGAAGGGGACCATGTCCTAGAACTGATATTCTCTTCCCCACCCTCCACACACACATACACACACACTTCCTACCGCTGCTATGGGAGGAGAGAGAGAGAGGCGTGTTATTTTAATATTCTTGTATTAGATAGATTATTTTGATCAATCCAATATGGTGCAAATGGTTGAAATTGAAATAACATTTTTAAAAGCCCTCCCAATCATCAGGGAAGGCAGAAGCAGAGTGGGGGAGGCAGGGTGAAGCAGAGAAGCCTGAAGCAGAGAATAATGCAGGGCCATTGGTTTCATCTTCCCTGCGAAGCAAGGGAAAAGGTTATTCTTTGCCTTCTCTTACAGACAGCGGAGATTATGGGATCTGATGCACTGTGAGTATTGGGGGGGAGGGGGGGATGGCGTCTGTAACAGAACCTCTACTCCAAAAAGAATCTTTCTTCAGCGCAAGGCAGAACACCAGTATATAATAAGCCCACGAAAAATATGGAGACCCTTTAAAAAGTTGATAGAATAGTAACACTCCAGATCAACCTAGAGAAGCTATTCTTTCATTTTTCTCCATGAAATTCCCCTATGTCAACTGTGTTCCTTAAGTTCTCACCTTCTGGTCATCCCCCTGCTGAAAGTTTTACATTTTAAGTTTGATATCACAGCTGCCAGTAATTATTAGTTGATTTCACAACTGCCAGTTCTCCTCCTCCTCCTCCTCCTCCTTCTTCCTTTTCTTCTTTCCTCCTCCTCCTCCTCCTCCTCCTCCTCCTCCTCCTCCTCCTCCTCCTTCTTGGTTGATTTTACGGGTGCCAGATCTTTAGCTGGTTGTTGGCCTTTCATTACAATTTGAGCCTCACCCAGAGGCCTAGTAAGTTGTAATGTATCGACATAGTATTCGTGCGGATCCCAGCAGGGCTGCGTTCTGAATCTGGCAGATGTTGATTTTGTCGATTTGAAGATGTTTCAAGTGCTGCCCTAGTGTTTTCGGGATGATGTCTAGGGTGCCGATTACCACTGGGACGATCTCAGGGGCACAATTCCAAAGCAGCTGGACACTTTCGTTTTGTAAAAACTCTCCACCTCCTTAGGCGTCAATTCTGGTGGAACGTGATGCGCAAAGATATAGATGCCTATGTTAGGGGTTGTTCTACGTGTGCTATGGCTAAAGGGAATCCTGGTAAACCACAAGGTCTTCTACAACCGATTCCAACCTCCAGTGGTCCTTGGAAAATTATTGCTGTGAATTTTATCACTGATCTGCCTGCCAGCCATGGATTTGTTCTCCAAACGGGCATGTTTCATTCCCTGTTCTTTCTGAGTGCCCCCAAACTGACCAAGATGTTCAACAACAGCAACAACCTTTATTAGGCATTTAAAATAGGCTCTAGAGTGTTACCAGACATTTATGAAGTACAAATCAGGAGTACATTCAAAACGCCGACAGAAAGACTGTATATAGCAGTATACATTACTTAGAAAGTTCTGTCACTTGAAAAAGAAATGTTGCTACTTTTTCCAAGAGCATGACATCTGTATTGTTTAACAGAAGCTCCACAACAGAACTGTCAGAGTCTCTTTCAGATTTGTCAAGGGCCAGCCTGGAAGAGAAATTCCTAATGCCCACATATCTCGCACAGTCAAGAATAATGTGAGCAAATCTCCACTTGGTTTTTACAGTGTGGACAAACCAAATCCTGGAGAGGAATGAATAAGTAACGACCCTTTGTAATGGCCGATGGGAAAGTATTGGATCTGGCCCTTGTGATAATCCATCTCTGTTGGGGTTCAGTTAATAATTCAAGATATTTGGCTATGTGCCCCTGTTCGGTATTATTCCAACAGAGAGGGGGTGAGCATGATTTATTTGCTTGCCCCAACAGGATATAGTATTCCTGTTCTAGAAGTCAGCTTTTTAAGGTTCGGAAAATCTCTCTGGGTGACAGCATACAGAGATCTTCAAGTAATAAACCTATTGAGTAAATTTTTGATTTGAGAAGTTGATACCATTCGGAGGCAAATAGGTCTGGGCGCGCAGTATATGTTAAACTGCACACATCAGAGTATTCAGCCATGCTCTTGTTTGAAGTAGGTTCTGACCAGTTTCTAAGCATAGTACAGCATATGGTACAGAGTGCGGTAATCCGAGTATTTTATAGAGGAAGCCAGATTGTATTCTTTCAACGGAATTGTTCCATGCAGTTATCCATAAAGGAACTCCATAGAGAAGTTGCTGAACTACCTTGGAGTTGAAAACCTTTAGGGCTGCTGGGACATATCCCCTTCCCCTGGTGTGAAAAAACTTTACCACCGCTGAAGCAGTGTGATAACTTCCTTCTATAGCAATATCTCTGTGTCTGGCCCATGTGGCTTTATGATGGACAGTTAGGCCTAGATATTGAAAGGACTTGGAGTGTTCGACCTTAACCCCATTAATAAGCCATCTAGAAGGCTTAGCTACATTGGAAAAAAATGACAATTTTTGATTTTTCTGGGTTTAAGGACAGGAAGTTAGATGTACAGTACTCCATAGTTTTTCTAAGGAGCCCTTTAAGACCCACTTGAGACCTAGAGATCAGTATCATGTCATCAGCATAAAGTAGGAGTGGTATGGGTTTGTTTGAAACAACTGGGCTGTGTGCATTAACATCTGACAACACATGTACCAAATCATTAATGAATAAGTTAAACAAGACTGGGGCCAATACACAGCCTTGCTTAACACCTGTCACGACGGGAATCTTTGGGGTTAGGTCTCCAGAGTTTGTACATTTTATCTGGCAGGTTGTGTTTGAATAGAGAGATTTGATAAGTAATAATAATCTAACATCGATCCCCATCTCTGTTAACTTAAGCCACAGCAACTCTCTTACAACTGAATCAAAGGCACTTTTCAAGTCCACCCCAAGATGTTCATTCAGCATATCTATCGCTTACACTCTGGCCCAGACAAAATAATTTCAGATAGGGGCAGTCAGTTTGTCTCAAAGTTCTGGAGGGCATTCCTAAGGCTCCTGGGGGTGGAGCGAGCCTTATCTTAGGCAAATGTGTTGACTTGGATTAAAGAGTGGTTAGACCTAGATAACGTTAAACTCCTAACAATAGAAGGATATGATCTACTTATAGATGGCATGAAAGATTATGGCCAGGAGAAGATAATAAAAAATATAAGACCTTTAATAATCATTATATTAGGAAAACATTAATTAAGACATGGGACAATTATAAAGGTTCACTATACAGGAGAACCCCATTGTGGATATCGAGGTTAGAAGCCCTAAAAACAAAAGGAACTATTTGTACAGATAAATGGCCAACATATATGGACATTTTCAGATTTGGGGAATATACAGTTATGCTAAAAAAGTTATGCTAAAAAAAGAAAATACAGTTATGCTAAAATACCGAAAATACAGTTATGCTAAAAATACAGTTATGCTAAAATACAGTTATGCTAAATACAGTATTTAGTTATGCTAAATACAGTTGGGGAAAATACAGTTATGCTAAAAAAATAGGGACAAATTAGATATTTACGGAAAGGGAATATATCATTTTAACCAACTAATATAATATAACTAATATAAATGGACTATTTCAATAAGAATAAAAAGAGAAAAAACAAAGAGAAAAAACAAACAGGCTTTGAGAAAAAACAAACAAGATTTGATGACCTCCTACAAAAAGGCAACAAAAAATTAATTAGTAGAATATACCAATATATCCTGTTAGAAGTAGAAGATGAATTAATAAGAACTAGCATGATTGAATGGTCTAGAAATATAAATAGAAATATAGATCTTGATGAATGGGAAATGATATGGAAACGAGCATATAATTCTATTACCAACATGGAAGTTAGAGAAAATTGTTATAAGATGATCCATATAACACCCCAATTGACTGCAAAAATGAGTCTCCAATCTTCCCAAAAATGTTGAAAATGTAAAAAGAAAAAAGGAACTTTCTACCATTTATGGCGGAAATGTAAAAAGATGAAACATTTTTGGATAAAGATACATGATCATGTACAGCAGATACTAGGGCTCAAGATAGATCTAACTCCTGAATTTTATTTATTAGGATCATGATAAAGCACTATTACTACATATAACATTAATATCATAGATGATAACAACTGCCAGGTTAATTATAGCCAAAAAACGGAAAAGCGTAGAAATCCCAACAGCTGAATAGCTAGAAAAGATATATGTATTTATGAACCTAGATTTACTGTTTCTATCATTTCAGACAGAAGCATCAAAGAAGAATGAAGATGCATGGATCCCTTTGAGAAATTACTTTCTTTCAGTATATAGTATAGCAAGATAGTTAACAATTTAAAAGGTTATATTATGGTATATGTAATAAATTTTAGTATATGTAGATATATAGTAACAATATCTTAGACACCTAGGATATAGTCATACCAATAGGAGTTCTTCGGTATGTAAAACCAATGTTAATTATAAATCAGGTGGAAAGTGAAGTTTAAATGTGAATCTGTACGATGCTCCAAATAGGGAGCTGTTTTAATTTTATATGTAATTTCTTTTGTGTAAAATTGAAAATTACTAAGTGGGACAAAAGATCCCCTACCTGTTATTAAAATTTAATAAACAATATTTTTTTAAAAAGAATACTTTCTGCCATATGAAGGAAGGGACAAGAAAATCTTGCATGAATGAGCTTTCCTTTTTATAAATGCTGGCCAGAGTCTGTTACATACATAATTTTTGCTTATATGTAAAAATGAAATTGCCTTGCTGAGTCCTGAGGATCTGCTTTGGGGATAGAAAAGCACCCTCTCCTAGGCTGACCTACTGGTAGTAACGTTTTCTGATGTTGGGTTTGTTTGTTTTTTGCAGACCATGCTCACTGCAATATCAATGAGTGCAATAGCAACCAATGGTGTAGTTCCAGGTAATTACAAGTTTTGCTTTTCTCTTGAAATGTTCAATGTACTTTGTATGTCATCGGCCCATTCTGCACAGCACAAAATGTCTTGCAGACATTTAAGCAAGGAAAAAAAGTGTTTCAAGAACGAATGGTTCTTTTGTCTGCTCTCCCCCCCCCCCCCCATCTCACTTTGAGTTTGTGAACACCTGGTGCACGCTATTTCCTGCTGCTTTGGGCTTCTCCATGCTGCCCGCCTTTTGCAGAAGGTTCCCACAGATGTTTGCTGTGCTTGCAGCTCATCCACCTACCATATTCATCTTCATAGCTTTGAAGCCACCTCGTTCAAAACAAAACAAAAAAACAAGAAAAAGGAAAAATGTCACATGTGTGGAATTGGCAGTGATGTCAGGATGGGCCCCCTGGCAGGGCTCATCCCCCCTCCCACTTCCGGGCTCATCCCCCATCCCCCTTCCAGCCTTCCAGGAAATGAAAGCTAAATTGCAGCCACAGCTCTCCAAGGTGTGGCCAGGCCCCTGCCTTTTGTAATGTTAACTCTGTATTTGAATGTTGGTATTCTTCCCGATGTTATCTTACTGTAAATGCGGCTCTTGGGCCCGGCAAGGGGCGGGCCAAGGGCAGCAGGGATTTAAGGTTTGGTTCTTTCTGTATTCCTCAGAAATGGTCTATCTCTCGCATGCTTCAGTCCTCAATAAAGTTTTTTAAAGAAAACTACAGCTGGCTTTATTTTGGGACTGGGGTCTCACAAACGGAAACTAATTTTATCCATGTATTTGACACATGGAAACGGCAGCCAGATGAGTTGCAAACAGATCAAAAATCCGGAGGAACCTTCTGCAAATGGTGGGTGGCATGAAGAAGCCTGAAGTGCAGAAAATGGCAGGCATGAGCTGCACAGACTAAAAATAAGAACTGCAAGAAGTTGGGCAGAAAAAATAAAACGTTTCCTGCTCTCTGAACAGCATTCATGAAACATTTTCAAAGCAACTTCAAGAAAAAGTTGCTAGTTTAGCATTTTCAGAAAAGTCCATTTTAAGCAAAAATAAAATGTCTTCCAGATGTTTTTTGGGGGAAATTGTGGAATTCTACTCCAAAAATCTTTTTTCAGCGACCTGAAGATGTTGTATTTGTGTTGTGTGGAATGGGCCATCATCAGATACATGCAAAATGTTAGCACGACTGTGGAAGGTGAAGGAGGAAGCCTGATGCCCCTCGGCCCTCTGTGCCCACCACCTTTCTCAGCAGTACAAGAGACCCCAAAACAAGGAAGCATCCTCCTTCCCTTGGTGTGACTTAGTCTGGGCTATCTCTTTCTGTGTTACCAAAGCTAGCTGATTGTGGCAGAACACCTAGACCCATGGATTTCATTCAGTGGTACATGTGTGACCCGTGGGATGCAGGTGTCATCTAGATGGGACATAGTTTTTTCCCAACAGTTACTGTCTCACATTCTGACATGTTAGCAGTAATATTGGAATGCCTGTGAAGATCCTTGTCAGCAAAAGTGGACTTTTTATTTCTATCGTTATGGGACTTGGGTTCTTTGGCAAAGTGATTGGCAAGACATAAGATACAAAAGTGAGCCCTTTGGGGGTAGAGCAGTTAAGAAATCGAATTAATAATAATAATAATAATGATAGTGATAGTGATAGTGATAATGATAATGATAAAGAATGAGAGCCAATGGACTAAACCATGGCAAGGGATGGGGGTGTCTCTCCTGCAATGCTACTTTTACCATAAAAATTGATTACCTGCATGTGTGAAAGCTCTTCTGTTCTTTTCATGGTGGCAATATTGTAGCCCATAGAATCTGGCTGCCCCGTGAGGTGACCAATAAAAAGGCCTTCTACTTCCAGCTGTTGTCTACGTTATGAGAATCAGTGAGAGCTTGCCTTCCAGAGGAGCCTGTCTCAGTATCAGTCCAGCGAGTTCAAGCAGTGGAAGCCACGGACTCCTTTTGTGTGTGTGTGTGCCTGTTATTGCTGTGTAGAATGCATAATAAAACATGGGGCATATATTTTACTAGCAGGGCACCCATGCTTCGCTATGCATACTTCATCACAGGCTCTGAATTTCGGGGTGACATTCAGCATACTTCTTTACAGCCTGTTTGTAAACTGCAGCATGCAGCATATTTCCTCACAGCCTGTCTGTGGACTGATGGGTTTCACATATTTTGCAGCAGCTTCCTGTAGTTGTCCTTTTATAATGCAATGTGTTATTGCTCTCTTTCACCTGGTGGGCTCCAAAAGACGTAATGTGGAAGCAGCCATTGTATTTTTAGGATGCAGACAAGAAGTGTTCTGCCATTGGATGCTGATGAGTGAGAAGGCTGTGAAGAGGTTCAGGGTAGGGTTGAAGGACAGGGAGCTGGACTGTACCACCACTGCAGCACATTCCTGGGGACTCATCCCGCCACTTCAGAGCCCAACACCAAGCACAGGGTGATCGGAGGCCGAGAGCAGTAAACTTGTCTCCACAGTAATCAATCTGATGTCCATATGCAAAACCCGACAAATGTTTAGCAGTCCAAGGTGATAGTGTGGTTTGTAATGTATGTTGTTAGTATTTGGCTGTAGCGGTGTTAACGTGAGGGTGGGTGGAGGAGTACTTTTTCACAGCCTGTCTGTTAACGTTGGGGTGACATTCAGCATACCTCTTTGCAGCCTGTTCGTGAACTTTGGAGTGACATGCAGCATATTTCCTCACAGCCTGTCTGTGGACTGATGGGTTTGTTTTCGCATGTTTTGCAGCAGCTTCCTGTAGTTGTCTTTTTATAATGTAGTGTATAAAGCGCTTTCTGTGTTTAATTCCTCTTCTCCCTGTAGCGGTTTCAGCAGAAGGGATCGGTTCACATGCATTGTGGAGGGCAGTGTCAGAGTGCATTTGGCGCACCTTCGTGAAGGACATGAAGCTGGTAGTGTTTAACTGTCACCCTTGGAATGTTCGTGCAGCATGTCTGTGGTCTGAGCAGTTGGTTTGCCCTTAGAATGTTCGCGCACAGATGGCCAAGATGAGCAGTTAAAACAGTAAATGTGTAATCACTCGAGTAAAACTAAATTTTTTGAAAAATCCTTTCTTTGGAGCACCTGGAGTACGTAAGGAACAGGTGTGCCAAATTTCATGTGTGTGGCTTCAGTGGTTTTTGAGTTCTTTTGATGAGTGAGTGAGTGGTATTTCGCGTTCATATAGATTCAAGATAAACTTCATATTTTTGTAATATGAATATAATTAAAGGAGTTACAATCTTTGGAGTGCATTTTAATTTCAGAAAGTAAACGTTTGGTCTTTAACAGAATGTATCATGACCTTCATCATATATATAGTGTGTAATTTTTGCAGTTTGTAGTATTGTTAAAATAGGCCCTGTAAAATACTTAGCATTAGGTGCTATTTTTCTGTGCTTTGACCCATGAATTGCTTATGAATTTGTCTCAACAGGAAGTATTAGCAATAGACGACTGTTCAATTAGATAAAGTCAGTGGTTCTTCACTGCGCATATATCTGTGAGCAAAACTGCTGCTTAAGAACCCCATGGTCATGGCCAGTCCTCCGCCCTCGCCTGAGAGCAAGAGGAGGAAAGCGAAAGCAGCCCCCTGTACCCCACTCACGATCTCTCCACCAGTAGCGAAGGGACGTTCCTTGGCTTTGAGAGTGGCAGCAACAGCGGCCCAGATGAGGAGGAAGAGCCGGCTGTCAGCAAAGCAGCATCAGATAGTCTAGATCCACCAATACAAGAGTGGAGAGCAGCGCAAGTGCAGCAATTCAACCCAGTGCCGGGACAGCGTACTTGGCTCTTCAGCGATCCGGTGTGCTCTCAGTGCCCCCCTCCAGTGCCCCAAGCGAGCAATCCCTCCAGCCCACCTTCCCCCTTGGAGCAACGCCACCAGAGACTGCGCTTGGAGCTAGCTGAACACCAAAGGTCGGCTAGATCATCTGCAACCCGTCTGTAAGTAGCCCGCAGGATCAGCTCCATGAGGCAAGACTTTCTAGGGCAGGGGTAGGGAACCTGCGGCTCTCCAGATGTTCAGGAACTACAATTCCCATCAGCCCCAATTGGCCATGCTGGTAGGGGCTGATGGGAATTGTAGTTCCTGAACATCTGGAGAGCTGCAGGTTCCCTACCCCTGTTCTAGGGCAACCCCTGCCCCCAAGGCAAATATGAGGGAGAGCACAGCCTGCAAACGCTCTGTAGAAGGCAACACGTCATCTTGACCTGCCTGTGTGCTGCTTCTGAAAGCCTGCTTCTCGGGGCGACTCCTGGACTCTGACTCTCGGACTTGCTCTCTGGACCTCTGTTTTGGACTTTTGCTACTTGGTTGGCTGTCAGCCTGTGACCCCCATCCTGTCATTTCTCAAAAGGCAAACCCTGTGTTCTCATACACACTAGGTCTGCTCGCTTCTCAGTTTCACATTAACACCGACCCATGGATCTCTCCCTCCCTATTTTGCCCACCTTATCTCCCCCCAGGTTTGCTGAACCTTCATGCTGGCCTGCCTTAGTATTCTCCCCACAGATAACCTGCATGGGAGGTACCTTCACATCCCTCACAGTGAAAGACTCAGCCATGTTCTTTGAGGCAACTTTGTTAACGTTGCCTTGTTGAGTTCTGAATCCCTGTCACTGTCCCCAGAGGGTCGGGGTCTCAGGGGTTGGATCGGGCATTCTGGTGAGGCGATAGGGAGCTACCCTGGGCTGTACAAGAGGCTGCTGCATCCAGGAGGTCCCTGTGCAAACATCCTTCCTTTGGGATGACTTTGCTGTCAATATATTGACCTAGGGCCAAACTTCACCGTGTGAGTGAAGCAAATCTGCTGCCCCCCACCCACCCACTACCACCACCTGTGCCATGTGTACTTCAGTCCTGAGAAGAAATTACAACATGTTTGGGTATAAGAGACTGAAAATGAATGGAATGCTTTGGACGCTTATGATTCTGTCTCAGGGCCGTTGAAATCAAACGACTTCAACAGCAAATCCTTTGTCAAACAAGTGCTGATGATACCACCGGGGCAGCCTCTGCACTTCCTCTGATGCTTCTGCTTGATGTGACCATCTCAGCTGGAGAGGTTTTCCAGGAAACTGCTGGCCAAGCTCCCGCTGAGTGCTCCTTGAAACCTACCTTTTAATACTACAAGCACCCTGTTAGCCAGTTAGCCACCACCTGGCACCCCAGGAGATCACTTGTGATTGGTGGAGTATCTAGGCTCTTGTTTAGTTGCTAATATGATGCTTCAAAGTATTTAGTAAAATGGGTGTTTCAGGTACTGCTGGACACCTAAATGGCAAGTAAAAGGAGACAGTGTGTGCTGAGGAGGAGAACAGGGCATCCTACAGAGGTCATTCTCATTGGCAGGTTGCTTAGGTTCGTTTTTTTTTGGGGGGGGGGGGGTTGCCATATCAGAAATCTTTTCAGTGTCTCTTCCATAATACTTTCTTTGAAAACAAGGAATGCACGTTTACACTGATTCTTTGCAAGATATGGGCTTTTTGATGTGGGCAGTAAAAAGAAAAAGAAAAAAGTGAAGTAGGCCTAGGACAGTGGTGGCGAACCTATGGCACTCCAGATGTTCATGGACTACAATTCCCAGGGGCTGATGGGAATTGTAGTTCATGAACATCTGGAGTGCCATAGGTTCGCCACCACGGGCCTAGGAATCCCCCTGTGACTTGTATAGGAACAGAGGCTCCTGTTCTGGAACTCTCTTAATGGTTATGTTATTAGCATGGTTGCCCTTTAATAAACAATTCAGAATTCTGTGCTTTAACTCTGAGTCAGTGGCCCAAGTAACACATGAAAATCACGCACATTTGGATTATTTCTTTAGACTACTCCTGCTAGTCATTGGTTGGATCGAGGAACTACACTTAGCAACAAAGCCTCTTGCTAAAATCTAAAGTAGAAATTCTTTTGATTCCTGAGATTTCTTCTGACGTAACTACAGCATACTTGCACAGTTCATGGGCTGGACAACTGTAGATACTCTTAGATCAGGGGCCTGCAACCCGCGGCTCCGGAACCACATGCGTCTCTTTCATCCTTGCACTGGTGCTCCATGTGGCTTGGGTTCTCTCAGCCTCCTTCGGAGAGTCGCCCTAAGGGTTAATGGGAAAGAGTCCCCATTCCTAGAGAGGCATAGCCCACTACGGCTATTCCAAGCCACTTTTGGCTTCCCTATCCCAGCTGCCTGGTTGGCTGATGCCGGTGATGGCGGGGCAGGGCGGGGGCGGAGCACTGCTGGTGGATCCTCTTGAACTGGTGGGCGGCGAGCATGCATCCTGTGCCCCCGCCATGCCCCCGCACCAGCGCATGCCCAGTGCACCGCCCCTTGACACTCCACCACGGAATCCCTGATGTATGCAGGCTGTACTGGATAGCCAGCCCTGAGCATGGACTGAGGCAGAGATGCAGTGAGCAGCTGTCTCAGGGAATGCGACAGAACTACCTGGCTTACTATTGGGAGGGTGATTAAAATGAGGCAAGCTAGCTGTAAGTCACTCAGAGGTGCAGCAATCAGCTCCTCTGGGTTCATTATTTGGACTTATGGGAACATTTTAATTAATTTATTGTTTGCTACATACAATCAGTTCTTTTGTGATACTTTATTATGGTCCTGACATATAGTTTGTGAACTGCAATTACGCGCCACGTCTTTTAAGGATTCATGAAGAAGATCAACAGATTTTTTTATCGGCACTTATGAAACTGTATACTTGACAACTACCAAACACATTTAGCTTATATCTCCTAAAATATTTTCTTCCTTTTTCAGGTATTTCTTAAAATGATGATCTCAGTCAGTTGATTATTCTTACAATTTCTCTGACTGAGTTGACTTTTCAGCATACTAAGCATCATTCAGAGGTCAAGTTGAATCCAGCAGCATAAATATATTTAAATGTACTTTCTTCATTATTTGTCATCTTAATGGGTGTTTGTTTCACAGCTGGTGGCTCATACTACATGATCTCAAGGTCGCTGGGGCCAGAGTTTGGTGGTGCTGTGGGCCTCTGTTTTTACTTGGGCACAACGTTTGCGGGGGCTATGTATATTCTTGGCACAATTGAAATTCTCCTGGTAAGTTTTGGTTTTTATTTATTTATTTATTTATTATCCTGGCCTTTCCCAGCAAGCCAGGCTCAGGAAGGCTTACAGTTTAAACCACAGCCCGTTAAGGGCTCTATTTTTACGCTTTAGTAGCTATTATATTGAGAATTTATTCTCAGATTAATTACAAAGATATAACTGGTTGAATGAATTTTAGGGCAGTATAGTCAATTTGGTATAATTATTACTGTAACGAATTTAAGGTTTTAGAATGTGTTTCTTATTACTGGAATTGTGACAGCCAACGGCCAACCATAAATTATTACCACTACTACACAGCCCTAATCTAACTAATATGGTCTAAGATGGCTCCTTGTCTACTTTCCTTCATAACTGTGGGCTAAAGATGGTCACAGGGAGACCACTAGGCATGCAGCATTAAGCTTCTGTCATATCTTGTAAAATCTGATTAGTTCAATTTCTTCTTCGGCTTTCCACCTGGAAGTATCCTCAAGGTGGCTTATGTAGGTCAATCCAATGCAGTTAATTTGGTAGTGCTTCCACCTTCTTGCCCATGTAGAATTTCTGTGGAGAGGTGTCCCAATCAAACCCGCAGTTCTTAGCTTGTCATTGTGGGTATTCCTGCCCCCTTTAATACCATGGATATATCCCACTTGCTTGCAATAGGATGGTTAGTTGACAGACTAGGTTCTTACAAGTTCATCGTCTTCTTGCTGTCCTGGGACAGAGGGAGGAGACGGGTAGCTCAGCTGAGGTATGGTGTGTGCTACTTTTGGTTGTCCAAAGACCAGAGAGCCAGGAAGATATTTCATATCAGTATTGTGGGGATGTCTCCAAATATCCTGTATATATATTTCCTACAAATGTCCTACATATAGCCTGTATTTTTTAAATATAAATTTTATTCATTTCATCACCATACATTGAAACAATAATACAATGGTACAAAAAACAATGACCACATAAATCTAACTCAATACAACAATTCACAATGCAGTTTACCTTTCTCTAATGGATATTTTAAAAACTTCCTGCTAGGAATTTCTGATCCCATATCACTGTTATAATTGATGTTTATCGAAATACTGACTTTGATTATCATAATTCTGTCTGTCTACCTCTAAGGGAAGACCTTTTATAGGTCCATCCTGTATTTTCTGTTAAAGCTTTAACATGGTCAACATTTCCAATATAGATTTTGTTTCTTGGATGTCCTGTTGTCTGAAATGTAGATGCACAGACCATGAAATGTTTAGCAGGCATAGTAAATATCTGCTGTTTGTATGCTTCACTTCATAAACTAGAGGAATATCTCCAATTGCCAGTTTTCATGGGATTTATTTTTTATTATGGAATCTGCTGTGTTTATGGGCTGATGTGTCTTTTTCTCTAACAGTCCGGTCAAAACTTTGATTTTTTGAGAGATTTTTTGGAGTCCCTGACATATTTTATTGGTCTTTTTTGTTTCTATTACTTTTAAGTGAAATTAGCTAGTTATGTATGAATATTACTGCTGCCTGTATTCTGACAGCACACTTTCCTTGATGGGCAGTTTCCTGTCCTTGAGGGATCCTTTTTGAGCCTGTGGGCACCTTTGAAATTCTGACACAGTCTGGTGAGCCCGATTGCAGGCACAAACGGCAGCCTCAAAAGGGTTAAGAAGCCAGCTAAAAAATGTCAGGGAGTGAGGTCTTGCATAATTCTAATAGTAATTCTTCCTCATTTCAGACAGAAGTTCTGTTAACAGGATACCTTTTAAGATGAACACAAGTGGGGACCCGCAAGGATCTTGCTAGGGCAGCTATCCCATTCACCCCACCTTTGCCTCCCCACTGCCACTGCGGTCATGCCTTCTCTCTGTTGCAGTTGCTGTTTCTTTCCATTTCAGCCATGACCACTGTCATTTCTCCCCCCCCCCCCCGCCATCACTCCTTCTCGGTGTGTGTCTGTCTCCTTTTTTTCCATTTCACTTGTGCTGCAGTACTTCTCTCCCCCCACAGTGTCCTTCCTTTTCTCCTGCTCCCCCCGCCCCCATCTGCTTGCCTCCATTGACTTCCAGAGTTCCAGGGAGATGGCTCCTTGCCTGCTTGCCTCCTCCCCCCCCCCCCCCCCCGGCCTATGGTTTTCTGGACTGTTTTCCTGGGCTTGCCAGCTGCCCTGCAGCCCCTTCAGCTCTTGCTCAGACGGCGGGTGCTTTCTCGCCTGCCCCCACATGTCTGACTGCCACCAGTTCCTGGCCTCTTCCAGCTCCTATCTGTTTTCACTGCAGCTGTTGCCACTTTGTGTCCTCTCTGGGCCTCCCCCAGCCCTGGCCACTCTGTCCCTGGAGGCTGCTGCACCGCATTGCCGCCATCTTCCCACAGCTGCCTCCTTCCGGCCTGAACTTCCTCCCGGCCACCCGCTCTGTCTTCAGCCGCCTTTCAGCAGATCTGCAGCAGCCTTTTGACAGCCTTGGCAGTTGAAGTAGGCCCTGCTCCTGCCCTGCCACCGGAGGGTCTTTCCAACCTGGCCATCGTTTCCTGTAGCTGGGAAATCCTCCAGGCAGACCAAAGCCGTTCCAGGCATCTACTGCTGTGGAGGCTGGACCAGGGGCCATTCCAGGCATCTTGGGTCGCATTGCAGCTGCAGCTGAGCCCCTCAACAGTAAGCGTGTTGTCTGCACGTGCACATAGAAATCGAGGGAATTTAACCCTTTTTGTTTGCTTGTATGTTTGTTTTAGTTTTCAGATTTTTCTTCAAACTTGGGAAGTACCTCAAGTTTGAAAAAGCATCTGTTTAGGGTGAGCGTGCCCCCATCTATGGATTTAAGTATCCACAGGCAGAAGGTGTTATTTGGAATTAGATATATAGATACTGTTTAACAATAGTCACAGAATCATAGAGTTGGAAGGGGCCATCTAGTCCAACTCCCTTCTCAATGGGGGATCAGCCTAGAGCCGTCGTGGCGAACCTTTGGCACTCCAGATGTTATGGACTACAATTCCCATCAGCCCCTGCCAGCATGGCCAATCAGCATGGCAGGGGCTGATGGGAATTGTAGTCCATAACATTTGGAGTGCCAATGGTTCACCACCACGGGCCTAGAGCAACCCCGTGAAGTATTCGTCCAGCCGCAGATAGATGTTCTTATATATGCACAGTTTACCCTTCAGTCACATCAGTGAAGATCCTTGTATTGTGGTGGCAGCTTCTGGCAGAAGAGGAACGGTTAAAAATCTGCACAGCCAGACAGAATTCCTGCTGGGAAATATACTCAGCTGGCCCCACCCACTTTCTTACAACACTTGACAGGCACCAGGAAAGGTGTTAGTGGCCCTGCAATAAAGCTGTTCATTGGCTTTGAATGATTGGCTTTGAATGATCATGCTGCTTCAGACAGGAAAAAGCACAAATCATGCACACACACCCCTGGCACAAACCTAATTTACCTAATTCAGTGATAACTACAAATAACCCCCAGTTCCAAATTCTTCCCTGTGAGTGCAATTTTTTTCCCTGATATACGTCTTCCTTTTATTTTCCAAAACAGCTTTCCATAATGTCCCTGTTGCTTTCTAGGTGTGTGACTGAAGTGATAAATGCTACAGTTGGCTAGAAACTGTCTATTAAAGCTTCACAATATTTGTTTCTCCTACAGAAATATATTTCCCCCAATGCTGCTATTTTTAAAGCAGATGACAAGGCTGCCATCGAGGCGGCCATGTTGAACAACATGAGAGTTTATGGCACCTGTGCCGTTGCCCTGATGGCCATCGTGGTCTACGTGGGAGTTAAGTACGTCAACAAGCTGGCGCTGGTCTTCCTGGCTTGTGTCATCCTCTCCATCATTGCTATCTATGCCGGGGTTATTAAAAGTGCTTTTGACCCACCAGACTTTCCGTAAGTAAGACAGCTTTTTTAAAACAAACAACTCTGTGATTATTTTGATGCTTTGAATGTTTTGGGTTGGTCCCCACATCTTGATCCACTCCCATGAGCAGCACTTTCACCAATTCCTTGGCTCCCACTGGTCTTGTCCTCACTGGCCCCTGGAGCAGGGTTTTGGGCAGTTGCAGCTGTAGGAGGAAGTAGGGAAGTTCCACTCCAGAAGTGTAACTTGTGCTTTGTAGTTCAGAAGATCCAACCTCTTTTCATCCGCTTGGTTGAGGTATCATTTAAGCAGAACTTGCAGTACAAAAATAATCATTAGTGTCTGCAATAGGGAAACAATATCCACTGATGTGGGTGTGCTACAAACCAGAGACACCTGTGTAACTTCCTGCTCTCTTCTAAATGGTCTCTTGTGCAAGGTCACAGCTACCACTTTATCACTGAAGGGGTGGAAAACAATCATCTTGGTCAGAATAACATAGCAGCTGAAGGATGACATTTTCTCACGCTCTGCATTTTCATAGTTGGTGAAGCAATTCTAACCATATTAATCCTACTCCATTGTGGTTCAGTTCTCCATTGTTAGTAGCCAGCCAGGATGTGATTTTTTTAAGTTCAGATGGATTAATTCAGAATAGAAGCCTCTGATGTCTGAACTGTACTCATCATAAACTTTATCACAAGTATGTGCCTGCTTTGGTTTCTCCGGAATAGTCTACATTTCTGAATGGAAAGACATTATTTTCGTTGATCTAGACTAACAAAGGAGGACTGTTTTTAAGGGCCATTGTCGTGAAGCCACATGTTGTTGGCTTAATGCCAAATATGATCATTCCACTCAACTTTCTTTCTCGCCAGAGATGTGAGCCAGCAGTAGAAATGAGAGATTGTTGGATGTCTCTAGAACTAATTCTCTTGTGTTTATAACTTTTTTTCTATTGTAAAATATTTTAGCAGATGGGACTGCATGTTGTTTTATGTTGGGACAAGACGCAGTCCTTCTAAAGTGATTATCTTTTTAACAACAGAACCTTCAGCCATTGTGTATTTGTATTTATTTCATTTTCTAGTATATGTCTGCTTGGAAACCGCACATTGTCAAGGCAGAAGGATTTTCCTTGCGCCAAATATGCTGAAAAGGATAATACAACAGTGGTGACTGAGCTGTGGGGTCTTTTCTGTCATGGCACCTTGACAAATTTCACGTGCAATGAATATTTTACTCAAAACAATGTCACCCAAATCCAAGGAATTCCTGGAGTTGCGAGTAGAGTCTTGATTGGTACGTTGAGAACCGTAATTCTTCTGTGAGTAAGTGAGAGTGACAGAGGTGATCTCACATGCAGCCGTGTGGGGAGGAAGCAGCAAAAGTAAGGAAAAGACGTGTTTTAGCTCCTTTTCTGCTTTGAGCCGGTTCACTCCGACTGCAGCCTGCCTGTGAACATGCCCTTCCGTTTGCCATGATTTCCCCAGCTGCAGGGAGCCCTTGTTGGGAGCGCCACGTTTTCCTTAGCGGTAATTCTGCCACGAAAAGAGCAGTTTTGGAGAAAAGCTTTATGGTAAAGAGAATTTTAAAATCACAGGCTGGTTTTATTTGGAGGGTTGTCAACCCCAGTTTTGGAAATTTCTAAAAAATGTGGGGGTGGAGTTTTGGGTAGGGCAGGTCACCAGGTCAGGTAACACAGCCAGAGAGTCCACACTCCAAAGCAGCCATCTTCTCCAGGGGGTCTGAACTCTGTCATCTGGAGATCAGTGGTAATTCTGGGAGATCTTCAGGCCCCACCTGGAGGTTGGCAAGTCTGCCTATTTGGTTCTTGGCATGAGGAGAGCCCTGTGCCAGCTGCCCCAGGAGCAGGCCGAGCAACAGTTGTTTTCTTGGACTCTCCCTTTCTGTTCTTTTCTCTTCAAGGTAGCTGTTAATGAGTGAAATATGTCTTCTTGTAATGCAGAAGTAGTTTACCTTTTTAGGATGAAATGTCCCCCCAAAATGCAACATCTACCTGTGAAAATGTTGTGCCAGCAAATAAAAGCTAGAGGGAAGCAGGGACAGTCTGTGCTTGGAGAGATGCTCTTGTTGCAGCCCTGCCAGCATTCCAGGGTCTCAGCTAGTGGCTGTGCAGGTGTCAGGGGGATACTATACAGGTGACTGAGATGCATTCCCAGAACTGTGTAACTGCTTAAAATAACAAATTGCTGCTTCTGTTAAAGTATATGTAACCAGCCTGCTGTATGTATCCACTTCCAACTACGCATTCTTTCCTTGATCTTTACTTTATGGCTTCGTACGCTTGTAGACAACTAGGCTTCCCCTGTCCCACCTGTCCCATGGGAACAATGTTACATTCGTTATCCCATGGGGCAGGAAGCCAGGTGGCTTTCTCTTGCTATCTGCTGGCGACCTTGGGGTGCCTTAGCTCCTGAGGCTATTTTTCACAAATTCTTGGGGAAACGGGGGGGCTTGCTCGGGTGTTAAAGGGGATGGTGAATGCCAGCTTCGATAGAACTGGCTCTACCAGTGAGGTGCTTCAATGCCTGTTCAATAAACGTTACTGATCAATATTTCAGAGTTTGTGTATTGGCTTATGGGTCTGTGTCAGGCCTGCTCCATACTTGACCTGGCCTCTTGCACATCCACCCTAAGGCCTCAGCTGGCCTAGCCATTATCATCGCCCGAGGGTGGGAAGGTTTTCTTTTGCCTGCAATGTAACTAGTGAATAGTTCTTAACGTTCCCCCTTATCTGCAACTTCCCGTAGGGGGGAATCGCCTGTCTCACAACTGTCCGGGAGCAGGGGTATGCCCCACCCCCTCCCTGGACTTGCCGCCCACCCCCTCCCCGGACATGCTGCCAGACGACCCTTCCTCTGGCCGGGGACAGTCGTGCAGCCGGCCCGACGACACCAGGGATCTGAGGGCACACCCCACCCTGTCCCCAGATTGGGTGCCGAGTGTTGGGGGAAGCCCCAGCCGACATTTTGGCGACAGGGGAGAGTGGCGAGACGTGTGAGCTGGGAAGTCTCACGGCGAGCCGAAGAGGCAACGGGGAAGGCGGCAGCAGGACAAAGGGGCGGGTTTTTTAGCCCCGCTGAAGAACAGGAAGGGAATAAAAGGTGGAAGGGGATCAGAAGGAGGGGCGGTGGGGTGGAAGGTGGGGGAGGTAGTGGGCAGAGGAACGGAGGGGAGGGAGTGTAAACGTGTGGAGGAAAGAGCGCAGGAGTTCCAGGAGGGAGGGAGAGTGAGGAGAGTGAGGGAAGGAGAGTGAACGGGGAGACAGAAGAGGCTGGGGTAACGAGGGAGAGGCAGAGCCCCAGTGCAGAGGCTGGCAGGAGGGCTCAGTCATTAGGCAAGCTGTGGTCAGCCTAAGCAAACTGTGGCTAAAATGGCCGACTCACTTAGTCCACTCCGCAGAGAACGGGAGTGAGGCTGGAGGAGGTTCCAGCATCCGGGCAGGGGAAGGAGGGTTGGCAACAGGGGCCCCAGGACAACAACATTGTCTCTGTTCTCACAGTCTTTCTCATGCTGATGTTTTGGGAATTCGAGGGAGGGGGGATTATGGGCTGAGCAGTGTTGCAACTTACAGGTATAAACTGGGGTTCAGAGAGCAAACGTGATGGTTGGGTGAAATGACAATTGGAGGGCTGTTAAAGGCTTCACATAATGGGTCTGTGTGTGACTTAAAAGTAAAGCTCGTGCAAGTGACCAAAATATTGTGCTTCTCACAGATAATTTGTGGAGTACATATGGAGACAAAGAATCAGTTGTAGAGAAACAAAATCAGCCGTCAGTTCCTGTGCCAGAAGAGGCAAACAATCTCAGTCTCCCCTACGTATTTACAGATATCATGACCTATTTCACCATGCTGGTAGGGATCTATTTTCCATCAGTGACAGGTAACTTCTCTCATACGTTCACACCTATATATCAAGCATAAAACTGATAGGATACTGTGTATGCTTAGTTATTCTTGCATTTGGTGTTTCATCTGCCTAATAGCCCTAATCTATTCCCTTGGTTTACTTCGTTTACTTCGTACAGACAGTCAAACTTGCTTCCTTAGATATTAGCATTCTGGGTGAAAAAAGAAGCATTCTTTTTGCTCTTCAAGAGCTTAAGATTTTTTCATTACTTTGCTACTTCTGCTACAGGTGGTTTCCAGTATGTTCTCTTCAAGGAAACGTTTCCACATTGACTTTTCTGCTGATGGAACCCTTGCATGTTACTTGAGGCTGTAGGGGGCGTCCCAGGGCACGGGGCAAATGGAACTCTGATCATGCGTAGTGGGTGTGCCCTGGCCCTACTTGGACTGGAACAAGCACCCTGGAGTGCACTGAAAACTCTCCTTTGGTTACTTCTTGTAGGGTAGTGGAGAATTTCCTTTAGGTCCGTGATTGCTGCTCTCTTTCATTGAGGGGCCACAATAAAGCTCCACATATCTACAGCATTCTTGGGAACCCAGCAGAAATATTACTGACCTGCCTCATCTGTGTCTTTCTCCATGGTCTTCTACCAACTCATCTTCTTCAACTCTTCTCCCAACTGTTCTTCTTTTTTCCTCCTCTTCTTCACTGTCTCAGATACCAAAAAATAAGAACTGGATGCTCAACCACGAAGTCACTTGTTCACCTGCAAGGCAAGCCTCTAACTCTGCTGCTTAGAGGACAGAAGTCTGAAATTGGAGCGTGTCTGCTGATAGTTTGCACGAAAAGGACTGTTTATTTCACCAATTTTGTACAAACACTGTGTGAAAATCAGCACATGTCTCAGATCCAAGGACTCCCTTCCTTTAAGTCTTTCTCCTTAGCTGAAGGAAATCCTTACATCCATTGAATTGCTATATTGTCCTGCCTTTGTTTCACATTTGAGAACTAGGTAGTTTGTGTAAAAATTGAAACAAAAACCTGTGTGAATTTCTGCACTTCTGCATGATGTTTGCTTGAGGTCTTCGGTCATTTTCTTCTTGAGTGCATTTGGGTTTTCTTGGCATAGAATATATATTTTGGATACGCAGTATGAGGTCAAAGTGTGTTATTTTTAGCATGGCTGCCAGAAGAGAAAATGAACTGGAATTTTGTCAGCATCTCTTCTCATGCTTGAAAAAATATAATCTTTGTCCAGTTCTCTGCAGCTTTGATTTCTGTAAGTAATTGAAGAAGCTGAATGAACTCCTTTCATGCAGAGAATAGACTTGGCGCTTGTTAGATTAGCCAGGGTCATCATTGCTCTGATAACAATCAGTTGGCTAAGAGGTATTGATATACCGGTAGGTTGTGCTGCACTGGAAACTTCCATGGTCGAATGCCGTATGTATTTCAATACACTGCCATTTTCCAGTACAACACAACCTGAAATTTTCACTTCCAATTTTGCTTCAGTCTCTCCTGTCTTTTAAAATCTTTTTTCCCAGTAGACCAGGGGTGGGGAACCTGCGGCTCAAGAGCCGCATGCGGCTCTTCTGCCCTTGCACCTGTGGCTCCACGAGCTGAGCCGTCGGCCCCATCCTTGCCCACCCTGCAGGCAGCAGGGCAGGCGCACCAACTGCCCGCGGTCGGCTGGGCGGCGCTGCGGGCTTCCCCTCTCACCCGCCCCATTGGAGCGGGGCAGGCGCTTTCCTGGCGGGCGCCGAGGCCGAGCCGTCGGCTTCATCCTTGCCCACCCTGCAGGCAGCAGGGCGGGGGCATCCATGCGCTTCTCAGAATGAGCTGAGTAAAAGGTAAAAAAAACCCCAATATATATAGTGTTACCTTTATTTTAAATGTCAAAAATTATTTGCGGCTCCAAGTGTTTTCTTTTCCCGTGGAAACAGGTCCAAATGGCTCTTTGAGTGTTAAAGGTTCCCTACCCCTGCAGTAGACCTTTCTTTGTCTATCGTGCGTGTGTATGTCTGGACTTGGGGCACCAAGCTGTTCTCTTTTGAAATAAGAAAACAAATGCTAACTTAGTTTTATAAAGCTTCCTTTCTCGCTGTCTGAAATGTACGTTCAATGCAATCCTTTAAAAGAAATCAAGGAACAGTACATTAGATTATGCACATGTAATTAGCAAATTCATTGAACAGGCCAATTCAGATTTCAAGCAAAAAGAAAAATCTCTCCCCTGCCCCACTGATTGTTTGTTCAATTCACAGACCTTCTTATCAGTTATTGAGAGGGGCTGTTAAAGCCAGTGGCCTTTGTGCCTCTTGAAGGGCTGACATTATGCAGACCAGGTAGACAGACCAACTTATTCCCTCTGTATTGTCCCATTGTGGCCACAATTCCGCCTCTCTCGCCTTTGGGAGCAGAAGTGGCATAGTGGTTAAGAGCAGGTGCACTCTAATCTGGAGAACAGGGTTTGATTCCGTGCTCTGCCACTTGAGCTGTGGAGGCTTATCTGGTGAACCAGATTAGCTTGTGCACGCCAACACATGCCAGCTGGGTGACCTTGGGCTAGTCACAGTTCTTCGGAGCTCTCTCAGCCCCACCTACCTCACAGGGTGTTTGTTGTGAGGGGGGACGGGAAAGGAGTTTGTAAGCCCCTTTGAGTCTCCTTACAGGAGAGAAAGGGGAAGGGGGGTATTAATCCAAACTCTTCCTCTTCTTTGCAAGACCTCCCCTCACTCCTCTGGGAATCTGGGGAGATTAAATACAGTTATGCTGAAACATTATCTTAAAGGTGCTGTAATTTTTGCTGTGATTTTTATTTGTTGGATTATTATACATTTAATGTCTTTCGCAGCAAAACTGGCCAGGCAAGAAGTATCAGCCTCAGATAAAATGTAATCCCCCTCCCCCCCCCCACACACACACTTTTCCTTCAGTGTCAGTAACATGGTGCATGTTTTATCCTTGATGCTAGGTATTATGGCAGGTTCAAACAGGTCCGGAGATCTTCGGGATGCTCAGAAATCCATTCCTACGGGAACAATTTTGGCCATTTCCACCACATCGTTTATCTGTATCCTTCTAATGCAATTTTAATGCACTTTCATACTCTGTGGTTTGCATATATTGTGCTCTAGTTTTCACCTTTTGCTTTGAGGGTACAAAGGGAGCTAAACATATCACAGTACAACATGTCCTTGATAGAGTCTTACAGGATCAACAGGAGTAATGAAAACTGAACTGGCAGCACAACCCTAAAAGCGACGCTGCCCCTTCCCTTGTGACGGCCCTACGCAGCTCAATGTCAGCATAGGTCTATGCTAGCAAATGGGGCTCATTCCTGGGTTGAAAGGGCTCAGGAAGCCAACTAAAACTGCCCCCAACCCCAGTAACCCCCCCCCTTCACACCAGCATGAGCTCCTGCTCCCCAAGACACTGGTGCTGTGGTAGTGCTGGACCCAGGAATCGTGCTGCCCCCTGGCTTCCCAACTCGACATAAGTGCCTTTGCTCCAGTGTAAATGCCCCATATGCTACCGCATGTGGCATTTATGTATGCTGGCATCAGGGTCGTGCTGCCTCCTGAGTGGTTTTGTCCACACCCCTCGGATTGCCTGAAAAGTGGATGAACCCTCCCTAGTTTATTTGGCAAATAAATGTAATTTTGATTGTTAAGTAAAGACATCATTACAGACTTACAGTATGTGCAATTTACAGTGTTATAGTACTAAATACCAATATAGAATTGTCTTAAATTTTTAACATTTTTTACATTTGTCAGAAATGGGTACATGTAATAATTTTTTTTTAATTACATATTTGTATGTATGCTGGGGGGAGAAGAACTCTTCCTTTTGTTCTTCCCTTAGCTCGTGTGTGTGTGTGTGTGTGTGTGTGTGTGTGTGTGTGTGTGTGAGAGAGAGAGAGAGAGAGAGAGAGAGAAATCTCCCCATCCAAAGCCAAGCGCTTTCTACTGCTCTGAATCACAAGTATATTGTTTTCCCTTTGAAATCAATAGATGTTAAACGTGTTTAATTTCCTTTGGATGCTGTTGAGCTTTATGCTGTGCTTCCTATTGTACTTGCACATTTCCCCCTTTTCCCCATTTTATGTGTTTGTTAAGTCCCTTGAATCTGAAACACAGATCTGTCTTGTATCATCCTTTTCGGAGCCTGCATAGAGGGTGTGGTCTTGAGGGACAAGTGAGTTCATGTCTGACTCATTCATGTTCTGCATTTTTATATTGCTAAGAACTCTCCTCCTCATTTTTTTAAAGAACAGCGGTACATACTTCCCTGGGGCATGTATATGTATGTTGATTTCCCTGCAGCATAGGATATTTAATCCAGAAGTGGGTCTAGAACAGGGATACGGAACCTGCGGCTCTCCAGATGTTCAGGAACTACAATTCCCATCAGCCCCTACCAGCATGGCCAATTGGCCATGCTGACAGAGGCTGATGGGAATTGTAGTTCCTGAACATCTGGAGAGCCGCAGGTTCCCTACCCCTGGTCTAGAAGGACTGAAAAGCCAACTCTCCTTTGGAACCAGTGTCAGCTGCTGCTTCTGAATACTGTATATACTCGTGTATAAGTCGACCTGCATATAAGTCGAGGCACCTAATTTTACCACAAAAAACTGGGAAAACGTATTGGCACCTTCATGCCGCCAAGGTGATAGAGTCGAGGGTGGGAAATGCAGCAGCTATTGGTAAATTTCAAAAAAAAATAAAAAAAAAAAAAAAAAAAAAAAAAAAAAAATTAGATACCAATACAATTACATTAATCCTACCACAGGCATCTAGTAAGGTTAAATGTTTTTTGAATATTTATTTCAAAGAAAACAGTAAAGCTAGCTCATATAAACCCTGGATTCTCCCTTTAAATCCCACTCAGAAGAGGGGTGATTTAAAAGAGGGAGGAATCTGGGAAAATTCTGAGGGTGCCTCGTCAGGGGAAGGAATGTTTATGTGCTAGGCGAGTACTGCACCAACTAGCATTTTCAGAGTATCTTTTAGGAGATCCCTTCTAGTGATGATACTCACCCAAGGTTTGGTAGAAGTTTAGTTCCGGGGGTCCAAGAGTTATGGACCCTCAAAAAGGGACAGCCTCTATCTTACTATTAGCTTCCATTTGGAAAACAATGGGGGGGATGGGAGCACCCACTTTGGGGGGATCCATAACTTTGGTACCTGAAAACTTTGGTATCCAACAGAGATTATCCCTGAGATGATGATACCACCCAGGTTTAGTGAAGTTTGGTTCAAGGAGTCCAAAGTTATGGACCCTCAAAATGTAGCCCCATCTACTATTAGCTCCCATTGGAAACAATGGGGGATGGGGCACCCCCTTTGGGGGTCCATAACTTTGGACCCCCTGAACCAAACTTTACCAAACCTGGCTGGTATTCTCAGGAGTGTCACCTGATGATAACTTTTCATGAGCTGGATTAGAAGGCTGATAGATCAACATCATTTGTGTAATTCTTCTTTTTTGTATAACGTTGCATGTCATCTTTCCCCCACAAGATTTGGAGAAGGAGTTAATGGAAACTTAGTGATCGGTACATTGGCCTGGCCCTCTCCGTGGGTGATTGTCATTGGCTCGTTCTTTTCCACGTGTGGGGCCGGGCTTCAGAGCCTCACTGGGGCCCCCCGGCTGCTCCAGGCTATTGCAAGAGATGGCATTATACCATTTCTTCAAGTAAGTTTTCCCCCTTATTGCTTTCAGTATTTTCATTACTTTTAAAGGTGTTTTGCAGAATGAACATATCAGGTGTGAATAACTTTCAATTTTTTCCCGTGGTTTAAACAAAGGTTTTGGTCTTGTTTGCTTTGCGATTGTGGTCAGTTGGGCCTGACCTACACATTTCCTCTGAATTTTGTTGTTCCAAGAGCAGAGCCTCTTTGAATTGGAGAAAACATTCTGAACTGCCAAGAGTTTGTTAGGAGAAGCTTAGTGCTTTTTAACAAGACCTGTATCCCTCTCCCCATTCTCCCCAATCTTCCAGTCAATGGTCCTGTGCACAGGTGCCGTCCCAGTGTGTGTCTGTACCAAAGACCTCAGTAAACAGCAGTTACAGGGAAGCAACTCTGTTTTATTTTAGAATTTAACTGTTGTGTGAACCTTCCAAGGTTTGTAAGTATTGTAGGTGTATCACTGTGAACTCCACCTTTGAATCTGCGTGAACAGAATAAATCTGCTTTATGGACTATTTTACAGAGAAAAAATGTAAATGTTTCTACCTCACCTTTCTCCTAAAAGGGGCTTAAAGCAGAAGTGACCATGTTGCTGTTCTTTTCTGCAAATAGGTGTTTGGTCATGGGAAGGCAAATGGAGAACCAACGTGGGCGCTGCTCCTTACTGCTTTTATCTGTGAAATAGGCATTCTCATAGCTTCTCTGGACAGCGTGGCTCCAATTCTTTCCATGTAAGTAAGAAAATCAAGGTTTGACCAGTGTTTTTTTGTGATTTATTGAAATGCCTACCATTGTATCTAAAACAAAATAAGATTGAGATATGTGTGATAGTAGTTCTGAATTATTTTGTCTAGTCCTTAATCTAGGCTCCAGGGGATGCTGGAATAGTAGTTACGTTTTTGATAGGGTTGGGGGGGGGGGCAGCAGTTAAAAGTGGCTTGGGAGAAGGGTGTGTGTGTGTGTTAGCAGTAAAAAGGAGTGGGGGGGAGAGAAAGGAGTCCGATCAGACAAGCACACCTACTTGGAGAAGATCTGCCGTTTCTTAGCTGGTTGATTATCTTGCATTATACCCCCAGTGTCCAGCCTGCTTTGTCTCCTTTTCCAGAATAGTGTCGTGTCCCTGTCCAGTTCAGTAACAAGACTTCATGTTCAAATGATTTCCTTTATTGCAAACAGCATCAGGATGAAGCATGTAGACTTTCATTGACAGAACTGAGAATGGAGCACCCAAACAGCTTCCACTGTACCCTCACTCCAGTCCCCGTCCCTTCCACGTTGCTTGACACCAGTTCCCAAGGGGGAGCAGCACCCCCCATGGGAAGGCCTTCGCCAAAATGGCAACTTTCACTGAATCAAAACTACCCAGACTCCCCACCGCTTTGAAGTGTAAAAGCCAGCAGATGTCCAACGAGCAGCTTAGCCCATGCCTAAAAGCGAAACTTAGAAGCAGGCAAGAGAAATCAGTTCCAGGCAGAGGATCCCACGGTCCAGCCGGGATAAATGTCCGGATCGGGTCGAAACAGGGTCAGATCGTGATGACATCCTGCTCCCCTTAAGGGTGCTAAGGATATTTGCAGTGAAGCTCACTCACTGAACGAGAGGCTTGAACCCACTCATTCACCCCCCTGGTTGGGAAATGCTTCCAAGCAACTGGATCGTTATCAGTGGCCCCGGTGCAGTCTGCAATCCGGGATGCGGGTAACTTTGTGGGGCTCCTGTTGATCAATAAGGGGGAGCGGAGGTGCCACAGGTCGTCTGGAGGCGCCTTTTTCAGGAGGCTGGAATAGAGCACAAGGTGTACAGATCTGGGATGAGGGCCCAGAACCCGGAGGGGCCAGTCCCGAGCTGGCATGACTTGACAGACAGCCCATTGACCACTAATAGTCTGGAACTGGAAGGTATAAAAGAGACATAGGGAAAGAGGATAGGAAGAAGAGAGATGAGAAGTGAGTGTGTTGTAAACTGCCTGCCATTAAAGTTTGCCAGCTGGAAACTGTTAACCTGAATGTGTTTCTCTGTGAGAAGTTCACCAGGGTGCTGGCCTACCTTGCAAGGATGGTGGGGTGGGGAGACGTCCACATATGGGGTCACTAGCACTGTATTTCCCAGCCTCTGGGTCCTGCCCAAAAGTGCAAATGGATCCCAAGCTTTTCAGTTTTATTCTTTGTGCTTGCTTGTGGGTTGCCTTTTCATGTCAGTTTGGACTTGTGAGCCAAAAAGGCTGGGAACCAGCACTCTAGAACAGAACTGTCTTTAGTGTCCAGGCAACCAGAAGGGGCTGACTAGCCTTTTGGGGCAAGGACTTCCACAGCTGGAGAGCCAGGCCTGTCAGAAGCCCTCTTCGCCTTCCAACCTCGCCTCCAATGGGACATGCCCTGTGCAGAACCAGGCAGCCCAGGGGCGTATCTGCCATGGGGACATAGGGAGTCAAATGTCCCTGGGGGCCCCCCAAATTTGGTCACGTGGTTCGTTTGTGTTTTTTGTATATTTAGTGTTTTTTCAGTTTTTGGCTTGCAGGGGGCTTGGATTTTAGGCTAGCAGCACCAACATATCAGGGATTTTTCAAGAGACTGTCCTGATGATACCACCCAGGTTTGGTGAGGTTTGGTTCAGGGAGTTCAAAGTTATGGACTCCCAAAGGGGTTGCCCCCATCCCCATTGTTTCCAATGGAAGCTAATAAGAGATGGGGGCTGCACCTTCAAGAGTCCATAACTTTGGACCCCCTGAACCAAACTTCACCAAACCTAGGTGGTATCATCAGGAGAGTCTCCTAAAGATACCCTGAAATGTTTTTATTTATTTATTTATTATTTAAATTTTTATACCGCCCCATCCCCAGGGGCTCTGGGCGGTGCTGCTAGCTCAACAATTGCACTCCTGACAACAGGCACCCCCCAAATTTCCCCAGTTTGGGGAAATTTCCCCAGTATGAGGGTGGATTCCAGCATCACTTTCAATGTTGTTTAAACTAGGGACCCCAGATTCTCCCTTTAAGGTGGGCACCACAGGTCGAGGGAGGGCACTGACCCTCCAGAGCCAGAGCATGCCGACTCAACCCATTCCAGCCTGCCCAGCAGTAGACCTGGGCCCCTTTCAGCGTTCCCAAGCAGTAGACCTTGGCCCCTTGCTGCCTGCCCAAGTGGTAGACCTGGGCCCCTTTCTGCTTGCCCAGCAGTAGACCTGGGCACTCCTCCGTGAGCTCAGCAGATGGCTTGATTTCTCTCCCCCCTCCATTGTATCTAGGGAAAATGCTCCAAGCTCCATTTTCCCTAGATCTGCCTCTGCTCCACCCTCCCAGGGTCCGTGCAGGCAGGCTTCTGCCCTCCCCAGGTCCTGGGGAGAGTAGGAGCTAGCAGCAGGGATGCGCAGCGGGAGAGCAGGAGCTAGCAGCAGGGATGTGCAGCGGGCAGCGTTACATAATGCATGGGGTGGGGCTACGTGACTGTTTTGTCCCCGCGCGCCACTTTCCCCCCACACGCCTCTGGGGCAGCCTCAAAGGAACCTAAACTCCAGGCAAAGGAACCTAAACTCACTCTTTTGATTTGTTCTGTTTGTTCCAGAGACTAGCAAGAATGGAGGTGTTCTTGTAAATTGTAAATATGTCTTTGCAGGTTTTTCTTGATGTGCTACCTGTTTGTAAACTTGGCATGTGCGGTTCAGACTCTTCTGCGTACTCCAAACTGGAGACCTCGTTTCAAGTATTATCACTGGTATGCTCTTTACATGTCTTTAATACATTTCTTTGTTTGAAGGACAAAGAGACATATTTGGGGTCTGTTCTTCATGTCGTTTGATAGTGTGTTCCTCATGGCATTGAACATTGTCTCTTGTTTACAGTGCATGCCTTGATCTTATGCTTTGCTGCTGTGTCTGGACTGGCAATGGGCTGGAAACGCAGCAGTGGAGGAAACAAATCTGGCTCCCTCCAAATTACAGTGGTAGGATCCATTGCCGGTTCAAAGGGCCACTTCTCGGTGCCAGAAACTACCAATGTAAGCTGCTTTGTAAAACAAACTTCAGTTGTTGAAATTGGCATTTTGAATCCCACCACTGCCTCCTTGGCCCCTCACGATTGTTCTTAAGGGGCTTGAGGCTCATAGATAAATCCATAATGCGCACAGGTCATTATGGCAAGTGAGCCATGCTAGCCGCATTCTTGAGCCAGTCTTGATCCTTCCAACGATTCCTTCTGGGGTTTCGTGTTTGCAACAGCTGAACTGCCAACAGCATTCTCATCTCTGTGCCCCTCCTAAGCTTGTGAAGGCTGCATCCAAATGAACTTGGGACCTTTTGTAATCCAGTACTCTCCTCTTGCCTTTGTCCTCCAAGTTGGCGTACCATAGAGTAGTATGTTGGAGCATGTCAGTGCCACGTCAAGAAGTGCCTAAGCTCATGGACTTTATTGGATTTAGAGGACTGAAACTTTGCTTAGGATACCACTGTAAATGTCTGTGTTTAAAGATGCAAAGTTATTGTCAGGGTCAAAATTGTGAACTTTTACCTACAAACTGGGCCCTCTGAGGAATCACATGTATATGGTGCCCCAATTTGAACATCCCACCCTACTCTTCAAAATCTCCTATTTGGACTTGAGCTGGCTGATCTCTCCTTCTCCCCTCCTTCCCCAACTTCTCTCTGCATTCCTTCCATGTCCCTGTTCGTCTTCATGGCTTCTGGGGAGGCACTCACGGGATTGTGCTTGCACAGGCTGGCTGCAGCGAGGAGTTCTCTAGATTTCTAGATGTTTCTAGTACTTCTCCCATCCAAGTTGGCACATGATGGAAAGAGGGATGTTCTTCCCTCAGTCTTCTCTTCACTGCCCTGAAGAGGAGTTCTTCAATTCTTGCTCTTCAGTATGATTTTTTGCTGTGTTGCGCTTCTTAATTTGCTGTGGGGAATGTCTCTTTTCAAAAAATGTGCCAACTGTAACACAAAGATGGCCCAGTCTGACAACCACTCATCTTGTTTGTTATGGCTGTGGGAGTCTGTTTACTCTCAAGGCCAGGCACGACAGGGCCTCTTGTTTGAAGGCTTCCCTCTGGAAAAAAGTACTAGGGGCTCCCCAACCCAAGTCTGAGAAATGCTGACCACTTTCTTAAAAATGGCCCCAAACACTCTCCTTGGTGTCAGGGCCCCCTCGACTTCCTCGGATCTGACTGGAACCCAGAGTCCGAAGGCTTCATGTCAAGGGCAGAGGTGGAACCACTGCCTAACTAAGCCAGAAGGAAGACCAAACACTCTTCCTGTGCCCCCACCTCCCGCCCCCATCTTTGGGAACGTTGTTCACCTCAGTACTGATAATCAAAACTGGTTTTGCTTTTGTCAAGTTGGGTTTCTAAACCAGGGCTTAATTTAGACTAGCCTCCCACCTGGCCCCAGCGTAGCATTCTAACTCTAAAGCAGTGGTGAAGAGAAGGCTGAGGGCTTTATTAAGACGGCGCTCAGCCCCGCCTACTGCCCGCCTGCTTTTCACACTGGCCGGCCAACAGTTTTGCCTTAAGGGCACCATATGGCCAGCCTACCTGCAGCTGCTGGTAAGTTAACACAGCTTTGAAGCCACATGTCTGCTTTCCTATGTCTTGGGTTTTGAACCTGGATTTCTTGATGGCATTCTGCATGTGAGGCCAGCGAGGTGCGCTCACGCATTCATGATTAACAGAGATTTGATGTGATGTTGATTGGATTTCTAGACCACTCCCCCTCCCCTGCCGTCCAGGTTCAGGGTGGGCTACAACATTTCGTACAATAAAAGCAGTATAAAACAATAACAAAACATTAAAAAACATGTTGTTGTTGCTGTTGTTGTTGTTGTTGTTGTTGTTATTATTATTGCTCTCCCCCAAAGGGCTTACAGTGGTGTACACAACTTTCTTGGGGAAAAAACTGGAACAAATATTGCAGGTTGTTTTGGGGGTTAAATGTATATTTTGAGAAGGAACCAGGAGAAGCACCAGGATAAAGATTTTTTTGCCTGCACTTTCTTTTAGTCATAGAACATTGTTATGTGGTATTGTAAGCTTATTTGAACTGAAAGCTTTGTAAAATGCAGGGGGATTGAGAAAGGCAGTGTTTGGAGAGCTGTATACAATTAATATGTTTAGTAAATCAATAGTATTTAAGATGTTATTCTTATTTTACTGATTGTATGTATTGTGATGATTGTGTGTAATGGTTTATAGTATAAATTGTGACAGCTCTTAGGCTAATGCACTAAATAAATGGAAGGTTTAATCATATCCAAAGTTAAATACTGAATGAATAAAAATACAAACACTTGCTTCTTGCTTTTGAATGTACTAGTTCAAAGTATCTGTTTTCTTCCAGGACCCTTTCATTCCTGGGGATGACGTTGTGTCTTGCCCTGATGTTCATCTGTTCTTGGTACTATGCCTTGATTGCTATGCTAATAGCAGGGTGTATTTACAAATATATAGAATATAGAGGGTAAGGCTACACATTTATTTAAATTTTTAATTATCTGTGTGGGGGGAAGGAGTTTTGGAGTTTCTATTTGTGAACTGTGAGGACCCCTCCAATATTTTATTACTTGGCAGCTTAAAGTTTTATATCACCAAGTTGTTTGATATTCAAATGATGTAGGTTTTAAATTGAGATGTTTGTTGGATGGGTTTTTGGTCTATTTGTATATTGTGCTATGATGTTGTTCTTCACTCCCTGAGCCCAGTTTGCCAGGGTGGGGCAGGGTATAAACAAATAAAGTAAACTATATTCATATTAAAAATTGTAGCAAGATGTTTCTGCCTGCACATAAATTAGTGAAAGGCCCATTAACATGGAAAACTGTATTTACCTCTGTTCACAGAGGTAGATATTTCCCACTGACTTTTATGGTGTATGTAAGCTTCCAGAATCGGAAAAATAGCAGTGATTATCATTTTTGCATATCTGTGGTCTCAAGCCATTTCCAAGGGTGGGCACACTAAAGGTATCTATATATTTTAGATATTGTACAAATATTATGCTCTTTTGTAAGGTTATTCTTTGAGAAAAAGATTCCATTGAATGGTAGGCTCACTTCTTCCGAACTTTGCAGAGAAAGGCAGCTAGATGGGAACAGGTCTGTGAGCCCCATCCAAAGTGGGAGCGGGGGCTGAAACCTCCAGCGAAAGTGGCATGGGCTTCTGTCAATGTAAATGCCCTCCCCAGGGCACTTATCGCTGGTGGGAGGACGATGCCGCTGTGTGGGCATTGTGGCCCTCCCCCGGCGCTAGACACTACGCCAGCACCATGGGGCTACTGGTGCCATGGCTGGAGAAAGAACCGACATTAGTCGAGTTCCTTCTGACCAGTTGCCGCGTTACACTAGGGGCTGGGAGTCCCAAGATACAGGATCTCAGTCAGCAGCGCAAGGTGGGTGTGGGGCAGTACCACTGGAAAGCCCCTTTGGGAGTGGCAGGGTGGCGTGGTTGGCTGGGGCTGCCCATGTATAATTATGTTATCCCTGATCTAACATTTCTTTATCTGAGTGCACAGAATGTAATCAGGGATAGTATAGGATGGCTTTTATGTTGTAGCTGAGTCCTGGGGACTTATCCATGAAAATAAATGAACTATAGAATTTTACACAATGCAAAGTGCAGGCGCAAACATTTTCCTGTGTTCTGATTGGCTATTCCATCACCACAGCCTCCTTCCACACACTCCTGCCCTCTGCTAAGGGAGCACTTCCAATTGGTGGAGAATCTACAGCAACCTCGGGAGCCCAAGAAGGACCTCCCCTTCCCATTTCTACATTGTGGGAAAAAAATTAAATATTTGAAACTACGACACATGTAAAACCTGAAGCATGCAAACCCCACCCCCACCCCAATGTTGTGGCAAACAAAATAATAAAATCTGTCCAAAAAGGGAGCAAAGCAATATGTTCACATCCAAAAGCCTAGCTACACGCTGTGAGCACCCAAAAATTAAAGAGAAATGGAAATGTTGTGAATTTGTTGTGAATCCGTTGCTGTTCACACTTGGGTGAAATGGCGTTCACAGTCACTACCAAGGGGAGAAAATGTGTTTGGGGGATGTTTCTGAAATGACAGACTGTCAGACTTCTCGGCAGCTCAGCAGAAACAAAACTGACATGACGTAAGATGGGAGAATGGGTGGACAGGCAGGAAAAATAAAGTGGTTTGGCACCCTTGATATCTGTTTCAACCTGGGATTTTTCAAAAAGATTGCAAAAACTTTTTTGGCAATTTTTGAAAAACCCAGATTGAGGGAAATATTGTAAGTCAATGCTACTTTGGGGAAGCGATCCACGTGAAGTTCTTCCCAAAATTGGGATATTTCCTGGTGTCAGCCCATTATATGTGTACTGTGCAGAATCGAGTTTAAAAGATTTGTGATTTTGAAGAGAAATTTAAAGATGTCTTCTATGACAAAGAAAAATAGCATTGTTGTAAATTTTCAATTTTGTGAGAGATTAGAAAAAGATCCACGTTGCTGATTAAACGTTTCTCCTTTCAAGAGCTGAAAAAGAGTGGGGAGACGGGATCCGGGGGCTGTCCTTGAATGCTGCTCGCTATGCGTTGCTTCGGGTTGAGCAAGGCCCTCCTCACACCAAAAACTGGAGGTAGGAGTCTGACTAAGTCTGCTGTTTGATTGATCCCATTAAGGAAAATTATTTTAGAACAGGAATTGCACACATGTATGTGTGTGTGTCTGGGGAACCTTTCTTTTCCTCTGGTGCTGAGAACAGAAGTTTTGTTTTGTTTTTTAAATTTCAATTGATTAGTAGACTTTGCCTGTAAAATTACACTCAGTGGCCAATTTCCCACGGTCAATTAACTGCGTGATACTCACGTGAAATATCAAGGATTCAGGAAGAACTCCCCACTGCCTGATCGACGAACAAGGATTCATCCCGGTTCTGGCGCTCGTTCTCCCCCTTATCCCGTGTCTTTGCCAAACCTGCTTGAAAGTACTACTTTAAAAAAAAAACACGTCTTCGATCCAGTTTGGAGGGGAGGATTGGGGGTCTAATCTTGGTTCAAATTTCCCGCCGTGGAGCATGATGCAAATGCCTTACAACCAATCAGTGAGCGGCGGGCTCTCGCTATGCGGTTCTCGCGAGAGCACAATAACCAACCAGAAACTTGGGCTGGGGAGATGTCCTGATGCTCTGACGTCATAACGTAAGCACGTTTTGGGGGGGGGGAGGTCCCACCCCAACACAGCATGACAGCCAATCAGGAGAGACCCGCCAAGCCAATTGCGGGGATTGTTACATTTCTTGAATCTGAGATAGGCCTAGATGTCTTCACTGAAAACATGCTGCGGTGGGGAGGTTGAAACCTCAATGAAAAGGCGCAGTTTATTTTCAAACTTGGTTTGATCTAGATTGAATTTCCCAGTGGGGATTCGGCCAGTGATCAGTTTGCAGATTTCTCCTCCTAGATTTTTGTTCTCCTTGAGGTATTAGCTGCTGATTTTCTGTCTTAAAGCTTCCCACTTTCTCCACTTCATCTTTCCCTTTCTGCCCAAAATCTTGCTAACAGTCTACAAAGTGAAGGCCTCAAGAGATGGTATGATTTCCCATCCCCACGGTCATTTTATTTTACGTTTCCATGTTTTATATTTCTCTCTGTCTATACATGTTCACACGCACACACATCATCACAATGTTTACGAGGCAGACTGTGTCTGTGGGGAGGGCGGCCACTGCCTCCCCAGGCGCCTGCGCTTTACCCCCAGCAAGCTGGATACTCATTTTATCAACCTCAGAAGGATGGAAGGTTGAGTCAACCCTGAGCTGGCTATCTGAAACGTACGTCTGTGTGTGTGTGTGTGTGTTGTGTATTATTGTGTGTATTGTGTGGTAATGTGTGTGTGTATGTGTGTGTGTGTATTGTGTGTATTGTATTATTGTGTGGCAGCCAAGATAAACAATCACAAACTGCAGTCTTCATTCTTTACTTAATCACCTCTTCCCTTTCTTTGTATTAAACTTCAGGCCTCAAGTCTTGGTTTTGCTGAATTTGGATTCAGAACAGTTGGTCAAACATCCACGGCTGCTTTCTTTCACTTCTCAATTGAAAGCGGGAAAAGGACTGACCATCGTGGGATCTGTGCTTCCAGGAGTATACTTGGATAAATACACAGAAGCGCAAAAAGCTGAGGAAGTATGTTTTAAGAAATAACCAAACTTTTGCACAGTCACATTCAGATTACAGTATCGTAGCCTGGATTATCAACAGAGCTTCAGACTATCGGAGGTCTGGTGGGTTGTTCAGATTTTAAAACCATGTTTCTTTGGCAGGAGCTGCCCTTGCAGCCCAAGGATCTGCACCAGGACGCTGAAGTTAAGAAGCCGTGACTGCCATTTTGTGGCTGGCCCCACCTCCTGCAGCAGCCATTTTGTTGCTCTGCCTCCCATGTCCTTCCAGAATTCCAAATGTGTTGGACCACTTTGCAGGGTTCTGCTGAGGTTAAAATGTCAGAGAGGACAACTATGCATGCTGGCCAGAGTTCCTTGGCAGAACAAGGGCAGGATAAAAATGTCATAGGTAGATAGAATTGGCTTAAATTCAGATATTTTGTCTTAAAGGGATGTAAATTGAACTTAAAGGGATGTAAATTGAACTTCTGCGGGGCTTTCAAGGGTGCCTCGTTCCCCAGCAAGGCAGGGGGGCCAGTCAGGGTCATCCGGCGGGCCAGATGTGGCCCGTGGGCCGTATAATGCCCAGGTCTGCCTTAGGAGCTATATTTGACAATAAATGTATCATGTTATCTGCAGTTAGCTGAACCAGTTGCGAAAAGTGGCTGGACATCAAGTTTGTACTCACTTCATTTTTCATTGTTTAAACAAATTTACACTCTCCTTTTAAGATGTAAATCTAATTTCCAGATAACAAGGGTGATAATTAATTCACGAACTGATTTCCACATTTTAGGCTATTACATTTTTAAAAATTAACACATTAGCTCTTTCTCTGATGCAGTCGTGTTAATTGTTCAATTATAGTGGGCAGGGATGGCACTCGGTGTTACTAAACTTTCACTGGTACAGTTTAGTGCATCTTAGCCTGCTCTGTTCTTGTTGTTTGACATTTTTTCACATGAGAAAAATTTCCACATAGGAATAATATACTTCCACATATGCTGTCTTGTGGCAAAATCACTCTAGTGTTTCTTTTGCCGTGAATATTTTTGTTTGAAAGCTACGTTTTCCCCAATTTCTCTCCTCTGCTTGATGCAGAGAACACCTGCACACTTCCCTGGCATCCTTTTCCCGTTGCTGCAGCCGCACCAGACTTCTCTGCATGGCTGTGACAGGATTTTTGATTGTAAATTCCAAAACATATTTTCTTCAGGCATTTGTTTTTATGTATGGAATTGCTGCAGTGTAGAGTCTTTCAGTATTTGTGCAGACAGTATGTACAATTTTTTTGTTATATGCATGTTGAAAAAAAAAGTCAAGAGTGAAATTGCTCTAATTCTCAGCTAAACACTGATTGAAACAATTTTCATCCCAGTTGACATTTAATGCACCTGAATTAAGCCAATTTTTGTTTCATCAGATCTTGGCAGGGTTGGGAGACTGGCTGGGGGTGTGCGAGTGAGCCCTCTGCAGAGGCAGGCAATGGCAAGCCCCCTCTGCTTCTCACAGGCCTTGAAAGCCCCTTCCTGGATTCACCATAAGTTACTGTGACTTGACAGCACTTTACATGCATCCTTTTTCCTTTCATAAAAGTTAGGTTGAGGTTAGATTGAAAGAGAGAGAGAGAGACTGATAGGAGCTTCTTGACTGAGTGAGTACATGAATGTCTCTAGTCTAACCATTGTACCACAGTGAGTTTCAATACTGACTCTATTCATGTTGTAATTCTAAATCAGGGGTTTGCAACCTGTGGCTCTCCAGATGTTCGTGGACTGCAAATCCCAGGGGCTGATGGGAATTGTAGTCCATAAACATCTGGCGAGTCGCAGGTTGCAGACCTCTGTTCTAAATACTCCTTTGAATAAGCCTCATTGAATACAAATGTCACTTTCTTCTGAGTAGTTCTGCTTAGGATTGCTCCCACAGTGTTGTAGCAGCTGCTGGTACTTAATGCCTTACTAATCTTATAATTTGTGACAACTGTAGACATTTACGATCTTCCTACTCCCCCCTGTAGAATATTAGATCCTTAATGGGAGTCGAGCGAACCAAAGGATTTTGCCAGATTGTGGTGTCATCCACGGTCAGAGATGGAATTTCCCATTTGATCCAGTCTGCTGGCCTTGGTGGGATGAAGCATAACACCGTCTTGATGGCATGGCCTCAGTCCTGGAAGCAGGCCGACAACCCCTTCTCATGGAAGAATTTCGTTGGTATGATGTGCTACTGTGGAATTGATGCCATTATTGTGAAATCATGTAAGACAATATGTAAAGGAATGGGCTTGCAAGCCCTTCCTTCTGACAGGAAGGTCAGAGGAACTCCTGGGGTGCCAGTGACAACGTGGGTAACTACCAAATGACTCCTAGAAATATTTCCTGCCAGAGGTCATTGACTGCTCTGTCCCTGTGTTGCTGTTTAGAGACCCTTCTGAGTCACTGTGTCTTCCACTGGCCTTCTACAAGCAAGAGCCAGGGAGATCCATCTCAGCTCCTCACTTCAGACCTATTGTGCTCCAGGGATGGAGAGTTTCTCTACTGCTTCCCCTCAGTGCCACACTTTAGATAACAAGAGCAAAAAAGCAAAAACTTCCCACTCCACTTGTCAATTTCGTTGTGCATTCACAATGACAATAAAATGCTTATGCTTATTAAAAAAATACTTATGCAAAGGTCTGTTCTGCATCCAGCAACAAGCCCAGCAAAGGATGACCCTTGTATTCTGTAGCAGCAATAATATAAATTTACGTGGCTGAGATTCTAGCACTTTGGAGCAAAGCCTACTTGATTTGGAAGGAGCAACACAGGAAACAAACCGCTTAAGCTGTCTAGTCTGAGGGAGGTTGCCCTGGGGCTGTTTCCTGCGGTGGATACTTGATACACTGATCTGGGCAGAGCAGCACCTTTTGCAGCAAACCAAGAGGGGCGCAGGGGCCCTGCTGAGGGCCGTCTATGACTCCACAGGACGCTCATCTGGCCCTGGAGCCTGACCACTTTTTATATCTGTGATTGTTCTTTAAGTCTCAGAATCTGTTAATTTGTTTGCTGAAACTAAGAGCTTTTTTCCTCCAAACCAAAATTAGATATGCCACAGAAAAAAAATCTACTTTCCTTCCAAATGTAGATAATTATAATCTGCACACGTTCAACAGTGTGATCCTATGTGATCAGGAAGTGGAGAGATAATTTGGTGACATTCATGCCTATAAATGGTTATCCTGTGACCCTACCAAGCATGCTGTCTCTTTAATACATACAGTTTGTCTGGTGGGCTTAAGCCTGGGCTAGTTTGATGATCAGACTTGACATTTTTTAATCAATAAATATCCTAGAGTACCTATTTTCTATGTGCTTCCAAATGTACACAAGCAAGGCTTCTTTCCCCCCCAGGAGGGCAGTCGTGGCAGGAAGAAATTCCACACTGGAACCCATTTCACAGTTTGTTGAATATAATTTACACCCTTTCACTACTTTCACCAATTAAGATGTTAAGGTGGAAGAAAAGCAAATGCCCAGCCACACTGCATTAGCAACATTTGATATAACATCTCTTTATATTAGTGCTCCATTAGAAGAGATAAGAAATACGATTGTAGAAGTGTTAAACCTTAGACAAGTCCAACAACCCCCGCACTTCATTATTCAATTAGCTGATCTTATTTTCAAATATAATTTCTTCAGATACAAAGGTCAGTTTTATTTACAACAGCATGTAGTGGCTATGAGGTCAGCATGCGCCCTCCAGCGGCCAATATCTGTATGATTTTTTCCTAACACAAATTTATTGATAATCATATCAATAATACTTCTCTCTCTCTCTCTCTCTCTCTCACACACACACACACACACACACACACACACACACACACACACACACACACACGTAAAATCATAGATGATTTGGGAGTTTTTATATTTTGATGCAGAAAATAGCACCAATAAATTTATTGAGTTGCTCAATGCTCAGGATTCACATATAAAACTGTCTGGACAAATTAGTAATCAAAAAGGGGCATCTTTTTAATATGGAAGTTTTTTCTCTGACACTCATAAAATACAAGTTAAACTTTACAGGGACCCCCCCACCCCACCCCCCCCCACACACACACAAATATACCATTCTTCATTTTTCTTCTTTTCATTCTCCAATACCATTCGAATTACCAAAGCAAGAGCAGATCAGATAACTGGAATTGAACTTTTAAAGGAAAGGCACAAATGTACTGATACTAGATTATCTTGTGCATTACAATATATCATACTAGCTAATAATACTGAAGACATTATATATAAAAACTAGCATCTGGTCAGTGATCTCCCTGGTTGTGCCAATCAATCCCTATGGGATCTTTGAGAAACACACTCACCTAGAGACATTTTGATACGTACTGACTCAGCTTCATCTACACCTGTTAAAACCATCTTGAAAGACCATAAATGTGGTTCCTTTTGTGTGTTAAGTATAGTCACTAAACAATTTAAGAATCCAGTAACAGGTCCGGTTTTAAAATTGAACCATTATAGCATCTGTAACACCAACCCCCCCAATTTATTTAAGTTATACCCAGTGCCAATTAATACATATTGGCATGATCATGAGAGCCATTAAGACCTGGGTGGCAGAACATCATTCAAGAATTAAAAACCAAGTATTAGATGCTTCTCTTGTTTCACATGTCATGAAAATCGGTTATTCTGAAAAGGATTTAAGATTTTTAGTCTCGTGGGTATTAAAATCACAGGCATTTAATGCTATAAAATTCTGGCTCAAAAGGAAGTAAAATTCATTCATCAATTGCAGTCCTTAGCACCAGGAGGCCTCAACATGGCTTTTAGACTATAGCTGCTTCTTGTAAGATATGTTTTGTGTAATTGCTGTGAACATTAATTCTGTTTAAAAAATGATATATTCATAGCAATTGATGGCTTGATAATTTTTCATGAGTTAATGAACAACGCCTGATCCAAAGTCTCAAAGTTCTGTTATAAGTCCGTAACATCGTGATTTTCACTGGGTGCTAAAGGAAGACACCTGGCATTCCAGGAGAATAACGCTGAAGGACATTTTGACAATACAAAGGTACTCTATCCATATGGTGAGTTAACACACTCCATATCAAATTTAGGAATTCTTTAATAAGTTTAGTAGCAATTTATAACTTGATGTTGTAATTATAGAGCAATTCACCTATGAAAGGGACTACCTGTGAGAAAAGTCTTCACTCCTGAGAAAAGCAGCTCCTAGATACTAACTCTGACGAAAAATGCTAATTTTAAACTGCCAGCGTGAACGTTCAGAACGCGGTCTGCTTTGTATTGTCTGTATTGTTTTGTATTTTGTTTTGTATTTTGGCTTAGATGTAAAACTAATGCATTACCTTGAACGTTTAACTGGGTATTAAGAGATTTACTGCTGTAATCTACACAATTATTTGTAAGCCCTATACAGCTGGCACCTAGTTAATTTTGTTCCAAGCCATGAAGGGTTCATAGGATCATAGAGTTGGAGGAGACCCCAAAAGCCATCCAGTCCAACCCCCTGCCATGCAGGAATACACAATCAAAGCACTCCTGACAGATGGCCATCCAGCCTCTCTTTAAAAACCTCCACAGAAGGAGACTCCACCACACCCCAAGGTAGTGCATTCCACTCATAGGTTGATATCTGTAAGGGTCTGTTACTCCAGTCAGCAAATAAGACTCAGGAAAGTTTCAAGAGCTTTATTGGAACTGTGTCAGCCCAAGGATCAGGAAGCCAAAGCTGGTGCTTTGTCCCCTGAACCCCAGTATATACCTGAAACATTTGCCACATGGCTCATCCCGTATTCCCCCTCCCTCGCATTCCCAAAACATCAGCATAAGAAAGGCGGTGAGAAAGAGACATTGTTATGGTAGCAACAGACACTTCCCTCCTTTAGGAAGCTGAGATAAGGAAAGCGGCAGGCCTGAATCACTAGTTGCAAGCAAGCAACAGAAAACCTTCCCAGCCTCAGGCAATGACAGTGGGGGCCCAGCTGTGCCCTTGGTGGATGCCAGGCTGAGAATGGCTCAGGCCTGACATTATCTCACATATTGTTAATGAGAATAGTGGATGTTAGTCTGTTCAGCATCTGACTCCCCAAACTTTAAGGGGTTTATTTTTCTGATTTCCTTAATGGTCCATGAGTTACTGTACAAATACTGTTGCCAAATTCTAACCATTTAAAGGGGCAGTAGCCCATTAATTTTTTTCAATTACAAACAATATTTAGCCTAATACATTTCAAACAGACAGTTTTATTACTCTTTGGGAATTAATGACATATGGCCTCAACATGATTTCCATTATTTCTTACTGGCATATCCATCGTATTGCTGTTTTGTTTTCTTACCGTAGCACCTGGTGGTTGGCAGCCCTTAACTCCCTGAAGCTTTGTAATGCCTCGGTCTCCTGGAGGATCTTTCTTTCAAGGATCTGGCCAGGAAATCAGCTGCAGCAGCCTCCGAGTGGGAATCCGCAGCAGGGGGTGGTAGAAATTGCAGCTTCTTTGCTGTGGTCAGCAACTGTTTTGGACCTGGCCTGTGCACCCCGTGAGGCCCTCTTGCTGCCGTTTCTTCCTTCTGCTGGCTTGAAATGACTCCAGACAGTCCCGTGGAGACACACACACACTGCTGCCTAATTCAGATGAAGTCAGTGAGAAATGAGGGCTGTAGGATGGTGGGTTGGGCCTGTAGATGCCTGGAGCATACTCAGAGCTAGGAGGCTCCACCACACCTTTAGTCCGCAGGAGGCTTTATGAGAGTGTAGCGTTCTGATAGCAGCCTAGATAGCCCAGTCTGGCTCCCCTCATCAGAGCTTAGAAACTAAGCAGGGTTAGTATTTGGATGGGAGGCTACACAGATCAAAGCGATGGCAAACCACCTCTCTCCATCTCTTGCCTTGAAAACGCTCAGGTGCAGTCCCCATCAGTCAGTTGTGGCTTGATGGCTCGCTTGACTGTTCGCATTCTGATGTCATGAGAGGTTCCTGTTTCTTATTCCAGACACTGTGCGAGAAACAACAGCTGCTCATCAAGCCCTTCTGGTTGCCAAAAACATAGATTTCTTTCCAAGTAATCAGGAGCGCTTTACTGAGGGCAACATAGATGTGTGGTGGATCGTTCATGATGGTGGAATGCTAATGTTGCTTCCTTTCCTACTGCGACATCACAAGGTATTTGCATGTGTTTTCGTTGTGACATTTTGCTTCCCAGTGAGCACATTTGAACTGTAAGCTCCTAGGGACAGGAGATGATGCTCTTAAAGCACCAAACACCCAGGTAGTGGCATCTATTCCCTCCCACGGTAAAGTTGGGGGCCAGGCCAGTCATGAAGTCAGCAAGGCAGGACTGCCTGAAAAGAAAAAGGGTGTTTCTGCTTGTCCAGGGGAGCCCCAGGTAGACAGAAAAATAGGATTCACCCCCACAAAAGGCGACGGATGGGTGGACCAAAACAGGCAGGCAAAGAATGTTGTAATGGTTCAGTTGCTGTTATCAGGAAACTTTGATATCTTTGGAAGATACATTTTTGGTCTGTCAGTCCTGAATGCTCAGACAGACACACACACACACACACCACACACCCCCGGCACTTTGCATCTCAGACTGCAGAGGCTGGGCAGTGCAGGCTTCCCTCCCAAAGCCCCAGCATCAAACTTCTCAGTTTTAAACTGATGTTTTCCTGCGATGCTGGGAGCCAACGGCACAAAGCTGAAGCCGGCCAGCCCCTGGGGCTCAGTCTGATCCTGACCTCAGAGAGGTTCGAATCAAGCTTTGAACTGCGGGCTCGATGCCTGCAGGTTGCAGCGGAACCCAGGTGAGGTGAGGCAGCATCAAACAGGCCCACCTGCCCCTGATCTCCATGTAGAGAGGGTGGGGCAGGGCTGGCCAGGCTGTTGCATTTATTTCAAGAACAGTGTAGTCCAGGGGTAGGGAACCTGCGGCTCTCCAGATGTTCAGGAACTACAATTCCCATCAGCCCCTACCAGCATGGCCAATTGGCCATGCTGACAGAAAGAGCTGATAAGGGAATTGTAGATTCCCTAATTTATCTGAGCCGGTTGGTCTTTCAATCGATGTCAAGGCCCAATCAAGGGTCCAGCACTTTCCTGATTCTTTCCGTGAGGTTGGGGTGGACCGGGGGAGGGCGGCGCCGTGACAGCCTAGCTCCTTATGCTGGTATCCCTGTGCCTGTGTCCTTTTAGGTGCACAGCAACTCTTCCCACATTTTAAGACAGCCTGCACCCAATTCTTGCCTTTTGCCTTGGCCTTGGTGGCTTCACATAGCTGGAGGACGCTACTCATGATTTCAAGCCACTGGGATGGCGAGGGAGGGGCTGGGTGGGGTGTTTGGAAAAGGGATATTCACCAGAAGGACTTCAGTTCCAGCAAAGACTTGCTTGGATCCAGTTCACAGTATTCCCTGTCAATTAACCAAATTCTGAACCCAGGAGTCTCGTTATTGCAGCAACCTGCTGTTCCGAGCATAAAGACTTTTGGGAAAGTTGGGACTAGAGCAAAGAGCTTGCGAACTGAATCCCCTCCCCGAGACAATTTTTTTTCCTAATGAAAATGTTCATCTTTGTTAACAGGTGTGGAGAAAATGTAAAATGCGCATTTTCACTGTAGCTCAAATGGATGACAATAGTATTCAAATGAAAAAGGATCTTCAGATGTTTTTGTATCATCTTCGACTTAATGCTGAGGTGGAGGTTGTTGAAATGGTAACGTTTTACATATCTGCCCTGAAATCTATCCAAAATTTCTCTCAGTTGGTTAACTTTGCTCAAGATGTCAAATATTAAAAGGTTTATACGTTCCCCTGCCCCTTGTGTGGTTTGTAGAGCGTAGTCAGTATTACCATAGGATGGGGAGCCAGGGGTGGCAAAGGGGCACCCAGCTACAGGCACATGGTAGAGGGTGGCAAAGCAGTCCCAAGCAGTGGGGCAATGGGCTGCATGGTCAAAGTCCCAGCTGCTTTGCTTGAGAAAGCCACTATAAGGAGGGAGAAAGTGGAGGGCAGGAGGTGATGGTCTTCGAGGCTGACCCCTTGAGCGTCTGGCCAGACCCCAAACCCAGGACACAGAGCACACGTGGAGGAGCCGTGGGGGAATGGCCGAGCCAGAGACGGCAGCCTTTGAAGGTCTGGGAGGGCTCAGAGGCCAGAGGAGTTCACCTCCAGCAGGGCCTTCGTTGTTTTGGGCCCCTGTCAGTCAGGAGGGCCCCACCATAAGGAACAAGGAATGGCTCCTTCTTCAGAGTGGCCTTTTGAAGGCAGCCTGGGCAGGACCAAGGAGAAAGAGGAAGAGCCCAAACTACTGTGGGAAGGTTGTGGGAGGGGCGGGGGGTGAATCGCTCTACTCCTTCGTTGTTCTGTGGGCCCACCTGGAAGAGGGAGCCCTGGAGGGCATCGCTGCCCTGGACTCCTCCCCAGAACTGCCAGAATTGGACCAGTACAGAAGGCCCTTCCTCACTTGCCTCTGCGCTGGCAATTAGTGGTCCAACTGGGCATCTCCTGGGATCTGAAAACCTCCAGTTGGTGACTCTGCTTGGGCATTTTTGCCACATTGGCATCGCACGCTCGGAGACAACTCAGAGGAAGCTACAACTTCTTACAGCAGCAGTAGTTCCAGTGTGCACAAGCGTGTTCTCCTGTTTTTATATGTATGTTCCACTGGAGGAAGCAAATTTGTATTTGTGATAATGTATTAATGGCATTAATATGGGACTAATTGCTACTTCTAATTGAATATCAGTCTGAATACTTGTGTCAAGCAAAGAAATAATTCAAAATAAGATTTCACCTCGTCTACCCCATTATCCTTACATAGATTGTGTGTGTGTGTGTGTGTGTGTGTGTGTGTGTGTGTGTGTGTGTGTGTGTGTGTGTGTGTGTGTGTGTGTGATTTTGAAATCACAGCACACTCCCCACTTAACTCAGTTTAGGGTTTTTTTCACTGTTAGAATTTACACTGATGACCTTTCCTCATCTCTTGAAATGTCAATTCAAATATCTCTTGCTGACTTCTAGCAGGCGACACTCTGCTTGTTAACCAGTTTGCTTTGGGAGTAGAAAGTAGATTCTGGTGTCTTCATTAGCAAAAGGAACACTTTGGATTCTGTCCATAGGCAGAAATTGTTGCCACGCTGCTGGTGGTAACTTGGTGCTATTCATAACTCTCCAGAAGGGCATATCTTTTCCTGCATATGTTCTGTGAGGTTTCTTAGAGAATTTGACATATTAGGATATCTTTGTGTTTTGTGGCACACTACAGTTGTAAAGATGGGCAATTTTTTAAGTTTACAACTGTCAGCCAGCAAAAGCTCTCTTTATTTTCTCATGTGTGCAAGAAAAACACCAGTTGGGTATAGCAGTCTAAAAGAATTATTTCCCATTAAAACCCTTAGAATCTGCATAGAAACTGTGTCTATTTTTTAAAGGGGATTAAAAATAGAAAGTTCCTTGCAGGAGTTTTGGGTTGATACTTGTTGGCAAAAAATCATGAATGGCAGAATAATTGCTTTTCCTGATTTACTTTTCCAGTTTGAAAATGATATTTCAGCTTTTACATATGAGAAGACACTTGTGATGGAACAGAGATCTCAGATGCTAAAGCAAATGCAACTCTCAAAGAATGAAAGAGAAAGAGAGGTAATTCATTTTCTTTTTTCTGAACCATTTGTATAAGAAAATAGAAATCTTAGTGCTAACCAAAGAGGGTGTTCAAGTATGTTGGGCCATCCCTGCTTGCATGGAGACTGTGATTCACACACAGCTCTCCTCGCCCTGCCCTGCATATTTCAACAGAGGGATCCATTCCAAACCACATATGCATTCTTTTAATGTACAGATCAGATCACTCCACTGCAATGAATGAATAAGGCTGAACATGTAAAATATCCTGGTTATTGTGCTGTCTTTTGAACATGTCACATATGTTATGGTCTGAAAAGTAATTAATTTAACCAGAAGGCTCAGCCTGCACCTGTTTCAGAATGGCAAAGATGCCCACTTGCACTGCTGAAATATTATAAATGCTTCTTTTTGGAAATAACATTTCTCCTCTCTTAAGGTCACTTTACAAATTTTGTAGATGTTTGTTCCATTCGTTAAACATTGTGCAACAAAACCATTTGTTCTTCATCGTGGCCTTCTGTGCAGACCCCCACGGGCAGAGCCAGCCACGGTGCAGATTGATCAGCTTCTGTAAGGTCCTTCTAGAGCTCTCCTCAACGCCCTCCCTGCCCCCTGGCTGCAAGGCAGCAAGAGAGAGAAGTGAGGGGGCAAGCATTCCTCTCAGTTCTTTTTCGCCCCTGCGAGTAAAGAATGTGTTCTTGCTTCTCTGCGGCCTTATGCCTGTTTTTGTGCTTCTTGTTGGTGGGTTGATACTACGATATTATCAGCTTTGGATTGTGGTATGGAGTCACTGGCAGCACTTTTTAAAAGTGTTCCACTTGAGGGGCAAAAATGCCTCAAAATAATAAACCCTCCAGCAGCTACCTGTGTCTCGGGGAAGGCCACATTTTTGCCTCCTGCAAGGCTTGTGCCTGACTCACTCCCAGAGCCAGAGGTGTAGCGGGGCACAATGGCACCCCCATAGCCCCCTGCACCCTGTGGTAACTCTGCACCCCCTGCCTCTTACCTGAGCCAGCACCATGCAGCCCAGGCTCCAGCATCTGGAGTGGAAGCTGATGGTGCCAGCGGCGACCCCTTCTTTGCCCGAAGCCAGCCCAGCCGGCCGAGGGCCGCCGCCGGGGGGAGGGCACAGAAATGGAGGTGATTTTCTGCCCCCATGACTTCATGCCGGGCATTTGTCCCTGGATGTCCCCACTACACGACTGACCAGAACAGTCAGGGCTTCTCACCTAAAGGCCGCCCTGCAGGTACACTGGCACTCGATCCCTCAGCAAAGGTACTTTGTTCCTCTAAGGGTCTCTCAGGTTTCTCTCTCCATTCTGAAGAAAAGGCCAGCCCTTCTTCAAGTTTTTCAGGGAGGGCTTCTTTGGTTTCTTCAGGGAAAAAAAAGCAGCCTCCAAGAGATTGAAGGTGGTTGAAAGATCTCCGGAGCCTCACTCAGATTGATGTAGTTAGTGCCGTCCTCCGTCATTGTCCTCCTCAGAGCCATCTTTTATGTCACTTCCAACTCACCACGGCTGCGCTGAGAGTTGAACTGGTGGCTCTTCTTCCCACAGCCAGTCCAGAGTTCACTCCTTTTTTAGTTTTCTCTCTGGCTGCAGCTGTACTGGAACAGGATTTGTCCCAGGGCAAATTGTCGCCAGCAGATACTGCCTTGGTGTCATTGGTTTTGCCTGTGGCCTCCAAGACAGTGGTTGAACTCCTGCATCGAGCCAGCAGCAACTCATCTCGTCACTCCCAACATAGTCGCCTCTCCTTAAAGGATTAGGTGCAGAGGAGAAACGTAATGTTGTTTATATTAGTTAGCTCTGCGGGTCACACAGGAAAGCATCGTTATCGCCAACTTCCAAGCGTTGCCGGTCTGTGATGCAGGCCTTGTTGGGGGAGGGAGGTGGAAGCTGAGAACAAAGCAAGCTTGAGAACAGTATAACGTCACCACATCATTGGGCCCCACCCTCCTGGCGGGAGGGCAGTTGTTAGGCTCAGCGGAGGTGCAGACCCGTGTGTGCCTGCACAGAAAGGCGGCCATGCCGAGGAACAAAATTTCGAGGTGAAACTGGCAACATTGCTTCTTGTTGAATGTGCATTTCAAAATGCAGGGTTCAGTTCTTGGAGTGAGCATATTTATAAGGTAGCTTTTTGCACTAAAATAATAGCTCAGTTTTCAAGATTGAAAAGTATATGTTTTGTTTGCTGTTTTTTCTTCTTATAGTAAAAAGAGATTGAGCTGCAGTCTTTTAGTTGTCATATTGAACACAATCCACAAAGCGATTTTTGAAATTCCTTCCTTCTGACCTACCACATATGGCTGATTCTGTATTGTTTGGCCGCATTTTTCTTTTAAAAGTCTGTTATTGTTAATTGCTTATGTTCTAAGATTGTTAATTGGTTGCTTATGTTCTAAGATTAATTTCATGCTGTGAAACAGAAATCTAACTAATGTGATAGTCTTTTATTGCTGCCAAGAGCTGTTTCTTTTACATCTTCAACCAGAACTTTAATTTGGCTGACTTAAAATGTTTTAAGTGGATTTTGTTTTCAGCCTTCTCTGCGGAATGCATTTCTCACACAAATTGACTGAATCTTTGAAAAGTCTGGTGTTGAAACAAGGAGAGTTCTTGATGAAGGAGACTCCCAACATGTCTTCCAAATTCCTTGTACCAAAACGTTAGTTTGATGGGATACATTGCATCCAGCTTATGAATAATAAATAGTTTATCTTCTCTCGTTGGGAAGCCATTTGACATTCCTTCAGGGTCCCTGGACTGATGTTTGGTTGGCATGGTCCTTCAAATTTAATCACATCCTGGGAGAAGTGGTAAAAGGGCAGTCGGATTGGATATAATTAATCTGTGCTATGTCTATGGAAAGAAAAGTCAAGTTGTAGCACAGGATTCGTTATGTGGATGCAGGGATCTTGTTGCTATTGTTGTTGTTTTAATTAGTTGGCATCATGTTTTTGAACTAACGTGATTAATGATCTTGTTTTTTTGTATGCTGGTTATTCCTGGTGACCTTTTCTGACCCAGATTCAGAGCATCACTGACGAGTCTCGTAGTTCAGTCAGAAGAAAATGCCACTCTAGACCACAGTGTATTGGCCAAGATGTAGACAATCTGCTACCCAATGACACTCAAGAGGAAGAGGTAGAAGTTGTACTGTGTGGTTGTTCCCTTCCCATTACAACACTTAGAGTGCTGCTGTAGACTATAATTACACAAATTGCTGCTATTGGCCTGTTCTTCTAATTCTTACTAACTGCTTGGTTAGTATGAGTCTGGCTCAGGCCCAGACACCTTCAAATGGGACTTTGGGAAGTGTGATGGATATTCATAGTTTGTCCTTTCTGGCCTATTCACTCCCAAATTAGTGCCTTGGTGATTCTAACTTGACTTCTGTAGCTCTAAACAAAATAGATGCATTGCTTTGGCATGCCAGCAACCTGTCTTGGTTTTCTCTGGTATCTTTTGTTGCACCCGTGGAAACACTGGTCCCAGGGTCATACGTTTGGTATGGCGATATATATTGTTTCATTTCAAGAGTGCCACTTTCCTGGGAAAAGAACCAGGATGTCTTAAGCAGCCTCACCATTCTTTCTCTCCAAAAATGCTGATGATTACAGGACACTAAAAATTGTTGAAGGTTGTTTTCAGAATGGAGTGCTAACTTGGATTCTGAGAACTTTGCTCTGATAAAAAGTTGTTCCCCCAAATGAAAATTCTGTGCCAAAGTAAAATTCTGCCGCATGCATAGGCCATGCAAATTAAGCATATTTGCATACCTTCTTGTGTTGATTATTCTGGTTTTGCTTGCTGTCAGGGGTGGGGAGGAATTCTGTAGAACCCCATCAGTTGAGAACCTGGTCCAGGCTGTCACTCTGGCTTCTGAATTTCAAGCAGCCATTCAAGCGTAGCTGCACGGTGGAAAGGGCTGCAATCCCATCTACCTGGAAACTGCAGGTGTGCTGACGCTGAAGTGCAGCAATAAACTTCCTGTCTGAAAGGCTGTCACAAAGCAAGCCAGGGCACAGCAAACAGCAGCCTTGCAGAACCTGCGCTACATCGTTCCCGATGATGGCTGATTGCACACAGCAAGTGTCTGTGAATGACTTTATTGGGGTTAGGTGGCATGGAAAAGCAAAATCACGTTTGCTTGGCAAACTTAAGCAGCGCAGCAGCCTGCCTTAATGAATCAGGAATGTCTAGTTTAGGTGAATATTCAGAAAGAATGAAAGTTGCCCAGTTACATAAACATTCTGTGGTTTGTCCTAAGCCTTACTGGGAGAGAATGTCATGCCCTTGGACTGTCCAAATAACTAGACTTCTTCTTCAAACAATAGCCTTTATTGATATCTCTTTGGCCTTAACCAGAGCATTCAGCCTTCATCGACTGATTTTAGGATTAAGTGCCAAAACAGCTTCCATCATACCCTCACTCCATTCCCCCCCAACCCCAGTTGCTTGACACCACCTTTCGGCGCCAGTTCCCAGGGGAGGGGAGCAGCACCCCATTCACTCAGCTAGAATTGCGCGTAAAAGCAAAAGCCACCCATACTTCCTAGCACAGTGGTGGCGAACCTTTGTCACTCCAGATGTTATGGACTACAATTCCCATCAGCCCCTGCCACCATGCTGGCAGGGGCTGATGGGAATTGTAGTCCATAACATCTGGAGTGACAAAGGTTTGCCATCACGGTCCTAGCGCTTTGAAGGGCCAAAGCCAGCAGGTGTCTAACAAGCAGATTGGCCCAGGCCTGAAAGTGAAACTAAGGAGCAAGCAAGAGACAGCCGTCCCAGACAGAGGATCCCACATCCCATCTGGGAGATGTGACAGGATCGAGCCAGAAGAGGGTCGGATCAAAGCACAGAAGTGTCGTTACATGAGCTGATCAAAACAGGAGGGTAGAAACTGTGAAGTCCATGTGAAAAGCAGAAGCTCTTCCGGGTCTCAGGGGGAAGTCTTTCCATGACTCCTCTAACTGGAGATGGTGAGGATTGACCCTGGGACCTCCTGCCTCTGAGTTCTTGGCACTCCTGGGTGTGCTGTTAAGGTCTATGTTTGCTGCTGGAATTGGAAAACCTCCCAGAAGACCACCTTCAATCTGATTTCTACTTTTTTGCATTGAGTGTTTATTCTTCCCCTTCTTCCATGATTGCTTTGATCACGGTTTCAGGTTGTCTCTGCACAGGCACTGCTACGTGCAGAGTTTCCCTGCTCCCAACGTTTGAAATTAGGGTTGAAAGTATGTGAATTGTGGATAGAAAGGAATCCAGCCAGTGCTGATCAGAGTTCATCAGCAACCTCGCTCTACCCAAAGGAAGAGAAAGAATGGAGGAGAAAGCAGGGTGTTCCCTCGCTTGGTCACCTGACCATCATTAGGGAATAGCAGAGCTCCATCTGCAGTAGGCCTCTTTGGAAGCCAGATTTAGGACATGAGTGTACAAAGTAAGACAATTAATATGGGCCAGAACAGCCCTTGAGTAGAGCTAAGTGGGCTGTAGAGGTCCACACTCTGTGCTGGCCCCAGGCCTGGCCCCGACTGTAATTGGATGAGCCACGGAAATCACAAAATAATTATTGGAAATGTTTGTTAGTGGCTGGTTCCCAGAATGAGGAGTTTGCCCGAAGCGGTGAGTCCGTGCCAAGTATTGGCGAGGTGACAGCTTCTGCTTCTGCTTCTGCTTCTCCTCCTCCTTCTTCTTCTCCTCCTTCTTCTTCTCCTCCTCCTTCTCCTTCTCCTCCTCCTTCTTCTTCTCCTTCTTCTTCTCCTCCTCCTCCTCCTTCTCCTTCTCCTCCTTCTCCTTCTCCTTCTCCTTCTCCTTCTCCTTCTCCTTCTCCTCCTCCTCCTCCTCCTCCTCCTCCTCCTCCTTCTCCTTCTCCTCCTCCTCCTCCTCCTCCTCCTCCTCCTCCTCCCTCCTCCCTCCTCCCCTTCTCTTCTTCTTCTTCTTCTTCTTCTTCTTCTTCTTCTTCTTCTTCTTCTTCTTCTTCTTCTTCTTCTTCTTCTTCTTCTTCTGTTTAGTCGTGTCCAACTCTTGGATACTGTGTAAACCAGTCCCCTCCATGGTCCCCTGTTTGTGAAGCATGTCAGTTCTGATCCATAGAGTTTCATGGTGAAGGTTTTAGGTCACCAGGTCTTTCCCCAAACTATACATAGTATTTAGCCACATGACCACCACAGTTGGTATGTCATGTGTTGCCACCCACCCGGCACTTTGAGCCGACTATGGGGAAGGGGGTCCATACATTTAGAGTGAATAAAACCTTGTCTTAAAAGCATTTCCAATTTTTCCACAAAAAAAAATACATTGAAAACCCATTCACCCAAGTTTTTCTATGAATACAGGAAAAATCACATTTGACTTCTATGTAACATACAAGCTGAGGCAAAGTTCATTTATTTTCAGCCCATTCAAAATGAAAGAAGTGGCACTTCAAGTGTGAAGCCTGTTTGTACCCAAACACCTCCCCACACTTCTAGTTTATAGCACTGTGGTGTGTTCTTTTTGTAGTTCCCTTTCAGTAGGTTGTGTGTGTTTAAAGCAATGTCAAAATCCTCTAAAATTATAATGTAGTAGCTGTTATATTTGTCCAAACTTTTAAAATGTTCTTATATTTTAAATTATTTCTAAGGTCTTTAATATTTTCAGTCAATTAATTATAATTTATATTCTAAATATTGGAGTATGTTTTATAAATTTTTAATGTAAATGTTAAACATGTATTGGATACGGTTTCCTTTTATTCATGTGATATGACTCATAAATCTATTGTGATTATAGTTACATGATTTATTCTAAAGGTCTACTGTTGGCTTGAGATAAAATTGAGGCAGATTAATTATCTAGTGGTAAAAACTGAAGAATACTAAGCGATATTCGTAGTCATCGTACCTGCGCAATTGCACCCGGGTACTGTGTGTGCACAGGCCTGTGGCAGACAGGGTTTTGATGCTCAAAAACACCTGAAGGTCCTCTGTACCCTTCCCCCATACTGTCTCCTTCCTTTTCCAGCATGATAAGGAGGGGGTAGAGAAGCTCTGGCGCATCTTCAGCCAGCCCACGCTGCCAACACCTGCTGACTCTGGAGACCCTGGCAGTGCCTGGGAACAAAGGGCACAAAGAGCGCTCTTCAAAAAAGGCAGGTCCTGTGGGTCTAGACAGCGATGGCCAACCTATGGCGCTCCAGATGTTCATGGACTGCAATTCCCTTCAGCCCTGCCAGCAAGGCCAATTGTCAATGCTGGCAGGGGCTGATGGGAATTGTAGTCCATGAACATCTGGAGTGCCATAGGTTGGCCACCCTGGTCTAGAATTTACCTTTTAAAAACCACAAGAAATGTCCCTTAGGCCTTGGTGAACATCACTTATCTTACTCTTTGGATCCACAACCCCAATCGGATGCAAAGGATTTGTATTTGATGTTTCAATTCTTGTACCCCATCATTCAGTGTGACTATTATGAGCAGGGTGGGGTACTGTTCCCCAAGTAAACTATATTAGGTGTCTTGTACTTGGTCAAAACAGACAAAGGTGTAACAATTAAAAAAAGAAGAAGGTTTAATTGCATAGAAGAATTAAGACCCTAACTCCTCCCAGGGTCTGACTAAAATGAAGTACTCGCTTGATTGGAACTGCTTGAAGCTTGAGACCTTGGTTCTTCCGTGGCTGCTTCCAAGAGAGTCCACTTTGGCTGCACTTCCTCTTAGTTCCTTCGGTGTCCTCTATCTGGACTCCGCTTTCTGTAACACCTTAAACTGAACACCTTGTGCACCTTATACGTAAGAGATATTACAGCCTTCCAGCTCTCCTGGCACCTTAGGCCCTTTCCCCACTTTCCTTAAGCCCCGCGCTACTCTCCTCAAGTAGCGCGGGGTCCAGCTGCCCTCCCCACTTCAGGGGCGGTGAGAACGCAGCCGCCCCAAGGCTGCCTCTCTCCCGCCCCCTCGACGCGCGGAATTCCTGGCGCCTTTTGAAATGGCGCCTTTTGACGACCCCACGCAGAGCACGGGGTCGTGGGGAAGCCAGGGCGCGCACCAGGAATTGCGCGCGTCGGGAATTGCCTGCAGCAACCCTCGGGCAAAGGTGAGTGGGGAAAGGGCCTTAGACTAAAACTAGCTGAACAGGAGAACTACTGAAGGCTATAAGGCTCTTGCGTCTAGAGGGCTTCTTAAAGGGACAGGGTCTAACTAAAGCCCCCCCCCCCCCCCCGAAAACTATACAAAAGGCAACTAAATCCATTCTAACTAAAGGGACAACTGAGGCTTAAATAAGAAAAATAGCGAGGATGTCTCTGGGGGCTTGACCGTCGGGGCCCATTTTCTCCCCTCTCTTGTAAGGCAGTAGAAGCAGGCTGCCGTCCTGCAGATCAGAGGTTCCCAACTTCCTTCAATCGCGTACTCCTTGGCCACTCATTTCCCTAAAACTGTATTAGCAAAATGTTTGTAACTAATAAAGTTGCTTTATGCATTGTTACTGCAAATAAATGGCTCAATGATGGGATTAAAAGCAACATAATAATAAGATGAACGAACCGTGTGTGTGTGCGCGCGCGCACGCGTGTGTGTGTGTGTTCGTACTCAAAACTCCAAAGATAAAATGAGCTCAAGTTAATACTTAACATAAAAACTATATTGCACGTACATTAACATTTTTATATTGATCAGTGCTTGAAATTTTTAATATGTTTTGATATTTATAACAAGCACAATGATGGATGCTCAGGGCTACCCTGAAGCATGTTTTGGGGCACTTAGTCTTTTGAAATCAGGTTCAGCTGATGCAAGAGGCAGAACTGAATCTGGAACTGCATTGAGCTACATTGCAAATGAATCCATCTCAGTTTTTACATTTAATGTATTAATAATTGAGAACTTTAACATGCTTTGATATTTATCAAACACACAACAAATGTTCAGTTTGAGGCCCCGAGTTTTTTAAAATTAGGCTCAACTGATGTAAGGTACAGTCTTAAATCTGGAACTGCATTCAGCTTAGGACTGCCTTTTTAGATAAAGGTATAAGGGAAAGCCCTCTTCACCAGCTCTGTATTTGTAAGTGGCAACAGAAACTTAAACGCCTTGTCAAAAAGGACCCAATAGTACCATTTCTATTAAACTTTGTCAAAGAGTACTTAGGGGAAATATTTTCTGTAGCAGAGCTTTGACATACTAGTACTGTTATAAATAAGCGGCCACCGCATATTTAATTCTCACAGCATTACAAACGATCTTAAAATTCTCTTTTTGCAATGACTTCCTGCCATTTACACTGGCCAAACTTAATGGTTGCTCTGCAAGAGAATCAGTGGGCACAAACCAAACATTGAAAACAGAAATACTAAAATGAGTGGGAATCCACTTCAGCCTCCCAGAATACTCAGTAACAGACTTTAAGCAGATTAGTACAAACTACAGACCTGGGAAATTTGCCCCTGAGCTACTCAATGATGCTGTGCAGTTATGCATCTGAGGAACTCGGGACCTGTCACTTTCCCCAAAATGGAGAGCTTACTGGAGGTCACAGTTGACATGACCCCCCACGTTGGTGCCACCTTCCGCTAGAGGTGTTAAAAATCAGCACAGGACTAAGCAGGAAGAATGCCCTCTCCTTCTGCCACTTCCCCAGCTAATTCCTTGGCTGTCAGGGTCCGATACTCCAGTCAGTAATAAGTCTCAGGAAGGTTTCAAGAGCTGTGTCAGCCCAACTGCCAGGTAGCTGAATCTGGGATTCCAACTCCCTGGCCCCAGTATATACCTTAAGGTTACAGTTTGGTTCAACCCATAAAGCCCCCACCTTTGCATTCCCCCAATGTCAGCATGAGAAAGACAGTACCCCAGAAGCATTGTTTTGGGAAAAGCAAGTTACTCCCTGTGAAAGACAGATAAGGAGTCTTCGGCAAGCTCTACTGAGCTAGTTACATACGAACAAAGGAACGAGGCCCCATGGCCTTGGGGCAGCAGGGATGGCATGTCCTACTGTGGCTGGTCTGGAGACGTGCACTCTGGCAGGCCAAGAATGGTGCGGCCTGACATTGGTTGTGGATCACATTGAAGGGCACTCAGCCCCTATTGATAAAGAAGTCAATAAACTAGATGGAGGTGGCCTGACAACCCAAGCCTCCTCTGCTCTTGGCCAGCGTGGCATAGTGGTTAATAGCAGCGGACTCTTAATTTGGAAAACTAGGCACGATTCCCCACTCCTCCACATGGGTGGCAGACTCTTATCTGGTAAACTGGATTTGTTTCTACGCTTCTACACATGCAGTCTGCTGGGTGGCCTTGGCTAGTAACAGTTCTCTCTGCACTCTCTCAGCCCCACTGACCTCACAAGGTGTTTTTACCGTGCTGCCAGGGTAACTTTTAATAATTTCAGAATGACCTGAGCTCTCGGCAGCACGGAGGAACAGCAATCAGGACCCAACACAACGAGTATAGTAAAACAGCAAAATTCTTTATTGAGATGCCAACCTAAGTGTCAGCACCTCTGTTCCACAGCAACAGCGCTGCCTAGCAGCTTTACAAGACATTTTAAACACTTTCTCCCGTCTGGAAATCCAGGAGACTACGGAACAACCCACCACCATGCAGGAACCAATGCAGGAACCAATCAGAGTCCAGAGGGCAGTCCCTTCTTGAATTTCGCGGCAGAATCCAGAGTGAGGCAATGACATAGGCGCGGTTGAATCCAAGGCGGGAAAACACAAAGGATCCACTGGGTGATCAGATCAGGAAAACGAAACCTAAGGGTGCAGCACCCTTATCTGCCAGCTGATGGGATTAAGGCAGGGCAATGTCCACTTCTCCGAGGCTTCCTTTGTTAAGGTCCATTCTTGGTTTTGTGAATGAAAGGAGCATACCTGGGTGGGGCAGGGCTGGGCTTCAGCCTGCATTCCTGCCTTGAGCAAAGGAGATTTTGTACAAATACAGAGCAAATCCTATCTTCTATATAATACAGAACTTATTCCTATCTAACTACAGAGAAATAAAATATAGTTTCATTTTTATTTGAAAAACAAAATCGATTTATTTATTTCTGACACCGCTATCAGTGTCTGTTGTGGGGAGAAGAAGGGAAAGGCGTTCGTAAGCCACCTTGAGTCTCCTGCAGGAGAGAAAGGGGTATAAATCCAAACTCCTCCTCTTCTTCAAAATCACCAATTATCAGTGCATCATGGCCCACTATCAAGTCCTCAAGTGGAATGGCATCGCATCTTACCAAGAGATATTACCTGATGACAAGTGCAAACTGGCAACTCTCCTGGCCTGAAAGGCTTCAGAGTTGTATGGTCTGTAGAATGACATTTACAGGAAGAGGACATCTGATGCCTCATCCATCATATTCCAACAGACCTCCCTACATGCAAAGCAGATTTCAAATGCCCAAATCCCATGAACCTACCTGGCCAAGCTTCTGACAGCCACAGCCCCTGCACAGCACATCCGTTGACAGAACAGTTGAGCCCTCTCTTGGCAGGACATCTGTCAAGGCCCATTGGTGCTCAGTATGGCATCTGCATGTGCCCCAGAGCTCAACCCTCCTCCAGCTCGCCCGCCCGCCCGCCCCGTCGTCCAACCCTCCTGCCGCCTCTAAAACTCCTTGCAGAGGTCAACACACTCCTCAGCAAGAAAGCAGTTTGTGCCACCGAACGATCAGCACTCAGGGGTCCATTCCAGATACTTTCTGATCCAAAAGAGGGAGGGGAGTGAGATAATGAAATAATGAATTAAAAGTTCAAGATGTTATCCATTCCAGATAACATCCTGTGTTATTTCTGATCGTATAGTTTGCCAGATGCATTTTTCTATGTAAGATTAGACCAGACCATCTGAAAAATCTCCCCTTCCAGTGCTATTCCCACAATTTCCAGCATGCATTCCTTTCCCTTGGGCTAGCCACAGCACCCTTTGTATTAACCAAGGTAGTAACTGTGCTAATGGCCTGTCTATGAGCTCTGAGGTGCAGATACACCCGTTCCTCAACAACTGGCTGATCAGATCTGATATCAAGCCAAACCTCCCGGTAGACTTGCTCCTCATACTGAGGGTGCTTGAAGCATTGCACCTTCAGGTCAGTGAAAACAAAGCAAGGCAAGTAAATCAGTCAAAAGCAAAACACAAGGAGGGGGTAGCCACTCCCCAATATAAACTTGCCAACAACTCAAGGAAGTATTGTATAAGAATACTCTATTTATAGTAATCAGTACTTAATACACATACACATATAATACAATAATCAGCAACATATAATACAATAATCAGCAATCATCTGAGAGGATACATCTGATGAAAGATTCATGCTTTTGAGTGATCTATCTTGCACGTATGTACATAGTTTTCATAAGCACTTTATTAATATGGCACTGAGGAAGAGTCGAAAACACCATTCAGCGCTTAGCGTTTTGCTGTTTGTTTAAATTGCGGCTTGACCATTCATCAAGACTAAGTGTCGGCTGAATATCTGTGCAACCTTGGCAGCTTGAATTATTTCAAGCGGAGAAGCCTGTTGAGTGTAATTGAGACGGCAATCTGTCAGCCGAAGATGTGTGCTTCTTGGAATCATTGCATTTCGTTTGTACACTAATTCACAAAGATTACAGCTTTTTCATCAGCAAAAGTTAATAACACCATATGAATTTCATCCATTTGTGACTCTATACGGTTTGACTTGGATCTGTTCGGCTATTCCTGGATGGGGAAGTCATTCATGAGTTCTTACACATGAATGGACTTATTTCACAATAGCACGGATTGGATGATAAGTATAATTGCTGATTATTGTATTATATGTTGCTGATTATTGTATTATATGTGTATGTGTATTAAGTACTGATTACTATAAATAGAGTATTCTTATACAATACTTCCTTGAGTTGTTGGCAAGTTTATATTGGGGAGTGGCTACCCCCTCCTTGTGTTTTACCTTCAGGTCAGTGCAAGGGAATCCAAATTGAAACCCATGCAGAGTGTGTCATTCATAAGAGTCATGTTAGATTCCCCTCGAGCCAGCGCTTCTCACGGCCAGAAAGGATCAGGGCAGTCAGGCTAAATGCACTCCACTGCCAGAAATGACAGCTTTGGACGAGCCATACTTATCGAAAAACTGCTGGGATTAATGGCCTTCACTGCATGCAAGGCTACGTGTGCATCCCCTGCAGTTATGGTTGTCCCAGAAGCGCTCCGCCACATCAACGTGCTAGAACTCACGGCCGTATTCAACAGTTTGCTAGACTTATGGGTCAGGCAAAAACATCCCCATAGCCACACTCTACAGAGTGGCACCTCTTCACTCAAGCTCTGTCATCTCTGCACTCATATGGGAATGGGTCGTGCACCTCATTGCCACCATTCAGGTTGTTCACTTGTGCTAAAGCCAACACCCAGTTGGTGGACTTCTGTACTTGTTCCTCCCAGTATCTCACAAATAGCAAATCAGCTTGGTTTTTCTTGCCACAAGAGTCCTTTGTTGGAGAGTGCCAACAGTAGACTTATTTGCTAACAGAGAGATCAAAAAATGCTAATTATTTTGTTCCCAAGGTTTATGGGAGTTAAAGTCTCTGCAGATTCTTTCTAGATCCGAGAGATGAGAAGCCTGCTATATCCACAACCACTCCACCTGAGCATAATCTGCTTCAGATGCCTTCTGCCATGGTCCTTCCATGGACCCCCATTTGCAAAGCTGCAACAGGGTCTTCCTCATGTACCTATGCAAAACACTGCTCGATGGCCATAGATGCCTGTCAGTCCCCCGCTCAGGCAATGAAACGCTTGTAGGTTTGCCAGGATTTTATTGAAGACATGTGAGAGACAGAAGAAGACAGTTCTGGCAAAAAGGCACCAAGCAGTTGATAATATGGATAGCATAATCCCCACCCCCACATGGAAACAGAGACAGGCAGGAATGTCCAGCCCGGAGGCCCTTCCCAGCCACAGAACCCCAAGGCCAGAGTCCGAGGATAGCGATGCACCTGCAAAAGCGAAAGCACTCCCTGACATTTCCCCCCTCTCAACAAGAGCATCCTGACATTTCTGCCCCCCTTAAGACCCCTTCCCCGGTTTGCTTGGACAGGCACAATGGGATGCTTTAATGAGTCGGGGCGCCTGAGTGCAATCTGCATTCACCCACTCATTCTGTCCAGGTGAATAACCTTTCTGTGAAACCAAATACTGCAAGCAGTTGCAATAGATGCGAGAGTCCAGCACATCCTGGATTTTGTAATGTTTGGCACCATCAATCAGGAGGAGGATGAGATGGAGCGGGGTGCCAGATGTCAGGGGAAGAGGCTCTTTTGAGAAGGCTCTTGAAAAAGGCACCAAGCAGTTGATAATATGGATAGCATAATCCCCACCCCTACATGGAAACAGAGACAGGCAGGAATGTCCAGCCCGGAGGCCCTTCCCAGCCACAGAACCCCAAGGCCAGAGTCCGTAGATAGCGATGCACCTGCAGGGTGTATTTTACGCAGGGTGTATTTTACGCAAACAGGAAAACAGGGTGTATTTTACGCAAAGCCTTAGGGTTTGCGTAAACAGGGTGTATTTTACGCAACAGGGTGCGTAAAACAGGGTGTATTTTACGCAAAGCCTTAGGCAAGGCCACTGCACAGTCACTTCATGGATTTTGCGAATAACCTGAAAAGGACCAATATATTTGTGACCCAGCTTCTTGTACTTATGAATATCTCTAATATTCTTGGTGGATAGGTAGACCATATCACCCACCGCCAGGGTGATGGGACGACGATGCTTATCTGTCTGTTCCTCGGGAGACTCCTTGGCCTTTTGTAATGTTCGAAGAATGGGGTCCCAGCCATCAACGATCTGCTGAATCCACTCCTGCAACTCAGGAGAATCGACGGCAGGTTACCCCCAAAATGGGAGGGGTTTGACTGATTGTCCCGGAACTGCTTCAAAGGGTGTTTTTCCCGTGCTGCTATGCACTGCATTATTATAGACATATTCAGCATATAGCAACAGATCCACCCAATTATCCTGATGGTAGTTGCTGTAGCGTCTAAGATACTGTTCCAGGGTCTGGTTGGTGTGTTCCGACTGGCCATCTGATTCGGCATGATAAGCCTAAGATAAGGCTTGCTCCACTCCCAGGAGCCTTTGGAATACCCTCCAGAACTTTGAGACAAACTGACTGCCCCATCTGAAATTATTTTGTCTGGGCCAGAGTGTAAGCGATAGATATGCTGAATGAACACCTTGGCCAGTTTGGAGGCACTCGGAATGGACAAACAGGGAATGAAATGTGCCTGTTTGGAAAACAAATCCACCACCATCCAAATTACAGTTTTACCATGGCTGGCAGGCAGATCAGTGATGAAGAAGAAGAAGGAGAAGAGTTTGGATTTAAATCCCCCCTTTCTCTCCTGCAGGAGACTCAAAGGGGCTGACAATCTCCTTGCCCTTCCCCCCTCACAACAAACACCCTGTGAGGTAGGTGGGGCTGAGAGAGCTCCGAGAAGCTGTGACTAGCCCAAGGTCACCCAGCTGGCGTGTGTGGGAGTGCACAGGCTAATCTGAATTCCCCAGATAAGCCTCCACAGCTCAGGCGGCAGAGCTGGGAATCAAACCCGGTTCCTCCAGATCAGATACACAAGCTCTTAACCTCCTACGCCACTGCTGCTCCACAGCAATAATATCCTGACAATGCCACAGCAGACATGAATGTGGTCATCCTGTCATCCTGAAGTCTCTGCTCAACTTAGAGCTCATGCAGCCTTTCTAAGACTGATAGGTCGGCTTGCGGCTCTCCCGTGCAGGGCTGCACAGGTACCATAGTGATGAAAACAGGGTTGCACTTACCTGTAACTGCATCATGGAGTGGTCACCGGTGCAGTCCCACACCTGCCCTGCCCTGACAACTATACTTTGGCAGAAGCACAGAGTAACTGGGAAGGGCACTCCCTCCTCCCCCACCTCAACACACTGGAAAAAGGACCCTCAGGCATTTTTTAAGCTTCAGAAAGCTATCTGTAACACCTTAAAGTACCCATGTGGGATTGAACAGGTTTCCACTTGATGAACAACAGTTACAGGTAAGTGCAACCTTGTTTATTTGAAAATGCATAAAAGGGGATTCAAACTGTTTTGATAATAATTCGATACTGATTGGTGGCTTGTGGAAGAACAACAGCATTTTAGCATTATGTATAAATATAAATATTAACATGCAGTCTTTCTTGTGAAGCGTATCATAATGTGCATTGTATACCTCTTAATGTTTTGGACATTTTGAAAGGGAATGTCCTCCAGTTGTTTGGAAAGAGCCAGCTGTGGTGTGGCCGTAGTTCAAGGGACAGGTGAGGCTCTGGGGGACACAGACTCTGCCACGGAAGTTTGCTGGGTGGCCTTAGACCAGTCACAGGCTCTCAGCCGTCACCTACTTCGCAGGGGTGATGTCAGGATAATGTGGAGGAGAGACGAGCAGTGCAGGCCACTCTGGGTCCCCACAGGGGAGAAAGGCAAGCTGGAAGTAAATAAGCAAAACAAAAAAAATGTGTTCAGCGGTAGGTTGAGGGGTGCAGTGATGTATAGAGGTGTTGTAAAGAGCCTTTTGAGTTGATTGTGCAATTATATAATGCTTGTCTGTTTTTGCAACAAAATGCCATTTTCCCCAGCACCCAAACAGCAAAGTGTTTGTTTTTCTTTTCAAAAGGCATAACTTGGAACAAAAGAATAAAAAAACGTGGCTGGCATTGCCTCACCTGCCATCTTGCTCTGAGGCAGAGTCACGTTGTCCAGGAGAAGATTCGCCATTGAATGAGGGCTGCCGGCTTTGGCCCATTTTGAGGGCAGGAGGCTGACATGTGGGGAGGCTGTGGGCCAGGCCACAGAGCCTCTCCCTTCACCACTTCATTGGAGACTTCTGGGCCTGCGTGCTGGCGGCGTCTTGTGTGCACACGTCCGTTGGAAGTGGGAGGCAGACTCAGCTCAACTACGCACACCTAATTTATTTCCATGTTGTTCTCTGGGCAAGAGTCAAATCCAGCAGCACCTTAAAGCCCAAAACAATTTCCAGGATATAAATGTTTGAGAGTCAAAGCTCACTTGATCAGATTAGGGAGTTTTGATTCTCATCAGCTCTTTCCCCAGAAATCTTGGGTTTTCAGGTGCTGCTGGATTTGACTGCTGCTCTTCCTCTGCAGACCGACACCTGAAACTGTCTTCATGCTGCTGTTACTGTGGATGTCTGGTGGACAGTCCATCCTTCAGAGCCAGACACATATGCAGATACCCTGGAGTACAGTTCCTAGCAGTATGTGGAAACACTATTATCAATATTGCTGTCCAGTATGACATCAGCAAGTCTCAGCTGTGACATCACCAGGCCCTATTTTCAAACACTCAATGAATGGAAAGAGAGGCCTCCCCCAGAGTCACCTTGCCAGCTCCAGTGTTGCAGTTTAACACACACACACACACACTTGCATTTACCTGATCGGAAACCGAGGGATGGTTTTCCCCATTTTTGACAGATCACTAAGATAAGGGATTACCTTTTAACTAGAATTGTGTTCAGTGGGTCTTCTCGCAAATTTAAATTATAATTTCCCTGACTTTCCAGAACTGCTGATCTTTGTTTGGCTTGTTTGTGTTTGGTCAGGCACAACTGATCCATGACAGAAACACGGCTTCCCACTCGACGGGAATGGTCAAATCCCTCACCACTGTTGCTACACCAGAAAAAGTGCAAATGACCTGGACAAAAGAAAAGTTTATATCTGAGAAGCATAAAAATAAAGAAGCTTGCATGACTGGCTACAAGGATATTTTCTGTATGAAACCGTAAGTACATATGTGATTCAGGTTGTTGGGTGTTTCATATTGAAAGTACCAAACTTGGCTAAACGTGAAGTGTTGGTTTCAGTTAGTGGCAGATTTGGGCCATTCTAAAATTATCAGAATACACTGACCTGTAGAATTCTGGTGTTGTGGATACCTGTCAATTGGAAAGTGTGAATTCATTTTCCTCCATGCACATTTAATACTGTAGGGCTTCCTTTATTTTTACACAATTAAGGTATCAACTTCTCGATGGCCTGTGGGTTCCACATTCTCTACTGCACTCATCAGTGCTCACATATATATTCTCTGTGTGTTGTATGTGTTGTTCTATTATGAAATGAATAGTCCATGAAGTTGCCTTTGATGAAAATATTGGAAGCTCTTTGAGAATAGTGGGGCATTGATGGTGCCCTCCGTATATAGCACACCTTCCCAAGTAACATAAGCAGAAGAAGATCCCTTCCGCAAGGAGCTTAGAATCTAGTTGCCCATTCCTGTAACGGAGCACTGCTTGACCCCATGTCTTCAGTTCAACAGCAGCAGAGTACAGAAGATGGGGGTAGAAAGTGCTGTAAAGTCACAGTTAACTTACGGTGACCCCAGCGGGTTTTCAAGGCAGGAGACCAGCAGAGGTGGTTTGTCACAGCCTGCCTCTGCATCACGACCCTGGACTTTCTTAATGGTTTCCCATCCATATAATAAACAGGACTGACACTGCTTCGCTTCTCTGATGAAGTTGAGCTATCCTGGGCCCTCTGGGTCATACGCTTTATCCCACACCTCCCATTACAGCAGCTTTGGAATACAGGAAGAGTAGATCGGGGGTCTCCGACCTTTTTGCGCTCACAGGCACATTTGGAATTCTGACGCCACTTGGTGGCTGCAGCAGCAGCAAAATGGCTGCCATAAGAGGCAGAACCCGTCACAAAATAGCTGCCACAAGCTTGACTTCAGCAGCCCAGCAGAGTTGTGGGCGGCAGCTGCAGCCAAAGCAGCATTTTTAAAAGTCTGCACAGCAGCCAGTGAAATGTCCAGTGGTCCCTCAGACGCCTTGCTGGGCAAGAGCCCTCCTTCGCCCCAGCCATTTCCTTAAAATGCTGAGCAAGGCCAGGAAAGGTGTCCGAGGGCACCGGGGCAGTCCCAGGCTCCACCCCTGGAGTCGAGACTTCATTGGAACCCTGTTGAACCATCTGCTGCACACAACTCTGGGAGTCCTTCTTGAAGCCCAGGTTGAGAATCCGTGCCATGTTTAGAGAGCTTCAGTTGTGAGAACTGAATGTGTTCCATGCACTTCCCACAATAGCGTCGGTTGCTCTCTGGCCACCCTTGTAGTGCTCGTGTTCGGGGACTTTTTTAATGATAACTGAAACAAATGCTTCAGTGACCACTAGGTGGTGATGAGGTCCTAGCAATAATTTCCCAGTCTTGCTTCTTTTAGGGGCCACCAAGTCACAGCTGGCCGAGGGCGGCCGATCGATCGCAGTGGGGTTTTCAAGACTAGAGAGTTGTTCAAAGGTGGTTTGCAGCTGACTCCACATCATGCTGCTGGAATTGCTTGGAAGCATCACCTCACTTACCAGGGTCAGCCCTGCTTAGCTTCTGAGGTCTAACAAGATCAGGCCAGCTGGCCGGGGCTGTTCAGGGCAAGGCGGACCCGTTTCACCCAGCAGATAAAACTGCTTAAATAAGGGGGGGGGGGGACTGCTCTGGGCCACAAACGCAGTAGGATGAAAAGCTTTTCTGATTTTTTTTGAAAAGCTAATAAAACCTGATGCTACTTAGGTGGGGGGAAAACCCAAATGTAACTTAGCACATTCGGGATCAGCCGTGCCAGGGGGTGAAAAGTCTGTACAAATTTGCAGTCACGTTGTCTGTATAAATGTGTTATCTGACTCCACATTTTTTTAAAAAATTCTAATTTCAGAATTTTAATGTAAGTTCTGTCTTTATCTCAAAGTTAATGATGTAAATTGGAGTTAGTACAGTGTATCTTTTATATACCAGTTAGATATTTATGTCCTGTAAACTCCACGTTTCGTACTAGGAATATTGTTTCTATAATACCTCCTGCAGTGTCATGTAGTGGTTAAAGTACCAGATTGAGATTTGGGGAATCCAGGGTCAGATTCGCACTCGCCCCCTGGAGCCCCTGGCTGGGTGACCCTGGCTGGGCTGGCCGAGCACGAGCAGCCCTTGTCCTGGCAAGCATTTGGGAGGGAGATCTCCCAGCAACACGAGGATGTGACGCGGAGGCAGCCAATGGCAAACCACCTCGGACCCCACGCGTCATCTGTGACTTCACGGCAAAAGAAATGTTGGGGACACTTGAGCATTTGCTGGGTGCCTGTGTGAGGGTGTGGGAAAATCAATAGCTGAAATTTTCTGACGTTCTATGTATTGTAATGGGGCGGATTGATATTAGGATATGAAAATTAGCAATAATGAAATGCTTCCTCAGAAAGTTTGGGGAATTTTTCCACTGGCCAAAGAGCCCTTACAAGCCTATGATCTACACCACTGCATTCCATGTATATTTGACGTACACACACGTTTGCTCCTATATATATGGCTCCATGCCCGCCTGCTCTGTTGATGTCCATCTGTTTTATTTAGGTCTTCCATGGGATTGCAATTAGGGTCATTATCTTTCTCAGACAAAGTGAACATCTATTCAATGTTGTATCTCTTCTTTTGAATGTGAGCAAATTTCAGATTGAACTGTGAAGCTCACTGTGTGAGGGACACGGGCAGAATGCAAACAGACTAGTTTTCAGCATGCCAAGTAGTTACAGGAATTGCTATATATGTGACTGTTCAATTATAACACACAACTGTAATGCAAAGGTTGCCTCTTAATTGCCACTGGGCAAAGAGGGCCACAATAACCAGAATTTAGGCTACTGACCTTGTGGGAGCGGCAAGCAGCACGTTCCCCGCCCCCCCTTCCTGGCACCTGCAGGATGAAGTTAACAACTAATCATGGTAGTAATAATACTTTGGATGACCTCCAGTGCCCAAAGCACTTTGCATACATCATCATCTTCTGTAATGATTACAGCAGCAGAATAAATATCCATGACCCTCCTATGGTTGAGGCTGAGGGAGAATTTGAGGCCCCCTGGTGGGGAGACCAGCTCAGCCCCTGGGCCACATGATCTTCAAGCCAAACGATCCTGTGAATCAGGAGATCCACTTGGGGTTGTCCCATCCACTGCACGGAGGGAGGACTTATTGTGGACGCTCGTGGGTCAGTGTTTGTGCAGGGGAGGTGGGTGTGTGAGGCAAGGTCAAAAGGGTGCTTTTAATATATTCAAATGTTAATTTTACTTGAAGTGACTGTCACCTAACCATAAATACTCTGAAGTGCTCTTGAAGAGGAAGGGTTGGTTCTGGCACTGTTCTGCTGAGCCTGTCCGGAAAGAAGAGGAGGTAGATGTGGGCGGGGGGGGGGGGGGCTCAGGTTCTCTCCCTCCCGGTAGCATCAGGCCAGAGGGATCCCTTTTTTCCTTTCCTCTGTTAAAGCCCTGCTTAAGGTAGAGGAGAAGCCCAGGTGACGGCGGCGGGAAGGCTTCTTCGTTGTGCTCTTCCAGAGTATTCATCAAGAGCAGTCTGCTTTGTATGTTGTTAAAAAAATGGATGGGAGGCCAGAGCCGGGCTCACTGCAAGGGTTTCTCTTTGATGGCACGAAGTGTTTTGTTTGCAAGTGAGAAAGACATGCAGTGAAGAAGGATGTGGTGTATTTAAACTGTTCTTCTGGGGAAAATGTGCCTCACATCTTCATAACTAATACATTTATACATTTGTTTCTTTTTCATGTAGAGAATGGGGAAATCTGTAAGTCAAAATTGATTTAATTGAGGTTTTTTTTCTGTTTTCTCGTGTTTTCTTGTCTAGCCGTCGTTGCATGCCCCCATCAGACTAGCTGCTTTTCAGTATCCCGTGTGCCGAATGTTTATGTGTCAGCACGTGAATGTGGTGGCTTAACGTTCCTGTCCTATTTTTCCTTTTATGTTGTTCTCCCTCCACTAAGGTTGATCTTGGTTTTTATTTTTTGCCCAGAATAAATCACATTATGAGTCTCATAAAATGAAGGTCATACTTCATGACGTTTCCTTCATCAAAATCCCAGAGGTGCAATAGCCCCTCAATTGTTTCAGCAACCACAGAAGCACAGTAATTTTTTGAATAAGCTACCAGTGAAATAATTGCAAACATTATGGACTGGCAGTGGAGGTGGGAAACTTAGCCTGTTGGGCTTGTCAAGCTGTAATGTTGCTCATTTCCCAGCTTTTTTTAAATTAGTGGGAATGGTGTGGCAGTATTATTCCATACCTCTAAGGTCCCCTCTCACTTTTCAAAAACTGACAATAACAACAGATACTCTTATCAGAAGGGTTTTGTGTGGCTGGATGTGCCGTCGTTCTGGCTAATCATTCAACCTCAGTCCTGCAACATTTTCTTCCTCTGCAGCCGTCCATTTTTCCCTTTTGAAAAATTACTAAAATATCTCTCTGTTTGAGTCATCTTTTCTTTGTTCCCAAAATCTTTCTGCTGCACACTGATGTTTCTTTATGTTACAAAAAGGAGGGTAGAGTCTTTGTACATGTTCATCTTCCACAGTAGTTGCTGGCAAACACGATCTGCACACGGGAGTTGGTTTGTGCCGTGGATGGGCGTTTTGACTGCATGGCGGACAACAGGCTGCATCCTGAAATCAAGGGGTTAACCCAGGCATCCCCGTCGCAGGGCTGCCTTGATCCCACAGTTCTTTGGGTCAGCAGCCATGTTGAAGAATCTTTTTTTATGTAGGAAGAAAGGTTTCGTGTGAAAAGACTGGCTCAGGTCAGGTCATGAAGCCAGGGCCCTTTCTGCACGGGCACTGAGTGGGGGTGCATCAGGATAAATTAGGCCGATGCATCCCCCTGGGACCGTTCGTACAGATGGTCCCGGTAGGGGCGCAGGGGAAGACGCAGCCTTCGCACAGGCTGTGCCTTCCCCGATTATCTTACCTGCTCCTGCTGGCTCCCGTTGCACTGTGGAGGCCAGGGGACACGCTTCCCTGGTCAGAGCGATGGCTCTGGAGACGAAGGCCAGGGAGGCGTGTCCCCTGACCTCCACAGTGCGATGGGAGCCAGCAGGAGCAGGTAAGCCAGTCGGGAGGCAGGAGGGAAATGCCGCCTTCCAGCCGCTGCTGTTCGCATGGCAGCAGCTGGAAGGCGCCCCTTTTGAAAAACCTTGCTTGTGGAGCGAGGTTCAAAGGGGGCGTTTCCATGCCACCTGGGCGTCGCAAGCACGGCCTGCTGTGCGAACGCCTCCCCAGGGACAGCATTTTTGCCATCCCTGGGACGCTCTATTCCGCCCGTGTGGAAAGGGCCCATGTTTAATTAAGCAATTGAAGGACAGTGTGACCACCTAAGTGTGGGCGACTGTGCTAGCAGTGGTCCATTAGGGTATATCACACCAGAACCTAAACCAGGGTTTGAAGATGTTTTGTAGTTGGGTCTTCATTAACTGTAGTTTCGCAAGACTCACAAAGGCAGATATCGCTTATCTGAAGGCCAGACATGTAGGTTATGGAACAGCCTGCGCTTCCAAGCCTCCAGCTGCCCTTCCTCAGACAACAGGTGTCCCTGGAAAGGGGCAAGACACGGGAGAGAAATGGCAGGGAAGGGTGCTTAACATTGTCCCTTCTATCCCGTTGAACTCCACTCCACCCTCCCTCCTCCTGGTGCTTCCCAGCAGAGGGGGTTCACACACCCATGTTTGCACGTGAGCCCAAAATGCAGACCATCACTTGGATCCACGCAAACAAGGGTAAGTTAGGGTAGCCGTTTCCTGGACAGTATTAAGCTTACTGTGAGGTTGTGGGGCTGCCTGACCTTGGTGCTGGGCACAGTTGTCGTCTCAGCACCAGATGCTGCTCTGGGAACTTGGGAGGGGGAAGCTGAGGGGATGTGCAGGATTGCCCGCTCAGTAGAACTGGCTTTCTTTCCATCTAGAATTGGTTTCCCTCTTCAACAAAGGCTGCTGCTTCACGTGTGAGAGTAAAGACCCAGGGATCTGACAGTAGAGTGGGTGTTAGAGAAAAAATAAGGAGAGGTGTGATGAGTGCCACAGTTGCCCCAGCTCCATTCCTTTGAAGTATTGTTAAAGTGCTGTGCATGGAAATGAGAATAGAATTCAACATCACTCACGGCCTTCTGGACACGGCCCTCTGTAAAAAGTTCTGTTCTTTCAGTTGTTGGCTCGTAAATTCATTGAGAGCTTTAGGCCAAATTTAGGGGGACCGTTTCCAGCAGCTGCCCACCCTCAGCCAGAAAGAAATATCCTTTACCTCTTAGGCAGATTTATTTTCCACACTTGCATTTAGGTAGAGGTTGTTTGCCATGACTGTCCATTAATGCCCACCTGTAGCATATTTGTAATATCTGTTTCTTAACATCTTGTCTGAGGGGCATACAATATTTTAGTAGTTGCCTGTGCACATCACTGGTTATTGTGTTATCTCTGCACAACAGCAGTCAGTCACAATTGGATTGTCCTGTGTAGACAAGCCAGCTGGATTTTGAATGGGTGCCGGAGCACAGTGAATTCCACGCGCAGGATGCAGCGTTGGGTGAAGGTTTCCTGGGGAAGTAGCTAAGATTTCATCTTCAGGAGAGGGAGCAAATGTCTTTCTTCGTGGCGTGCAGGTGACAGTCCAGCTGCAGGTGGCCCTTCAGGGATGCCTCGTGCGTGTCTGAGTGAGGCCAGGAACCCACTCAGATCCCAGTCCTTGCCCCATTGCCCCTGCCCTCCGCGAGAGAGCCTCAGCAAGCAAGGACTGCAAGAGTCAGAAGGTCAGGCTGCATCTCATGACTTCTAGCAGGCATCTCTGTCAAGTTACACAGAACCGCATCTTGTTTCTCTTTGCTCCAAGAAAGCTGGAGGGAGATTGGGGAAGAGGTGTGGGTTTTCTTCACCATTTAAAAATAATGGCAGCCAACTGCACCCCAGCATAATGGGGACAAAGTGTTTTGGGCTTCCTCCAGAGCAGGTTTAAATGCAAATCAATTTAGGAGAACCACCTTGTCAGCACGTCGTCCTCCTCTGCTCGCACTTGGTTCCCTCCGGAGAGAGACTGCTACAGAGGGCACGGTCCTTGGTTCCCTCTCTGGAGAGAGACTGCTACAGAGGGCACGGTCCTGCCGTTCCTCTCCTTGACAAGAGAGGCAGAAGAGAATGGTCCCTGTCTTCCTGCGGTTGGGTTAGAGAGGTTGGGGAAAGAATACTATTAACTTGCCTCGTTTATGGCCAAGTGCTGACCTTCAAATTTAGGTGTAAGCCAGAATCCAGATTCTGTGCTCAGAGATGCTGCATCTTGAATACGCAAAGCAGGGAGGGCGCTTGGGACAATCTGAGCCTCTCAGGAATGGTGAGGGCAATGGAGTGGCAGTTGTCCAGCAAATGGAGTTTCAGGCGCAAGGGGGCCGTTTGCGGGGCTCACCAACAGAGGCTTCTTTCAAAGGTACACGTGTGGTATTTTGGTCAATGAAACGTTAAAATTTGGTGAAGCTCCTGCGGTTGCAGGGGAGGGCAAATCTGCGCTGCATGTTGCAAACTGACCATCCCGGGTCCCAGTTGCAAACAGAGCATTCGAGCTCGGCTGGGTGTTTTTGCATCTTTTACAAAATACCATATTAATTGCTAATTGCTAGGTATTCTGTATGTTGTTATGGATTTGAGAACTTTTGGACACAGTAATAAAATGTCCTTTTACTGTCCGAAAGCCCGGGCCTACTGATCCATGCCTAACTGCTGTTGTGTCATAGGAATCAGTCGAATGTGAGAAGGATGCACACGGCTGTCAAGCTGAATGGCGTGGTGCTAAGCAAATCACAGCATGCCCAGCTGGTGCTACTGAATATGCCGGGGCCTCCAAAAAACCGGCAGGGAGATGAAAACTGTATCCTTTCTGTTGTGTTTCAGAAAAAGTGAGAAATATACTATGCTGTTATCATTAGGTCAGGGGAAAGGTGAAGAAATAGAATAGGGGGGAGTAGAGAGCGTTCAGTTGTTGTTTGGCCACAGTGTGAGAAATCCTTCTGCTGCTTCAAATGGAGCTTCCTCCCTCCCTTGTCCTGGGCAGCAGCATAGAGAGCGCACCTGCCTGTGTCCGCACAGCATTCAGAAGCTTTAGTGTGCGTGGGGGACCAGAGCGCATCATTTATGGCACATCACATCTCAGTTATGTGAAGAATGTCTCATTTTTCTCATGGATAGGAGAGTTTGAAAAGGGGGGGGGGGTTAATTCTTATGGGAATCCCAAGCTACTGGCTGTTCTGTTCCTGCCTCTCGGGAGTTGTGCCTTTGGGTGTGTGCAAAATGGCATATGATACGTGTGTCACCATAAGGATAAAAAACAAATCTTCCTCATTTTCAGACCTTGACTTCAATGAAATGCAGATATGGAGTTCTTGGAAGTTTTGACAGAAGGCCTGAACCGAGCGCTCCTGGTGCGAGGAGGAGGCCGTGAAGTCATCACTATTTACTCCTAACGATGTTATGACACATGCCCACTGTGTAGCAGCAGCAGAACCAACCCCCATCTCTGGAACTGGACACAAGACCATTCAAACCTTGGATTAGTGGCTTTGACCTGGCCCAACACTTCTTACATCCAGCCATTGAATCTTTTTTAATTTTTATTATGCAAAATTATGCAAAGAAAATTGTTTCCTACATAGATCTCTAACATTTGTCTTTGCTGAAGAACTCTGCTTATATACAGGTGTATTTTTTTAACTTAAGGCAGGAAGACTGTTTGGTTGTTGTGCAGGGGGGCTGGGGAATTTTTTTGCACATAGGATTTAAATATAGTACATACAATAACTTGTTTTTGTCATAGGAACAGACAGCTATGTTTGTAGTAATTTTTATAATGATGGCTTTTAAAGAATTAGGGTTTCCAACAAACAGATATTTTATAAGAATCTAGTCTACGTATTTTGTACCATTGGCCCTGCTGCGTGGTGGCCAATTCAGCTTCCGTGTCAGATTTGCCTGGTTCTGTGTTTATATTAATCCACAAATATGTGGATGCTCTAGTTTTGTGTTTTAATTAATGACTGTGCACAAAGTAGAAAGGATTATTTGGGCAATATCATCTGTTGAATAAAAATCCTTTAATTGGGCCACCACCATTTTAACAAATTGAAAGGGGCACTGGGGAGTTTTATCGACTGCAACCCAGGTCCGCAGCAGTGCTACGGTTTGTAATCCAAGCCTGAGACTTTAAGTGAGGGCATAGGAAGGACTCTAGTAAAATGAAACGATGGTACAACTTCCAGGGCTGCATCTGCGGTGGGATTTATTGACTTGCTCCCAGCGCTTCTGCCTCTGACCTCTCTTGCGGAAAAGCTGTTTTCTTGTGGATGCGTTTTGCTGAAGGGGTGATTTGCTGGTGCCCCAGGTACAAAAGTGACCAAGAAATACAAATGGGGCAGAGATGAGTTTGAAGAACAAGCCGAGGACTGGGTATGTAGTAGATAGATTTGCCACAGGAAAGCCGATTATGAAATAAACATGACTTGGCTGTGTCCTGGCGGGAAGCGGCTGCCTCAGCACTGGAAGGGGGGGTGGGGGGGTGGCACACCTGCACACCAGACTGGCACTGGGATGTGGGGGGAGGGGGACAGCTACCAGCCCAGAGGGGCACCGGGGAAGGAGGCTGGCACTGGGGTGAGAATGGCTGTTTCAGGCTCACCAGGCCTGATCACGAATGGGATGGAGTGGGAGCCTGGACTGGCAGGCCTGCAGCAGAGTGGAAGGGGGTGGGGGTTGCCTCAGCTTGCTTGTGGGCCTGATACTATTGGTTATATTGGTTAAAATAGAGTATGCCCAGTCATAGAAGTGTGATATTGAGTGCAGTAAAAATCAATCCTTTCAATAAATAAATTGCAAAAAGCTAAAACTGATGTTCATTCAAGTAGATTCTGTTCACTTTCTTGTTGCAATTGAAAGAAAGATAGAAATCCTAATGTAAAGAAAGATAGAAATCCTAATGTAAATGTTGGCATGTCCTCATATAAGTGGCCAGTTATTCCGTGTCAGGTGAGTGCAAGTATGGAATATTTGCTTCTACGGGGGGAGAGACCTGTAGAAGGGTCTGACTCCAGGCAGGTCCAAGTGAGACAAAGAACAATGGCTACTGAGGGAGGAAGAGGAGGAGGGATCAGAGGGCAGCTCCCAGGTGCAGGCAAAGAGAAAAACATCCCACCCAGAGATACCCCTTATACACATATACACCCTAACCCCCACCCACCCACCCCCAATGTCCAGGCATGTTGAGTCGCTGTCAATCCAACAGGTAACGCTCTCTCAATAGGCCGGATTCAGCCCCCAGGCTGCATGTTTGACACCTCTGAATTAACAGATCAAACTCTTGTGCTCCGTACATTGTTATTTTTTTGTTTTGAGCAGGAAATAATATGGGGAGTTAATTGGGGACTCTGCTGTTCTGGGCACAGAGGAAGGAAGGAGATGGAAACCACAGAAGGAAATGTAACAGAGAAGTAGCAGGTACACTTATGCAGATCAGAGAGAGCCCAGTCTTAAGCAACATTAGCTGACCCTTATAAACTACAAAATGCAAATCTAAAATTAGTTGCCTTTTATAACCCTTGGCTCTCTATAAACTGCTCAGCATCTATTTCCTTATATAGGCAGAAGGGGCAGAGAATGCTGTTCGTCTCTGTAATGTACCTTTCTGAGCAAACAATTCTAGGTGTGTTTACTCAGAAGTAAAGTCAGCTTTATTCATTGGACTTCCTCATTGATAAAATGTTGTTAGGACTGCAAGCATAGCCAGTTTGATGCAGGCCCCCACTGTTGGTTCTTCTGTACCATTTGGTATGACTGTTTTGCTTTTCCTCAAACCTTCCCTTGAAATGCTCTCAGTCAAGATTAATGCCAAGTGCAGACTGCATTGACCATTCAGGTGAAATATGACTCCGGCTTCTCTGCCCCCAGAGTGGATGAGCTTGAGCTGAGCACCTGAATCCTCACCAACATCTGCTCCTTTTGTATGCAGATAGTTGATCTAAAAGCCTGGGAAGAAACTGGAGGTTTGTTGTTGTTCTTTGCACTTTTCCTTCGCAGTTGATCAAAAATGGAAATATTTCTATTTTGGAAAAATGTGGATGTATATAATATTGCATTGCTTATCATACCTACATTTTATTTTCCAGTTTAAGAGATGCAGTGCAGGCCTTGGTTAGCCGTTGGCACACTAATGAGGACTATTTGATATATTGGGTTTTTTAAATGTGTAAACTATTTTACTTTTTTCAGACAATAATGACAAGTACACCCAAGTGATAGAAATTTGAGCTGGACACTGCTATGCCAGAAGGAACCAAATACACCTTTTTGCTGCTTGGGGAAATGTGGATCACAAAATAAAAGTTGCAATGCAAACCTTTGATGTGATTTTAAGCAAAAATGAAGGTTGATTTTTTTGTGCCTGGAAATAGCCTGCAAACCTCAATATGATAGGAAGTTTGCCTTTCTAGAGAGAAAGCTCCGCAACAGACATCTCATAATACAGCTGTCATATTTACACTGGTTTTGTGTGTGTTTTTTCAATTGGGAGACCAAGTTATGCAGGCATGGAAGTTCCCACCCACAGAGAAGAGCGGGATTTCTATACCTACCCTTGAATCTTTCTGAGGGCCCAGTCAGGGCTGCTCAATGTTTGCTAATTGCTAAGACACGTAGGGCAGAGGGGCGCAAGCCTCAATCGTCAACATTTGGCATGTAGTCCAAGGCATGAACATCAGGCAAGTACAGTGGAAGTGGCTGGATGGAGCAATGCCAACTCCCCCCCTGCCCCCCCCCCCCACACACAAAGAGTTCTACACAATACAAGCAATTCCTACAAAGGATCAGAAAAATGAGAGATTTTTTGAAAGAGATGGCAGGAAAAGGCCTGCCTGTACATTTTCCTTGCACGCGCTCAACACTTGCTGGCTGTTAGCCCTGGCGCAGTTGTTATTGGGAGTGAGAGAGACATTCCAGCCCCACCACCCAACCATGCCACATCCATACACCACTGTCTGGGGGAAGACTGCAACAAAACCGGGCTGGCACCACTGTGGATCTTTCCAGTTCTGCCTGTGTTGCACCATTTTCCCTACCCCAGTCCCCCACAGCAACTGTTTACCCCCAGCAGGCTCAGAGCTTTCAAAGTTTTGTTTGTTCGTGTGTTTTGAAAGTAAATTTCTGATCACTTCTCTTGCAGAGGTATACCTTGCAGAGGTATGGCTTTAAATTAAAGCTTGGAATTATCAGTTTCAGAAAATCTCACTTGGCAGAAGACTTCGTAGAGAAAACTGCAGCAAATGTTTTCCTGGTTCAGTAAACTATTTCCACACCAGGGCCACGGAACATCGACATCAGCTAAATGCCAGCATGGTTATTTGCATGTGTTGAGTTAATGGTTGTTATGCTAGGAAAACTGGACACAAGAGTAGTATCAGTTAACTGGCTAGTAGCTGGCCAGCAGGATTGGGGGTTTGTGAAAGCTCTTAGCAGTTCACCAAAATACTTTGCTTCACGAGTTTTATTGCAGAATGAATGGAAAATGCCCTCTGCCGTCACTTGCCGCCCCTCCAGTTTATTGTCATGATTGCTGCAGTCCAGTCATTAGAGATGTTCTAATTACTTATTGATTGCCCATAATGTCTTTTACTGCTGAAGCCACCCAGTGCTCCAGATAACTCCAGAAATGATTTGAAGGTTATCCTCACAAGTGACCTTAATAGGATGCTTTGAAACGCATCACTTCACAAGGGTCAGGGGTCGGGCAAGTCTAACACTTCGTAGAGCAGAGGAAGCTCAAAAGGGAATCCGTGGAATTTTTGTTAACAAGAGGTGGCTCCCTCAATGTCAGCCATTTTGTTTGGCATATTTTGAACGGATGCCGCTGGGCTGCCTGAATTCTGCTTTCACAGCTACCCTGTACAGCAACATGTAAAAATCTGAAGCCTGACAAAATGAGTCTATGAATAAATAAGACCTTGAATTCATTTCGTTCCAGATGAGACGCAGTTAACCCATCAAATATCTAGGACTCTGGTTTAGCAATAACTTGTCGTGGTCCACTCATCAAAAATATATATTGGCTCGGGCCCAGTCAAACGCAAATGCCACTAGGAGGTTTTATCATTCTAAGGGCAACCAATATATTCCCCCAGCTCTGCAAGTTTTCAAAGCAAGGGCGAGAGCACAACTGCTTTATGGAGCGCCCATTTGGCTAACACCCAGCAACAGTGCCATTAGATCATTCCATTCTAAATTTCTGCATAAATTATTTGGCGTGCCAAACTGCGTCCCATATGCAGTCCTATGTCTAGAATCTGGCCAATACTCTATAGAGGCCACTATCTGGTTAAACATCATAAAATTTTGGCTACATATTCACTATCAAAGCTCCGACAACTCACTGACGCAACTCACCTTGAGAGAACTCCATCACTCTAAATGGTGCACAACAGTTATAACAAAGATTGCGGAATTGGGCTATGATAGTGACTCTCTGAACATGCTAACCCGTACTGAGACATTTGCCCTCATCAAAGAGCGGCTACTAGCAATGGATTATCAACAACTGCAGCTTGGCCAACAAATCCTGCTCGCCAATGAACGTGGCAATTCCATTTGTGCAGGGAAACCCAGCCTAATATATTGCAGCGCTTACCAACCCTATATATAGGAGAGCCTACATGCTGGCTAGATTTAATATTATGCCACCCCCGCTCCATAGAGGAAGACTCAAGGGTCTACCAAATGATAAGAGGCTTTGCCCCTGCAGCCCAGGGCAGTTGGATTCCATTGCGCACATTCTCCTCCACTGCCCACTTTACCAGAAACCAAGATCCAGCTTATTAGTACAAATCATTGACTCTATGAAAACCCTGACAGAGTTTGATAAAGTAAATATGCTCTTAAACTGCAATGACCTTGACTGTTGTCTCGCAGTGGCAAAGTTTCTGGCTGAGGTTTGCGAGCTGAACTTATGATCCAGTGTGAAGTTTTATCTAGTAATTTTAACTGTATTTATATTGTATGTTCTGTATGCGAATAAAGGCTTATTGAATTGAATTGTTAACCCATCACTTCCTGGGTGAGAGACTCACAGAGCTCAGCCTAAACTAAAAGAGCCAGGAGAGACAATTTTGCTTAGCTGGAATGAACAAATCTACGTCAGTCTGTCCTTTACCTGAGCTTGAAAGGAATGCTGTAGCAGCAGATCGATGTTTTAGTGAGAATTTCTGTACCTGGCAGCAGAGGGAAAGAGAGACGGCCTGGCAGAGCTCCGTGAATTTCATCAGGAGGGCATCCGAAGGGCTTCCCCATGGCGAGGTCCCAGGTTGCCGGCTCTGGTCATTCCTGTGAGGCAGAACTGTGTGGCTCAACCAAATGACATCAACTGATGTTGACTTTGAGAAAAGCCCACCTACTTCCTTCTGACAAGTATCGGGGTGTGGGGCTACAGCAAGCGTTTTGCCCGTTGCACAGGATGAGCTGGCCAATGGGACGGGGCTGAGGCTTAGTGGTTGAGCCACCTGCTGGGCATGCAGACGGTCCCAGGTTCAATACCCAGCATCTCCACAAGCAGCCTTTCTCTGCCTGAGACCCTGGAGAGCCACTGACAGCTTGAGCAGGCAAGACTGACCTCTGCGAACCGGGTCAGGCAGCTTCGTGTGTTCAGGATCCTAAACTGTCACACAAGACTCGTGAGTAAATTTGCACAGCAGAGAGATGAGCTCAATCACTACTTGTGGGGGGGGGGCGTCAAAAGTAGAACCCCCCTCCCCCAATCTGCAGTTCGGAGTGAGATGATCCAGAGTTGTGCATAAGGGCTTCTTTACCTCTTTATGAGGACTGCGTCATTGAGATCTGGCAGTGGCCATTATCTGGAAGAGAGATCTGGCAGTGGCCATTATCAGTGGCAACTGGAAGAGAATCGGCTTTTCCATGGACAGATCACATAGGAATTAATGGTGGGTTTGTTGAAAGACAATCACACAGATTAGTGTTAGTTTAATTAAAACAGAGTTCCAGGTGATGGCTTCCTCTTTTTTTTCTTTGAACTTTTCTATTCTTTGACCTGCGATGTGTGTTCTGTAAGTCTCTCCTTTTGCTATAACACAACATTAGTCTGTGTCTATCTAAATGGTGCAGGTCAAAAAATATACAACATTGAAGCGTAATATTTCTGAAACAGAACTTCATGGAGAGTGTCAGTATTTTGTTCCAGTTTATTATGTGTAAACTGATAAGTTGGTCCAGAAAAGGCACATACCTTATTCAAGAGCTCTGATCATGTATATAAGAAACTGCAGTTTTAATTCAGGTCTTATTTTATTTTAGAAGCTAATCCCTATGTATAAGCACATGAAAAACAATCAATCATGCAGCACAGAGTACCAGATAAATAAGATCACAAACTAAAACCGTTTTAAACCCTTCATGAAACCTAAGATGGGCACAGAATCTACATGTCAGCATAGCTTGCAAAGTAAGCTATCCATGAATTCCATCTCACATAGCTGTGCATTATTTTCATTTGGTACCATTTCTGTTGAGTGTGTGTGTGGCAATATTCTTACAGTACAGATGACAGTTTTCTCCCTTATACAGTCTGTCCCTGTGCCTTCCATTGCAGTGAAGTCACTCATCCCAATCTGGAAGCATTAATCCACTTGGAGATTGTCACATCACAGTGGGTCGTGTTACTCACTCGCCATCACCACTGCTCCTTGGGTCCTGTAGCCACAAGCTGATAGGGCAGATGGGATTATGGGTTCTAGAGTCATGGCTGGCTGGCCCTCCTCACAAGCATGGAGGAAGCATACATGTGTATGGGGCACAGCATCCAGCAGGCTAAACGCTTTCTTTCTTTTAAAGGCAAGTTTCGTGCCCCTATGGCTGAAAAGATATATTTGCTCTGTGAGTGGAAGTTCCTAATGAATCTTCAGGCTTGCTAAGATCCCTACAGTCCAGGGGCACATAGGCCACAGCATCCGCCATCACTCTCTGGGTCAGATCCAGCAAAGTGTGAGAAAAAAGGATGATGCACAGAGCACTGTGGTGGTTCTCTGCAGGACTGACCCAATCAAACAACCCAACTGTGCATCCAGATGCAGCTTCTGACATTTGTTTTTAGCACTTCTGGCTGTGCAGAGGTGGTGGCCCGCACGGAAGTTCTCGATAGGAGCCAACCCCCCCCCCCCCCTTTGACCCGGCTAGCAAAAGCAGAATTAGTTATACACACTATGGAGCCAAGTGCACATGTGTTTAATGTACATGTCTTAGGCACAGATTTTTACTTGATGTCAATCATAACATGGTAGAGTAGAACTAGTTCTGAATATAGGCACTGCAACTACAAGAAATGAAAGTGGCCTTTGAATGAGTGATTTCCTGGGCAAAGTGTTGCCTTTGGAAAAAAAAAACCTTAATTAATTCCTTATTTTACTGAGCCCAACAGCCCCCAACCCAACAGCAGCAGGTAGAGGGTTTGTGACAGGAGGCAGTTTTCACTGATGGACGTGCTGCTCTTGAATGTACTAGCTATGGGGGAATTTGGCAGACCAAACAGACTGTTGATCAGACTGTTTTTTTCCTGAGCACTCAGCGTCCCTTGCACTCCTTACAGGTTTCCTAAGCAAATAACATGACAACACCCACCCACCCCTCTATCTCAGTCAGCCCTAGGAAACCCACGAAGCCAGGCATGCTGTCCCACAGGGGCTGACTGCAGCATATAGCCCCTAAAAACCTGCATGAACGAATTTTTCCACTGAGCTTTTTCGCTTGGAAATGGAACCTTAACAATGGCATCTAAAGTAGAGTTATGCCGAACCAGTCAATGGAATTGGAAATCCATAACTCTCTTTAGGATAGCTATGTAAACAGCTATTTTCACCAGCTTTCGAATGATAAGTTTCTTCCAGCATCTGTCTTCTACTGCCCTTCTGCTTTGGGAAAAAACGTGCATTTTGCTAACTTCAACAAACCCTCTGTCTACAATCCCTACAGACTCTCCACTCTTGGTCCTGGCAACAGACAGCAGACTCCTCCCTGCTTAACAAATGTCTTCTCAGAATCTATTCACTTTGCTGGAACTTCTGCAGAACAAGGTCTGCCAGAGATAAAGAACATTTTAAAAGTAACCAAATAGTTAATCAGAATCTTCCAGATAAAGTCACGCAAAGGCACCTGTGGATCAGTTCATTTCACTCCCTCTCCCACAGTAGAAGAGATGACTAACAAGTCATTTAACGAGATTTCCTCTGTTGGTGCATAAAGTACCATAGAAGAAAGACTATTGAGGGATTGTCATTAAAATTATGCAATCCTGCATTGCCAGGGGTTGGACTGGATGGCCCTTGGGAGTCTCTTCCAACTTCATGATTCTATGAAAATATGAGATTTTACCTCTTTTTGATGCTAACATGTAATACCTGTCAATGGCATTTATGCCTGTACATCTGAGGAGATCTTTATTTTGACTGGTGCAACATTAAGTGATGAGGGGAAAAAGAATCTGTTGCCCATAAACAAAAACAATAGATATACTTTTTCTCAAAAAACGGGACATCAATCAACACACATTCCTCTAAACCAGTGGCTTCCATACTCCTGTTTCTGGGCACTGGAGGAGTTTATGAAAGGTTCCTCAGTAAGAAGACTAATAATGGCAGTCAGACTGCCACCATTATCAACTTTCCATGTAAATCACAGGCCCAGGGGAATGTGGGGTACATTTCTTAATCAACATGAGTTGACAGACACAACAGGCCAGCAGACACTCCAGATTAGCAACTGTATGTCCAAACTCACACAAAGGCTCCTAGAAGGAGGGGTAAATCAACATGGAAGGAATTACCTGAAGGACCTTTGGAAACCACAGTCTGTATCTACCCAAGTTATAGGACCAGAGACTCCTTCCCTACCAAGGTGACATCGTAATTAGACTTCTTTGCCTTCTTAAGCAGATGGTTTTAAATCCAACAGAAGAACATCTTCATCTTCTTTGACTTCTGGTCTGAGCATGATTTTTTCTGGAGTAATCACTTTCTTCTCCTCTGCCTGCAACGGGGCCTTGGAGTTCCCACCTCTGTCTTTCTTCACTTTGGTTATCACTTCAGTGTAAGAAATCTCCTCTGTGACAGGTTCAGCCTCTCTGCTGTCCACGGCCATATCAGCGCCGGCCTCCTGGACTCTTCCTTCGTCTTCAGTTGCCGCTGGCTCTTTGGTTTTCTTCTTCTTGAAGGTCTCTTTGGTCGGGGCTGCCTTGGATATTGTTTTCTTGAACCTGATTCCGGATTGTCTGAGCCTCTCCCCCGACTGCCTGATCCGCTCTCTCCTCTCTGGTGTCACTATCCTAGTTCGAAGTCTGTCCACCTTCTTGCCAAAATTTTGCCTCGTCTTCTGAATGTTCTCCCGGGAAAATGCCTTTCTTATGTTGTCAATGCGTTTCATGCCAGACTTCTTAAATCGGGATGCTTTGCTTTCCTCCATGTAATATTCTTCATCAGAGGAGAGGTCATCAGGTAGACAGAAGGCATCCTCTGGATGTTCCCCTTGTGTCCTGTCTTTGATAACTGATAAAGATGACGGACATGGAACATCCTCCTGCCGATAAAAGCACACAGTGTGTCAAGCTCATAGTGCCACCTCCCCCCGCCCCCCCCCCAAGTGCATATTCTGTATAAAGGAGGAGGAGACCAAAAACAAAGGGTGCGTCCTCATCAACACTTTGGCTAGGGAGGTGAGGCTGCCGTCTCCCCACATATGCTTCCCCTCGACAGTTTTTCCCAGTCTCAATAATGAAGCCGCTCTTTTCCTTTTTAGAGGAAATACAGGCTGAAGAGGTGGACACTGAAATGGAGAAGGGACAGGGGGAGAGGACCTGCATAGCCCAGGCTCACCTGAGCCCACCAGGTCTCGGAAGGAAGGGCTGCTACGTAAAGGCACTTGCTGTGGAAAAGCACTTCTGAACATCTCTTACCTTGAAAATCCCATGGAGATACCTACGTCAGCTGTTACTTGATGGCAAAAAGGATGGGGAGGGGGGAAGTGTTGTTACCCCTCTTCTTACTCAACTCAGAAAAGCATATAAATCCTGAAAAATCTGCAAGAGACCTTGTTCATGGATTTGCTGCATTATGTCTGTTTCAGCTCTAATACTGCTTTAAAGGGAGGATGGAGGAAATCCATAACCAAAATGGAAGTGCTTGGGGGGAAGGGAATCTAAGAACATAAGAACAAGCCAGCTGGATCAGACCAAAGTCCATCTAGTCCAGCCCTCTGCTACTCACAGTGGCCCACCAGGTGCCTCTGGGAGCTCACTTGCAGGATGTGAAAGCAGTTGCCTTCTGCTGCTGCTGCTGCTGCTCCTGAGCACCTGGTCTGCTAAGGCATTTGCAATCTCAGATCAAGGAGGATCAAGATTGGTATCCATGGATCGACTTCTCTTCCATAAATCTGTTCAAGCCCTTTTTAAAGCTATCCAGGTCAGTGGCCATCACCACCTCCTGTGGCAGCATATCTGCTGTTTCAATGCATACGTTTTATCTGCACCATGGTTAATATATATCTATGTTGGCTATTGGTGTTAGTTACTCTGGAAATCAGAAATCGAGCCAAAGAAACAGCAGAAAAGCAAAATTTTGGCCAGATGAGGCCTAAATATGCCCCAGAAGGAACAGAATGTTGAGGAATCCATCTCATGCCCCTGCAGGGAGTCTGGCGGAGAAGAGCCTCTCCTGGACCTTTCAAGGCCCCTCAGCTTGGGCACATTTAGGACTGAAGAGTTGCCGCCGAATACTTTATGCCAAGTTTCTAAGCAGCCCCCTTGTCCATGAATAACTGGCACTGCCTGCAGAGGAGCACTGCCCTTCGACTGGAAGTCGATCCCCCCACCCCACTTATGCCATCTGGACACCGTTTGTTTATTTGTTTGTGTAAAATATCTCTTTGCTGCCTTTCCACCAAAGACTGTCCTCAGGGTGGCAAACATCAGAACAGGAAAACATTGTAGCATAGCATTAGAACAATATTTAAAATAAGCTGTATATATTAAAATATATGCACTTTAACCTCTGTATATAAATTTTACATTTGTATGTAAACTGTGCTGTTAAATTGTTGTTGGCTGATCTCTGACTGCTATATAGCTGTCCCAATAGCTGAGACTAGCCTGATCAAAAATCCCAGCTTACAAGGAGCAGCAGTGGCGTAGTGGCTAAGAGAAGTGGCTAAGAGCAGGTGCACTCTGATCTGGAGGAACCGGGTTTGATTCCCAGCTCTGCCGCTTGAGTTCTGGAGGCTTATCTGGGGAATTCAGATTAGCCTGTGCACTCCCACACACGCCAGCTGGGTGACCTTGGGCTAGTCACAGCTTCTCGGAGCTCTCTCAGCCCCGCCCATCTCACAGGGTGTTTGTTGTGAGGGGGGAAGGGCAAGGAGATTGTCAGCCCCTTTGAGTCTCCTGCAGGAGAGAAAGGGGGGATATAAATCCAAACTCTTCTTCTTCTTCTTCTTAAACAGGTTGCTCTGCAGAGAAGCCAACAGCCAACTACCTCTCCTCATCTCTTGTCTTGAAAAACCCACGAGGTGGAACTTCATGTGATCAACGACACACTTTGCCTTCAAAGATTATAAACATATAAACATTATGAGTGGGAAGGCTAGTAATGTTATTGGTGGGCTATGATCGTGTTACCATTTGCAGGGCTGCTTAATTGAATTCAAGTATACTGAATATATCCAATATGGTACCAGGAGCAGTGTGGTACATGGTAAGCTGTTCACAATTCCATTTGTGCCGGTGCCAAATTCAGTTCTGTATTCATTTGGCTGTAAAGGACTACCTTTTTGCTGATGCTGAGACCGGGGCACCCCCGTCTGTCCAGCTATAGCACAAATATATACACTTGGGTCCCTGCATGTGATACACATCTGAGGTGCGGAGTGAACTGGCTCGTTGGGTAGAGAGTATGTTAACAGGCATTTTAATTCACTTCCCCCAATGCACTACAACTATACTTTCTACTGACTCCAATTATTCTGGGGCTAAAGCTTAGGTAGGTAATCCACAGAGCGCCTGTGAGAAACTGCAGCACTGCACATTCATCAATCACCTTGAAACGAGACAGCCGATATTGCCTCGCCCCCCCCCCCCAAAGGATTAGAAGCAAAGAAGGCAATCAAAGGAAGTTTCTGCCTCCAGATCCAAATGCAAGCGGCAATTATTTTGCAGCCGGACTGAATATTTTTGCTTGCCAGTCAGTCTCATTGATTTCTACACAGCCACACGCAAAAGCCAACCATAACTGAGCACTGTGAGGGTTAGCCGAAGCGGAGTTTTCTGCCGATGCCTGTTGACTCCAGTGGACTGAGAAGGCAGCAACATTGCTGACGAGGGGGGCTGATAAAGCCCAAGGAGTTGGAACCTGCTTGCAGAGATGGAATGTCTTGGAGTGAATTCCAACTGAAATCAATACTGTTTACGTCTGTTTAAGCTTCAGCGTAAAGGTGTGGTTAGTATCTGTCTAAGGCTCCATTACTTGAGGGTAATACCAAACAAACTCAGTGGGACTCAGTAAACCCACCTAGAATTTGTCTGCACACCTCTAGATCCTGCTATATCCTGCTAATTGTGACTACATTCCATCCATTTATTAGGCAGATTTGTTTTTAAATTTTGAGGACAGCTAAATATTCCTAATTATTATTTTCATGAGAACAAAATGGCACATTTAATTGCACCAACAAGCAGGCAGGAAACTGGCACATCGTGGGGGCCGCCTCTTAAGGACTCCAGAAGGGTCCCACTAATTCTCCGTCTTTTTTTCAAGGTTTGTCCATTTTTAACCCACATAGTGCTACAGAAATGTCTGGGTGATGTCATAAGTGCAAAGCAAGCACAGGTTTCACTGGAAGGAGCTGAACGGCATGTTTTGCTCTCTCACTGTAAAGGGGGATTCCAAAGGGCTGGACTGTGCCTGCGCAGTCCACTGGCTCCTTCCACGGCACCTTTGCAATGAATGTCTGAGCTTTGCAATTCTCATATGGAATCTATTCCTTAGCAAAGAATGAAGCCAGGTAAAGTCACCCCCCACAATATAAAACCACATTCAAGTCTCTTTGGTCACATGAATATTGTTGAAATGCCTAAAAAAGAAACCCCTCACATCAAAACAAGTAATCCTGGCATGAAGGCATTTTTTATAATGCAGAATAGGAAACAGGCACATTTTCTAAAAACATTCTCACCCAAAAAGAGGGCCCTTCTTACAAATATAATTTTAGCACAAAAATGTCTGATTTCTTTCCTCTGCAAGCAATCCGTCTTGCAAAACCCTGCTTAGATAATTTATTGCAAGATGTACTGTTCCAAAGAATTCTGAAAATAATACAAATAATAAGTTAAAGGGGAAAATTTGACAGTACATACCGAACCACAATTTGCAACCAATATTTAGGAAACAATCTGTAAATAAGCTTTTAAAAAAACAGTCAGGAAAGCCCCACTTTGTGCAAAGAAACACTGAGATTTAAATCTCCAATTAAGCTGGTCAAAAAATAGCAGGATGACAGTCAGGCCTGGAAGACTCTGCCTTGATGCCCAAGTGCTTGACCCAGATTGCTTTTCAGAGAAGCAACAGCGAGGCCTCGATCTGATCCACAGTTAATCATACGTTGGCTGCCTCAGAAGCCAGCCGGAACTAATAATAGACCCAGTGCCTCTCCACTGGTAGGCTCGTACTCTCAATACATTCACAGAGAGAAATTAAAAATTTAAAGAAAATACAAGAAGTTACAACACACTGTGATTTAGGCAAGGTTGTTTTCCCTCACTTTTGTTTGTTAACACAACTGGGGGCTGTCCAGATGCACTAGATGCAGCAAAAGGTACCTGGTAAATGACAACGCGAAACTTGTTTTTCCGCAGCATTTCCTCTTGCTTGGCTTCCACTTTCCTCACATTGGAGCTCTGCTTTTCCACGCGCGCCCTCACTTCTTTCACGCGAGCACTAACTTTGCGGGTTTTCTGCAACAGCTTGTTCACAGTGTAGCCAGTGTTGCCGTGAGCCTGGGCCAGCTTCAGCAGGTCGATCTGTATGGTCTTGATGGCATCCTCCATTTCCCGGTGTCTCTCTTCAATGCGTTTCTGGCTGGCCTGCACGCTGTCCACAATGGTGGCCACCTTGTCCAGGACCCTGACAATTGTAAACGCCGCGTCTTGTTCCTCATCATCGTCCGTGATGCTGGGCAGGCGGTTCTGGTGGATTTTGTCTGCCTCCAAGGTGGTCTCACGATGATCCATTCTGGCCACCTTCAGCTGGTTCACAGGAGCTGAAATACAAGCTGTCCTCACAATGGCTGTCCAGACCCCAACAGGACGGTTCTGGCACGAGGACAAGCAGTTCGCTCGACAGCTGGCTTCAGGGGAATGTTCAAAAGCAGGGTCTGAAACTCCACCCTGAGCGACTGGTCAAACTTTTATAACTACAGAATACCCACGTGTTGACTGTTCAAGCACTTTCTGCAACATGAAACCTCTAAAATTAGGAAGCAATGCGAGGAAAGGAACATACGGTCAACGAATCATGTTTCTGCACCAATTAATTTACTTAAGTTAATCCAGGAATAGCTAAGCAACTTACTAATAAATCCAGAGAACAAACTGGTATGCTGTTAAGATTCACTGTTGCTTTTTTGTTTTAATTAAGCCCTTTTCCCTGGTAGGAGGTTGGATTGAGTTCAGGGTATTCCAACATACTTCTGGCTGATGATGATGATGATGATGATATACTTCTGGCTATTTGGGGCGGGGGGGGGGGGGGCATTACTACGATTCTGCCATTTTCCTTCAAACCACAAAGGCTTCCTTTTCTAGTAATGAATAAACACACTCAGAACAGATGAAATATCATGGGAAAACACTGTATTGACATGCCTTTCCAGATCAAATACTGAAAGCCTTTTTATTGAACAAATTATTAAATCCTACATGCAGAATTGGAAAGCCTAAAACTACAGGCTGAACAGCTGGAACACACCCTAGTTACATTTTAGCTCTGCATCTTCCAAACAACTACTAACATTCTATTAATATAATACCTACAACCAGAAGACTCGTGTTTGAATGTGATGTGATCTTAATTCTTGACAATAGTCTAAATAAGAGCACAAATCTTTAATATTTTTCTTCCTTCTTTTGTTTTGCATTTTAATCACGAAGACCATACAATTTATATTTGCTGAGGTGAAAACAGGTATCCTCTTTAGAAAACTGTAATAAGTATGAAAGCAGTTTAAACAGGTATCTACTCAGACTGGACCCAAGTTGTGTAAGTTTGGTTTTTCAATACAATGGGGTTTAAAAAAAAAAAAAGCAGCACACAAGTCTAACTAAGACCTGTTTGTGTAGCACAAATGGCCTCTGCTTTACTGGGCAATCTTTCCAATTATGAAATGTATATTATTATCATTTTTTTTACAATTTAAAAATAAAGTGTCAAATATTTATGACGACAGTGGTGCTTTGACCCAGTCGGTACATGTCATAAATATGTTACAGCTACGTACAAGTACACATCTTCACAATTCATGCAATTGGCAGCATCTAAAAAATTATTTACTAACTTCCAAAAACATTTAAATATCTACGGTATTTAAACACAGTGTCTTCTAGTTCCTTGTAAGAAAAGTAGGCTGTAAACATCGTTAGCCCTTTGGTCATGCCTGGTTCACTTGGAAACATGACCGGCTCCATTTGTTTGTTTTACAACCACTAGTGAAATGTCTCTGTTCTCCAAAAAAATTACATTCCATGTGTAAACCATGAGTCTGTTATAACCATGTGATACCAGTATAGGAAAATGAAACTACTGTATCCTCCAAATTGTAAAATGAGAAATTACTAGAGCTGTCCACAGCTTCAGCTGCTTTTGGAATAAAACAAAAGCACAGCTACACTTTAAAAAGTCCAAAAAATAAGGCCTCTGAAATAAATATTTCCATTATTTTTGGAAAAAAGACAATAAAATTGTACATCACATGGTCAATGTGGGTATAAAAATCATGCTAAACCATCCTGGATGACGTGTCTGAAGTAAAGTGGCCTAAATTTTGCTTCTGACGTCGTCCTCTGTTGTTTTTGGGGCATTTCCTGTGGTTGGAAGCAAAAAGAGAGAGCAATTTATTTGGCAACTGTATCTTTAAAAGGTTGCTCCACAATTAATGCTGTCTTTGCACATAAAACCACCAGAATGTTGTGGGGCATCACTGAGACCTGTTGTAGAAGAGACTTGCCAACCCTTTGAGATTTGAACACTGCTGGTGCTGCTACGCATCTGTTTATCATGCTGCTGCATTGACTGGCAAAAAACCCCCAACAACTGGAGAGCACGCCATGGGCGTCTTCAATCAAGTTGCTTTATTCAGGTCATTTCTAGCCCTGCCTTTCTGTTTCAAGAAGAGAGATCGAAGGGAGAGTTTGCAACCACAGAACTGAATGCATCACAGCAATCCACTTCTCAAATGGCCGTGCTTTCCTTGCACAGAAAGAGTAAAATGGTCCCAGTACATTTTGGAGGACTTTAATTCATAGGGTCATCATGAGTGACTAGACAGCACATTGCACATACACGTAAATAAGCCAACCTTGCTCAGCAGAGTGATAAGAAAGGGGTGCAATGTGCCCACTTCATTTTCTGCCTGGAGTGTTTTAAACAGGCTGGATTTAAAATTACTGACAAGTTAAAAAAATAGCCAGGCAGATCATCACCAATTAGCTGAAGTGCTGCATATTCAAATTTTCAGAACAAGGGTCGATCGAGCCAGCCCAGGTAGCCTGAAACTGTCAGGTGTGTGTTTATATTTACAAATGCAGATACAAACGTCATTTAAAAAGTCATTTGTCAATAAATTGTCTAATTTTCAAGTGTTGCTATTTTTTTGGTAGAAGGTTAACTTTATCGAAATATAAATCTCTTTTATTTTACCTATCCACTCATGCAGGTTGGGAATGACTTTTTGATTCCTGTTTCTAGAAAAAAAATCAATCTTGAAGCAGTAATTATATGGAGAACCGTAATCTTTTGGTCTGTGGGAAAGTTTGGCAAATGCTTATATGTAATTGCCTAAGGGATAGAATGTCCAACAACAAACACCGAGCCAATGGGTGTGCAGGACTCACAATATTCCATCTCATTCCCAAACCCAAAAGCCTCCCCTGCCCTAAACAATATGGACTGCTCTCCTGGAGGGGAGAAGATCCTCCTCCCTCCCTGAGTCTATTTTATTTTAATTTAAAATGGGCTTTAGTGCTAGTCTATATATATAAAAAGCAAACTGTCTGTTTGTGAGTCGTGCTCTAACTCTGAAACCACTGGATGGATTGCTTTCAAATTTTCACTCAACGTGCCTTTTCAATGCGGGCAGGTTTTCGGATATTCACATTGCTGAAATTCAATACCTGAGCCAGGTAAAATATCTTTTTCCTGGCACACCAGGCCATAAAGCTGGTTGTGCTTAACTGTCACCCTTAGAATGTTCGTGCAGCATGTCTGTGGCCTGAGGGGTTGGTATGCCCTTACAATGTTCGCGCAGATGGCCACAGATGAGCATTGAAAACAGTAAATAGGTAATACTGTTAGGTAATACGAGTGTAAGTGAAACACATACACACTTTGCCATGTGAGACGTCAGGTCGGCTTCCCCCGCTCACACACAGGTAACTTTCACTCTCTGTGCCTCACCCACACACAATACACATCCAGCTCATCCTCACACACCTCACTCTGCCCTCCCTCACATCCAACCACCACTTACCCACTTCCTCACCCATATTCGCCACAGCTCTCTTTCACTAAAAGCGAGCTGGAGTTTGCCTTTTTCTTCTAAGACAATCCATGGGGTGGGGGCGAACCAACACTACTGCCTCCGCTTCTTTTGCATGTGGCCCTTTACGAACCCAGGGAGCTGGCCTCAATCTGAGCGCCTCACCCCCCTGCCTCTGCTGCCTGACTGGGATAGCCTCCTTGCCCCAGTTCTGCCTTACCCAAGCCAGGACTGTGCGTGTCAACCAGCCTCATGGACAGAGGGATTCGCACTCTGGACAATTCCGTTGTGGAATGGAAAGAGTTACCTTATACTAAAAAAAAAGACAGAACCATATAACGATGTGAATTGAAAAGGGAAAGAGGGATTCCATTTGACTATCCCACAAGGCTATGCTGGGGATCTGTCAGGAGGCCTGTTATTATGGGGATTTTGGTATTGCTGCTTTCTGTATGCTGAGGGTGGAGGAATGGGTTAAATGCATTTCTAACTGACTTGCCACTGTCTTCTGTGTGATGTTATACTGTACCAGGTGCTGCTCAAGGTCAGTGCCTGGCTGTCTTTACCGTTATCTCTTTCACAGTTCCTTTTGGGCGCACTTTCCCAGGATTGGGGGGGGGGGGGTGCAGTCTGCTTTAACTACTGGGTTTTGCGCGGGCAAACCTAAGTTCTGGCATGACCAGAAAAGATCCTCAATACTCAATAAACTACTGTTCTTTTATATGAGTTTGTTTCAGTTTTTGGGATTCTGACAGGATCATTGGACCTGCATGGACATCTGTGTGGATTGCGGACTGTGATGAGAAGGACAATTGCCACAGCAATTGCCACAGCATGGCCGGGCCCCGCTAGTAATTTAATAAGATTCAAAACTTTCAGGTGTTTAGAATTATTTAGGCACTAGCAATAAAGCCTGTTGTGTGAGGGGGAAAAACAGGCACTAGAAAACTGTTTGCAAAGCTGGATCACAGCTTTGTGGGGGAGGGGGGAGCCAGTAGGGTGCCCGTAGAGATGCGAAGAATTCTCCCCATCTCCATAGGCACTCCCCCAGCTTGCAAAGCCATGATTCCAGCTTTGCAAAGAGGGGTGGGGAACCAGCAGGGTGCCTGTGAAGATGGGGAGAGTTTTCCATAGGCAACCCAACTTTTTTCTTCTGTTCTCCCCCTTTTCCTCTGCCTCTCACACTCCACCCTGCCACCCCTTCTCTTAATCTTCTCCTTCTGTCCCCCTGCCCCAGCTCTCTCTGCCTTCCCCACTGGTGAATATGGGAAATGCCATCCAGACACCGCTGAATTATGACAACTTTCAAGGCTAGAGACAGAGGTGGGTTGCCACTCCTTGCCTCTACACAGCAACCTTGGACTTCCTAGCTGGTCTTCCATCCAAATACTAACCAGAGTTGACCCTACTTAACTTCCCAGATATAACAAGATCAGACTATCCAGGCCAAGGCACCATCTGCCATGGGGAAGTCAAATCTCAAAGTTAACAGCCACAGGAACTAGAAGTGGCCCTCCAATATGAGAACAAACAAGACCTTCAGTGTCTTCACCACAGAGACCCATGAATCACACTCAACATATTTTAACAACTCACTCACTTAGCCAGAGATCCTCTCCCTAGTTGATCTGATACAGCTGGTACACTGTACCAAGCGAAGAGTAGAGACGGGGGGTAGGAGGGAAGGAACTGCTAGAAAGCAGCGGCCAAATTCTGGCAAAGTAAAGCTGGAGTCCTGGATATGGCTTCTTTAGAATCAGATGCATCAAAGAAGTTCACTCAACTCCCACCTGAGTAAGCGTGCACAAAAGGACACGTCTGATCCTCGCCATGTTCTGGAGTCGAAGGCCTGCCTCTGGTCCAATGAAAAAGCAACTCAGTGTTGCTGATTCCATAATTTGCAGGCAGCTTCACTGGACATGAGCAGTTGGGGTGTCAGCAAAACACTAAACAAAATGATGTTTTCCTCTTTTTCGCTGAATAGCTGGTTTGGACTGTACTCTTTCCATCCCATTCCTTTACATACTCTCCATTCTGTTCCCAGAAAATTCATTCTCCATACACTAGTACAGGACAAAACAACTGTTGGTTAATTACTCGTGAAAGGTCCTTCTTCTCTGAGCAGAACATATTTGGGTGATTCGCACTGCTTGCTAGGGAGGCAGAAATTAACATTCTTCTCCCTTCCTGCTTCCTGTGGAGACCACTCCCCTTTCCTTCAGTTCTGGGGCTCCAGTCAGCAGTTAAAAAACCAACTTGTAATACAACTTTAAGTATAAAACTACACAAACATCAACAACAATTGAGAATTGATAAAAGGGCATAAGGTTAGACAGCGTATGTAGGAAAATGTAAAAATATAGATATGGTACCTACTGGTAACGACATGGGAGGGGAAGATGTCCTCATTAGATAAGACAGGAAGGACCTTTCATGGGTTAGCAACCAACAGTTGTTTTATCTCAGAGTTCTAAGGACGTATTTGGGACCTCCCATAGTAGTTGTCCCCATTTGCTGGGTGGACCATTGTTGTCTGACTCTAATACGTGCTGCAGAACTTTTCTCTCAAACACCGCATTGACAGAACTGTTTGTGTTGATCTTGTAATATCTGATGAATGTGGAGACTGATGGCCAACTTGCCAACTTGCACATTTCCCCCATAGAAGCATTCTGTCTAAATGCAGCATTGGTAGCTGAGCTTCTTATTGAATGAGCAATAATCCCAGAGGGTGAATCAAGTTTTCAGCCTTGTATGCTTCCACTATGCAGTCTTTTAGGCATTTGCTGATGGAAAAATGAGAGATTCTGTTTCCTAGATTAGGTGGAGAAACTGCTCTGCTTGGCTTTCCTAATGTCTTGGGTCCTGATGATGAAAGCCTTGAGGACTCTTCTGATGTCACGTTTGTGCCAAATGACTTCCCTGGGGTGTTTTGGTTGAAGGCAGAATGAAGAACGGCATACTTCCTGTTGTCTATGAAAAGCATTATTCACCTTGAGAATCCATAGAACTATCTTGTGGAAAACACGTAAGGAAGATCTGAATGACGAGACTCTGACTTCTGAGATTCTCCTTGCTTAGGTGACAGCCACAAGAAAGATGGTCTTCATTCTGAGACATTTGAGTGGGATATCCAATATGGGTTGGAACGAATGTTTGGTGAGTGAATTCAACCCAATGCTCAGTTGCCAGGGAGGGAATGCTGGATGCATCCCTGCTTGAATCCTGTCTTGCAGAAATTCCAATAAGGCTGATATCGTCAGGTGTAAAGGTTTGACTTTCTTTTGCCCGCACCAGAAGACCTTCCAGGCCGAGCTATACATGCAGTTGGTGAAAGTCTTTCTGGCAGCTGGCATAGTTTCTATCACATCAGAGCTGAAGGAGTCAGATCTTGCAGGAGTTTCGGTTCAACTTTCATGTGGTCAAACATAATCACTGACTTCTGGTGGGTTTTCCGGGTTGTATGGCCGTGTTCCAGTAACTTTCTCCTGACGTTTTGCCTGCATCTGTGGCTGGCATCTTCAGAGATGTATCACAGAAGGAAGTCTGTTACTTAGTGGACACTGGACACAGTGTGTAACAGACTTCCCTCTGTGATACACCTCTGAAGATGCCAGCCACAATGCAGGTGAAACATTAAGGACAAGATCCACACAGATCCCACCAGAACCAGTTGAATCCAGCCGTGAAAGCCTTCAACAATACATACTCACTGAGGTTCTGGGTCCCAAATGGGTCCTATCTCTGGTGATAGGAAGTCTGCGAGTAGCAGACTGCTGGACTAGATGGACTCTGGTCTGATCCAGCAGGCTCTTTCTTATGTTCTTATGTAGCAGGGAAATGATTGACAGCTGTTGGAGCATAGACAACAACGATCAAAAGGGCCAAAAAGGAGCCAACAATATCACTGCTTCTGTCTGTTCCTGGATCTTTCAGAGCAGTTTGGGGATGACTGGTATCGAGGAAAATGCATACATCTGTCCTTTTGGCCAGTGTGTTGTCACAACATCTGTTGCCTCTGCTGCTGGACTGTGAAGCTGCGAGAAGAACTTGATGAGCTGAGTGTTCTCCTGGATGGTGAATAGATCCACTGATAGATCCCCATTCTGTCCAGTATCAGGTAGAGCACCTTCTTTTTCAATTGCCATTTGCCCTAGGAAATGGTTTGATGGCTTAACCAGTCTGCTTGGATATTGTTCACTCCCCTCATGTGTTCTGCTCAGATAGATAGTAGGTTCTGCCCTGCCCAATGAAGAATCATCAACGCTTCTCTGTGAAAGGCTGGAGACTTTGGCCATGATGGTAAGCTTTGGCTGCGATGTTGTTGGTACAAATCAAAATGTGAGACCTGTAGAGGGCCTTCTGAAACTGCAAAGTGCCAGGAGGATGGCTACGGGTTCCAATAGATTTATGGGTAATTTGGCCTCCTGAGCTGACCAAGTGCCTTACACGGGAATATTGTTCAGAGTCTCTCCCCAACCCAAAAGGCTGGAATCCATTACAAGTTTTTGGCAAGGCTGGATCAGATAGCACTTGTCCTGAGCCACATTCTCCATGCTGGTCCACCAGGCCAAGCTGACCATTACCTTTCTGGGGACTTGGATGGAGAAATTCTCCCCTCTGGATATCCACAGTTGAAAGGGTCTGAAGAGCTGCTGTAGACATCTCAAGTGCTGTCTCCCCCACCAAACTGCATCGAGGTTTGACATCACAAGCCCTATGATGATGGACACAGACTTGCTGCGAATAACTATAGTTGCCATGTCCTTAATTTTCTTGGCCTCTTTCTGTGTGACAAATAGATGGTTGATCTTAGTCTCTATTAGGGATCCCAGGTGTTCGATCCTCTGTGATGGTGTCACCAGACCCACTGACTCATTATCAAAGCACCTGTGGGACCATACGCATTTCAGCACCCTCTGGGAATTTTCTCTCGCTTTGGACTTTGAGTTGGACATCCAGGTCAGGTGATGAAGAAGCTGCAAGTCTCTACGTCGTGGAGAGAAACTCTGCTGTTAATAAACAGTTTAGCAGTGACTAAACTGTGCTAACCCTCCCAGGAATAAATGAGAGTGGAGCTAAATGAGTCTGCTGTAGCTGGAGGCTAGTCTGTAAACCATTTGGCACAAGAAATTGCTACCAAAGTGAGTAGAGGACAGTTGAGGAGAGGGCAGACAACAACTTGTAACACCAGAGGACCAGAAAGTTTCTGTAGTACTGACTTTCCTAGGAGAAGAACTTCAAATACAGTAAAGCTGAACTGGACTCTTGATTCCCAAGAATGAGGTAAACCTGTGATAGAATTTTCCCTACCCTAATGGAGGAAAGAAAAGAGAAGGGGATATTGAGCTGCACTAATTGCTTTAAGCGCAAACTCCTAAAGAAATACAGAGGTAAATCCCCCTGGAAGCAGAAAAGGAGCATTTTGAGACTCTTGAAATTAATGATTTTCTAAAATAAGGATATAGAAACTAAACAAAATAAGCTCTTAAAGAGGTAAAGAGACCTTTAAGAACATAAGCCAGCCATGCGAACGGCCCGGGGCTATACCGGGTTTGTTTATCCTGACTGCAACCCACTCAGAATTTGCTGTGTGGGAAGGGCCTAAGATCACTATAAACAGTAGTGGGGAAAGAGGGAAACTTTGTCTTGTTCCTTTCTGGATTTCAAAATTTTCTGTCAAATCCCCATTCACAATTAAACTTGCTTTTTGGTTAGTATATATTGATTTTATTGCTTAGAAATGTCCTTCAATATCCATATGGTTTAACACCTTGTCAGTAAATTTCCAGTTTATATTGTCAAATGCCTTCTCAGCAGCAAGGAAAATCATAGCTGTTGGCATATCTGAGAACAGCCAGTGCACCAGCCAGGGTGTGCGCCAGCACTGCCTGCATAGCTCAACAGATGGGAGCCGGGAGGGACACAAAACAAAAAAAGCAGCCGCATAATGCGCCTCACAGCCACAGCTGTTCACTTGGTCATGGCTGCAAAATGCGCTAAAACAAAAAAATCACAGAAATCGTGATTCTTGTAAAACCCAGGTTGGGGGGGACACGGAGCAGACTTGCTTTAAGAGCAGGATCCATGCAAGTTCCCTCCCACCTGGGTTTTATCCCGCCTTTAACCTGTGTTTATTGGCCCATGCGGAAAGAGTCCAAGAGGTATTAAACAGAAGAATAAGGGAAAATAACAAGATTAAGGGGGTCAAAGTAAAAAGTGTGGAATTTAAATTAAAGGCCTTTGTTGATGATCTATTTTTAAACAATGCAGTACAAAAGATAAATTTGCTGATTGATGAAATAACCTTGGGAAATTGGCTGGATTTAAGATAAATCAGAACAAAGATGATTACTAAAAATATGACTAAGAAGGATGAAGTGAAAATTCAGAAAGAATCAGGGATCAATATTACTACAGTAAGTAGATTAAATATTTAGGAACTGTACTAGAAAAAAAGAACTATGAAAGCATCTGGAAAGAAATTAAACGTGAATTAGGCAAGTGGCAGTTTAGTGACTGCTAAGTTGTTGGGCAGAACAGCCATAGTTAAAATGAATGTCCTCCCTAAAATATTATATTTATTTCAGAATGCCCCTACAGTGGTTACAAACAATCCATTCCAAACCTGGAAGAAAGAGATAAGCAAATCTATCTGGAAAGGGAAAAAAAACAGGATAAAACACCAATCGTTCACATGCTAAAGAAAGAGTGGGACTGGCTCTACCCGATTTACAATCTTATTACAAAGCTTGTGTAATGGTATGGATTAAGGAGTGGATAACACTTAGAAATAAAATTCTCCTTAAAACAGACTAACATTAAAGGCTGGCATAATTATTTATGGCCCCCCAAAAATAAGAGCAACAAAGAGTTCAAAAACTACCTCATAAGAAGAGCATGGACAAAATATAAAGTTCAATTTGATAGCAGCATTCCAATGTGGATATCCAGAACAGAGATCATATTAATAAAAGAGAATGGGGAAACCGGCTGAGGTGCCAAGAGATACTTGACAAAGTGAGTAAGGAAATTAAGGCACTTTCCGCACAGCAAAAGTAACAGGGGTTGCAGCCGGGATAGATGAGCCCGGTGCAGCCCACACCTCCATGCAGGTGGCCCCAGAGCCAACGCGACTTCGCACGGAGGTGTGTCTGTTGTGGTTGTCCCTGGCCCTCTCCGCTGCGTTGCAATGCAGTCAGCCACAGGCGACCCCCACAGCCATACCAACCTCTCTGAACATCTGTGCGTGGCTACACAGAAGAGGGGCAGGGAACAGAAAACAATAGAGTCGCATCCAAGTATTGCGCCTTCCACGTGGGGCCATTCATTCGGTGGCAGTTCCAACCCAGCCTTCCTAAAAAGAATTGCAGATAACGTGATTTTCGTTTAACCCAGGTTGGAGCAGATAAAGTGGGGCAGACCCGATGCAGGGGTCAGAACCATGCAAAGTCCCCCCCACACACACACACACAATGGTTTAAATCCATGGATGACCCACGTTTATTGGTCGGTGCGGAAAGGGCCTAAGTTAAAACCAAGAAATCAAATTAAAATGCGAGATAAGGAATGTCATTTGTTTACCTACCTTCAACTGTCAGAAATGTTTAAAGTAGATAAAGGTGCACAAGGCAAACTGAATTTGAAGAAGCACTACGTAATGACAATAAAAAGCTAACTGGAAAAATGTATAAATTGACACTCTCTTTAAAAACAGAGCAGGGCGCAAAATGTAGGGCACACTATAAAACCTGAGGAGTGGTCCAGACTGAGGAAGAAGTTAGATAAATTTACTTTAAGCACAGATTTAAAGAAAAAAATTTCAAAAAAATATTCCACAAATGGTATATCCCTTTCAAAGATTTCTAAGGACTGCTTACCCGTATGTTGGAAATGTAAAGAAGATACATTTTACCACATGGGGTGGCAGTGTAAGATAGTAAGCCAATGTTGGAGAGCCATACATGAGAATGTGCAAAAGATATTAAAGATGAGATCTGAAATGAGATCTGAAGTTTATTTATCAGGAATAACAGAGGAATATATGTCAAAGAGTAATTGTACCTTGTTTTTGTACCTGATCACAACAGCAAGAATTATTTTGGCCAGAAAATGGAATAAGCCAAAGGCACTGAATGTAGACGAGTGGATTGATAAAATCTGGTCTATTGTCGAACTAGACAAACTGACTTGCCTCCTACAAGTAGACTCATTAGAAACATTTCATGAAGTGCAGTTCCCAATGTGGTGTTGTGGTTAAGAGCAAGTGGATTCTAATCTGGAAAACTGGGTTTGATTCCCCACTCCTCCACCTGAGTGGCAGAGGCTTATCTGGTGAACCAGATGTGTTTCCGCACTCTTACCCTCCTGCTGGGCGACCTTTGGGCTGGTCACAGTTCTTCGGAACTCTCTCAGCCCCACCTACCTCACAAGGGGTCTGTTGTGGGGAGAGGGAGGGAAAGGAGCTTATAAGTCACCTTGAGTCTCCTTACAGGAGAGAGAGGTGTGCTATAAATCCAAAATCGTCTTCTCAAACTCTTCCTCTTCTAAGTATATGAATACTCTTATGAATATAGATACAGTAATATTATGAAGAGAAACCAGAATAAATATTGGGATTTAGGAGTGAAGATTATGAAAGCATTGTATATAAATAAGGAATGATGATTCTGAATTAGGTTAACAATTTATTCTTAATTAATGTTACTTATATTGGAAATCTATAATTAATCTATAGAAAGTTTGGAAGTACTTACAATGGCATAATGGAGACATTATATCACAGTAAATAATATAAGAATATGCATTCTTGGGGGGAAAATAGAGGGAAGTCGACGATGATAACCTGTTGATCTTTGTTTTGTTTTCTTCTCTCTTTTCCTTTATTTCTTTGTGTAACATTTCATGTATGTACTTGAGGCAATTTTTATGGAATTATATATATTGTAATTACTGAACATAATAGTTTCTTTTTCTAATTAAAAAAAGACTATTGGAGCTGAGCACAGCCTGAAGGGCGGAGCCTGACATTGAAAATGTCCTTGCTCCACACAGAATCACAGAAATCTCCAAGGATGATTGGAACATGTAAATAGACTTCTGTGAGAGTCTGTGGAGATCAGGAACTCCTCTAGTTGAAGGGGCTCCATGATGGATCTTAAGGTTTCCATTTGAAATGATGTAATTTCGCATGTTGGTTTAAGAATCTCAGGTTGGGGATTGCCCTCCGATTTTCTGAAAGCTTTGGAACAGTGAAAAAGATGGAACACACTTCTCCAGAAGAATTGTGGCATTGCTGTCAGTTTATCTTTGGATTCCACAAGGATATTCCTGAGAGCTTCCCCAAAAGGCTTGTCTCCCTGAAAAGGCTGTGTGGCTACCACTGTTTTTGAGTGATCGTCAACTCTGAGTCATAGCAGCATCTGGGGGCCACAGAGAAGATCAACGTGTCAAGTGCGGCATCAGAAATGAAGGCAACTGCCTTCCGTAAGCAATTGGCTCCCTCCAGGAGTCTGGCACTGACCTCAGCCAGTAGCGGCACCATCTTTTTTGCCCATACAGTGGACACTCTGGAAGCCGTACATGCTTAATCATCACGGAGGCTGCCTCGTGCACCTTCTTGTAGCATTGGTCAGCCCACCTATTGACTGCATCCTTGGTGTGTCCTTCCCTATCCTTGGTCACAAGGCCTGAAGACTGCAGGGCTGGAATGGGACCATCCACCACTGGCACCTGCAATAAATCATGAGCACGTTGGGGGCAGACTGCAGCTTTTTAATAAAGCTTGGGTGCTGGCATTTGGCCAAGGGCTTTTCCCATTCTGCTCTCATTTGGTTTTCAAAAAAACCTGGGAAGGAGGTTTCCTCTGCAGTAGTGCAAGGAAGAAACTGGGTGCCTCCTATGCTTAGATTTTGTCTTTTTCTTAGGCTGCTCAATTTCTTCCTGAGCGTCCTTTAGCCAAAGGGCAGCCAGGGTTTTAGACAGTAGATATTGGAAATCTTCCTCTTTGCAACATCTCTCTCTCCGTTATTTCTTATCACTCTCCAGAAGAAGCAGGGGAGTGGGCATGATGGAACGAAAAAGGTTCAGATATAGAGGGAGATGAATGAAGAAAAAATAGTAAGTAGTAAAAAATGAAATACAGTAGATAAACAGGCAGCACAGGAACATGACGTCCGCTCTCCCTGTAGGCAGGAAAAGAAACTGAAAAAGAGGAGGGTGATCTCCACTGGAAGCAGAAAAATTCTAATTCGGGCCTCCCTCGCAAGCAGTGAAAATTGCCCAAAGATTTCCTCAGAGTTCAGAGAGAGAACAGGAGCCAGCCGATGCAAACATACATTGGACATTTTGACTCAACTCGCTACCAGTTTGTTTCCAAGTTCAATTCACATTCTTTGCCGGGGAACCCCCCTTCTGAAGGCTCCTCTCCTTCCCTGGGTCAACTACGGTCTCCAGGCTGCCACCTGCTGGCTGTTCCTCCACTCAGGGTGGCCTACGTGGAGCTGGACAGAGTCTCACCCTTTTCAATTGCAGGTCCCCAAGAAGACGTGGGGACCCTCCTCACTGCAGAGCTGTAGGAGGCAACACAAGCCTTGCTAGTTTCAGAGGGCTTTTGATGGACCATGAAGAGCAGGCATCTGGGGGAGGGATATTTGGGATCTTTTTTAAAAAAACTGAAATGTTGAAATGACTACTGTAAACCACTTTGTGCCATGAAGAAATATGGGATATAACTTGGGTGCTGTGTGGTTTCCAGGCTGTATGGCCGTGTTCTAGCAGCATTCTCTCCTGACGTTTCGCCTGCATCTGTGGCTGGCATCTTCAGAGGATCTGATGTTGGGAAAGCAAGTGGAGTATATATACCTGTTGGAGTGTCCAGGGTGGGTGGGGAAACCTTGTCTGTGAGTAACAAAGGCGGCAACCAGGTCAATAGTTGAGGGCATCTGAATAGAAGTATGAGTAACAATGAAGACTATAACAATGAAGACCAGTGACCTTGCTATCTCCTGTGTTACTCCCAGGCTATAGTCTTCATTGTTACTCATACTTCTATTCAGATGCCCTCAACTATTGACCTGGTTGCCGCCTTTGTTACTCACAGACAAGGTTTCCCCACCCACCCTGGACACTCCAACAGGTATATATACTCCACTTGCTTTCCCAACATCAGATCCTCTGAAGATGCCAGCCACAGATGCAGGCGAAACGTCAGGAGAGAATGCTGCTAGAACACGGCCATACAGCCCGGAAACCACACAGCACCCAAGTGATTCTGGCAGTGAAAGCCTTCGACAATACATGGGATATAACTATTTTCATAAATGGAAATAAGGAACAGTGAGCTCCAACAGCTTCCTCAGCAACACAGATTCCTACTGGTGTATCCACCACACCTCACCCTGAATAACTATGATATGACTGTGTTGATTTTGGTAACTGGGAAGGCAATTGGCCAGTTGTTGCTATTGGCATGGTATAAGGCATTATACAGCCAAGGGTGGAAAATGCTCCCCCCCCTCCCCAATGTAAAAATAGCAATGCCAACATGAGCACAACACTCTCTATTAATTCAGCAAGACCTTTTGTTGTGAAATGTCACCTCAAGGTACAAACAAGAGTGATTATTTCAGCAGCGGTTACTGTCTGATTGGTTACTGTCTGATTTATGGCTTTGGTCTAGAAGACCGCACAGCCCATATCAGGAAGCAATAAAGGAGTACTATAGAACAAACCACTTGGAGCAGGGAATGTTTTAAATTCATTGGCATTGCAAGATTGATGACATCACTTCTGGGGAAACCCTGGAAGTGATGGCAGTAGCTTTAGGAATCACCAGAAACTCAATGGTTTACCATAGACTTTCCAGCAATTCCTAAAGCTACCACCATGCATGAAGGGCAGCCGTCTGAGATGTTCGGTCCTGAATTGGCCTCCGGTGTCACTTCATTTCCTGAAATAACCGGTGTGCCTAAAAAGTATTGGGATCTAGCCAAAGTATTTGAGGAACGAGAGTGCGATCAGTTGTTCACCCCCCCCCCCCCAAGACACTGACTGTAAGATTGAATTGATCCCTGGGGCCTTTAATTAAAGATATTTTGGATGCGCTAGGTTCCGGACGGATTTTTACCAAGTTGGATTTAAGAAAAGCTTATTACAGAGTCCACATTGCTGATGGTTATGAATATTTGACTGCCTTCAATACCAAATTCGGACAGTTTGAATATCTTGTAATGCCCTTCGGGTTACACAGAGCCCCCGGGGCTTTCATGTCTTTGATCAATGAAGTGTTACAGGACTTGCTGTTTAAAGGTGTTGTGGTGTATTTGGATGACGTCCTCATTTATTCGTGCAATGAACAGGACCATGTAGAAATGGTTCAAACTGTTCTGCAGAGACTTTTGGATAATTCCTTATTTGTGAAATTGTCGAAATGTGCCTTTCATCAGGATAAATTGGATTTTTGGGGGTACCGTGTGTCGGCTGCGGGTTTGGAAATGGATCCTGCTAAAGTAGTGAATTGGCCCATTCCCACCACATGTAAGGAACTCCAGTCGTTCCTAGGCTTTGCAAAATCTATCGTGATTTTATCCCACAATTTGCCCAGCTGGCTTTGCCATTGACTGACTTGTTACGTACGAAAGGCAAAAAGCCACAGGCAGCTAAACCGGGGGGCCCCCTTAATTGGACCACCGACTGTCAGCATGCTTTCCAACATTTGAAGAGCGCATTTGAAGAGCGCATTTACCTATTTTGGTCCATCCCAACCCCGATCTACCATTTGTGGTGCATGCTGATGCCTCTGATAAAGCTCTTGGAGCAGCTCTTCTACAGAAGGGGTCCGATGGAAAGCTATCTCCGTGCGCTTATCTGTCCAAGAAATTCTCCGGCCCAGAATTGAACTGGACTGTAGGTGATAAGGAGACTGCGGCCATTAAACAGGCGCTCAGTACTTGATGACATTGGCTTGAGGGGGCTGCCCGTCCTTTTCAAGTGTGGTCCAATCATAAAAATCTTTCAGCCCTGTCCACTCCAGGAAAAATGTTGGCCAAGCAACTCCGCTGGGCTGATTTTTTCTCCTGTTTCCAATTTACAGTGCATTTTTTCCCGGGTAAAACCAACCGTTCAGCAGACGGCCTCTCCTGCCTCCCTTCGAGGGTGGAGGCTTCTTTATGTGCCATTCCACGTACTGTTCTTACTCCAGCGCAATTGAGTCTGGCTGTTACCTGCGCTCAAACCCCCACGCAGTCTGAGCCGCCCCTTGTTCCACCTCCCCCCTCTGCTTCGTCTGTTTTTCCCAATTATGCCTCGCCCTTCCTGCAGGACTTCCTTCAGACAGGGAGGAGTCCCATCTCTTCGGAAGAGGGAGGGGCGTCTCTGCAGTTGCGGGACGGGTTATGGCGGAAAGGGGACTGTTTATATGTGCCTCCGCACCTTTGGAAGTCGGTGATTTATGCTTGCCATGATGCTAAATCTGTGGGACATTTCGGTTTTCTGAAAACGTTGCATCTGTTACGTTGCCAATTCTGGTGACGAACTATGCGCGAAGACATTGAGAACTATGTTAGGGGTTGCCCTGTTTGTGCTGAAGCTAAATCCATTCCAGGAAAAAATCCCATGGACTTTTGCAACCTATTCCTCCGGCCGATCGTCCATGGCAGGTCATTTCCATGGATTTTATAACTAATCTTCCGGAGAGCCAGGGCAACACGGTTTTATGAGTGGTGGTTGATCTGTTTTCCAAACAAGCCCATTTTATACCCTGTTCCACCATTCCGTCTGCACCCAAGCTGGCAAAACTGTTTATTCAGCATATTTATAGGCTGCATTCCACCCCAGCTAAAATAATTTCGGACAGAGATCCTCACTTTGTCTCAAAGTTTTGGAAGGCATTTCTGACCCTCTTGGGGGTGGAATCTGCCTTATCTTCTTCGTATCACGTGCAATCTGATGGACAATCAGAACGGACCAACCAGGCGTTAGAGAAGTACCTCTGTTGTTACACTAATTATCATCAGGACAATTGGGCTGAGTTGCTGCCTTTTGCGGAATATGCTTACAATAATGCGATTCACAGCAGCACTCCGAAAACCCCATTTGAGGTTGTTTCTGGCCATTCTGCCCAGTCGTTCCCGTTTCTGAAGTTGGACCCAGTGCAGCCCCCTGAACTTGATAAATGGATTCAGACTATTGTTAAGGGCTGGGAGCCTATCATGGATGCTTTACGTAAGGCCCAGGAGTCGCAGAAAGTCCAGGCTGATAAACACCGCCAGTCGTTACCCTTGCGTGTGGATGATTGGGTGTATCTTTTCACTAAAAATCTGTGGGACGTTCATAAGTACACCAAACTTGGAAAGAAGTTTATTGGTCCTTTTATGGAGAGGGGGGCGACCTCTGCCCCTGCAGCTCTACAGCACTGTTTGGAGTCGGTTGCTGGTTGGTTGAGGCAGAGTAGGTTAAAACTCAATCCGGCAAAGACGGAGGTCCTCTGGCTGGGCCGGGGGGAGAGACCAAGGGACTTCCAGCCGCCTATATTGGAGGGGGTCGTTCTGGCCCCGACATCCCTGGCTCGTAGCCTGGGGGTCCGCCTGGACTCTGCCTTGTCAATGGAGAGCCAGGTGGCCCATGTTACCCAGGTTGCGTTCTTTCACCTTCGCCAGGCACGGCGGTTGGCTCCCTACCTCTCCCGGTCCGACCTGGCCACTGTGATCCATGCGACAGTCACCTCGAGGTTAGATTACTGTAACTCGCTTTACGCGGGCCTTCCCTTGCGATTGATCCGGAAGCTGAAGCTGGTCCAGAACACAGCGGCACGGCTTTTGACAGGTGGTGATTACTCAGACCATATCACCCCTGTGCTATGCCGTCTGCACTGGCTCCCAGTGGAGTTCCGGATCGTCTTCAAGGTGCTGGTAATAACCTTTAAGGCCTTACGCGGCATGGGGCCCTCATATCTACGGGACCGCGTCACCCCTTATGTCCCACATAGGCCACTGCGCTCAGCAGTGGCGGAATTGCTGGTGACTCCTAGCCCCGCGTCAATGCGGTTGGCCTCGGCCCTGGCCCCTGCCTGGTGGAATGCTTTACCTCCATCAGTCCGGGCCCTGCGGGACCTTGGCGAGTTCCGCAGGGCCTGTAAGACAGAATTATTCCACCGGGCTTTCGGAGAGGCTGGCCGCGGTTTTACTGCCCCCCATTGAGATCCTGCCGTTTTTCATTTCCATCCTTGTCATCTTGGCTGGGCCTGCTGCGATTCCATCTGGGCCCACCTGTTCCTCCCTTCCTTTTCCCTTTTTTCTTTTATTTTTCTTTCTTTATTTTTTCCTTGCTTTTAGCCTTAGGCGGGGCGCCTGTTTGAACTGTTTTAAGCTGTTTGAATTCCTTGGATTGTTTAAATTATATGTATTTGCTGCCGGAGTTTTAATGTTTAATATTATTATTATTATGTCATTGAGTTGCTGTTGATAACAGCCATGTTGTTGAGCCGCCTCGAGCCCTTCGGGGAAGAGGCGGCCTAGAAATCTAAAATATAAATAAAATAAATAAAAATAGAATTGTACAGGTTATTCATACTGTGACTGCTAAGTTGGACTTGCCTAAATCACTGAGCAATATTCATCCTGTTTTTCATTCCAGCTTGCTCAAATGGGCTCCAGATTTCGATGCCTGGAATGGCCCCCCGGAATGCCCTCCTCCAGTTCTGATTGATGGACAGAAGCATTACGAAATAGACGCTATCCTAGATTCCCGCTGGCATCGCAAACGCTTACAATATCTTGTTTCTTGGGTGGGGTTTCCTACTGGTCATGATCAGTGGGTCTATGCTACCGATGTACACACCCCTATTCTGGGTACTGCTTTTCCTGACAAACCGGGGGGAGGAGATTCTTAGGGGAGGTGGAATGTCAGGATGATGTTGGTGTGTGCCTTGTCCTTGGTTTCTTCCCACCTGTTGGCTCTGGCTGTGTGCCTAGGCTGGGGGATTCCGACTGAGTATTATCTCTGCTTGACTGTGTGAAACTATTCTTTGTTTATCTTTTTTATGGCGGGAAGGAGGTTTGCTACTATATTAAACTGCTATCAAAGTTCTGAAGCTTCAGAACTCGCATTGCTTGTTTTCGACTATGAATGCCAATACAATAAAGAACTGTTAAAAGGTTACTTTTGTCTGGACTTTCCAAGTTCGTTACACCCGCCTGGTGAAAGGCAAGTTGCATCACAAAGTCGCCAACATCCTGGACTCCTGGCTTCACCACAGCTGCCTCCAGTATCCAGTGGCATGGACTAACTTGCCTCCTGGTTTCAATGAATGGGTCCATCACTCTCATGTGCGCGCCCCTCATTTAATAAAGGCATTCCACAAAGTGCGCCCCACTGGCCAGGGGGAATGGGCCTTAAGGGGATCAGAATGTTAGACCTGCGCCATTCTCGGCCTGGCAGCTTGCACATCTGCACCAAGGCCACTGACGGCCCAGCCATTATTGCCTGAGGCAAATAAGGTTTCCCCCTGCTCGCATGTAACGGTCAATAGAGCTTAAACATTCACTCTTATCTGCCTTTCCCCCAAAAGAGTGAACCGCCTTTCCTAAACAATGATTCTGTTCCCACTGTCCTTTGTAATGCTGATATTATGGGAATGCAAGGGTAGGGGGATTATGGGTTGAACCATTCTGTAATTTACAAGTATATACCAGAGGCCAGAGAGCCAAACTTTAGTTTCGGCTATCTGAGCCTTGGGCTGACACAGTTTCAATAAAGCTTTTGAAACCTTCTTGAGTCTCGTTTGATGACCGGAGTAACAGACCCTAACAGAGTTAAAGCCACAACAACTTGTCTATAACAACAAAAATTGAATTTGCTTAAGCCTATCTGTTGAGTTCATGGCCTTGGTGGCACCTGACTTACATATCTTCTGTCTCACAACTCACACTGTTGGCCACTCTTGCATGCTAGTTCTTAGTTTCACGAGTTCTTTCATATCTAATGTAGGACCTTTTTAAAACAAGCACATCCCAAACCTTCACATCCCATAATTGCACCATGAAGCCCCCACTGCAAACCACATGCAAACCACAGGAATTTGGATGCTGAAGAGGAAAAGCACCAAAGGGTTTCTACAGTAATATGAATGAACTCAAAGCAGAAACCATTGGCAAAGGCATCTACCGGAACAGCCTTCCCAGCAACTTACCGGGTTATGCACATTACAATGGCAACAATGATGGCAATTTGGACAGCTCCAATAATTGCAGCAATGAGGACATGTGTCAGCTTTTGCCGACTAGGGACAACATAAAGTATGCTAAAGTCCGCCTTGTCACAATGTGGTCCTGTGTATCCAGATTCACACCTGGAAGAGAAGAAGAAAAATTCCTGGAAACAGGAGTCTTCTCAACATTTTACTAACTGAGTTTCAGTACTGCAGTGAAATTGCAACACAAGATTCAAGTCAACAATGACCATCAATGCAACAGCAGGTGAAAACACCCTACACTTTTCAAATGATGTTTTATGGTGTCCTGCGCACGGGGCGGGGTCCCAGCCGGGACCCCTGTTGCCAACCCACCTTCCCCTGCCCGGATGCTAGAACTTCCGGCCTCACTCCCGTTCTCCGGGGAGTGGCTGGACTGGGACAGCCGCTTTAGCCACAGGATGCCCCGGCTGTCCACAGCTGGCCCAGAGTTCGCAGAATTCTGGGCAAGGAGAGCAGGGAAGCCTCCCTGCTAGCCCTTGGGCTGTTAGTTTCTCCCTTCCCTTCTGTTTCGCCCCCCTGGGGCGGTCCGTCGCTCCCCCTCCTCCTCTGGACCTTCCCCCCTGCCTCCTTCTCTCCCGCCTTAGGTCTTTCTCCTGTCCCCCGCAGTCCTCGCCTTCCACACAATCACACCCACCCTCCTTCCCTCCTTCCCGTTCTCTCTCTTCCCTCTTCTGTCCGACTTCCCATCTTTTATCTGCTCCCTCATTGGCCGGGGGGTTGAAAAGCCCTCCCCTCTTCCTCCACAGTCTTCGCTGCCGCCCGTCGTCAGCCCAACAGGGCTCAGTGGTTCCTGCCCGTCCGGCACGGCCCTTCCCTGGCTGCTGCGGCACCTGGGCTTGTTGACGCCTCGTTCCTCGGCCGGAGGAGCAGCGCGTCCTTTCCAGCCGGCCGGGCCTTGCACGGGCCCAACGACGCAGCGACGGGTCTCCCCGACTCTGGCGGCGTCCTGCGTTGCCGGGGGATCCGCCGGTCGCACTGCTGCGGGGGTCGGAGCTCCAGCCGGGCCATCCACCGGGCACGGGACGGGGAGCCCAGCTGCCGCAGGGGTCGGGGCTACGGCCGGGGAGGGGATTGGGGCTACCCCCGCCCCCAGACATATGGGTTCACCAACTTACCGGCAGGAAGCTTTCTGGGTAGAATAAATGAATTCACATTTCCCATGGATGCAATAGCCATTGAAGCTTTCAGAGCAAGGAATGTGGTTTCCAATATAGATGTCTTCTCTTTGATCACTGGCATCTTTTGTATAAAAGAACGGCAAAGGGCAAAATTAGCATTTTTTGCACACACAAATGCATATTGTTCTGAAAAACAGTGTCTTTCTTCATAAGAAAAAAAATGCCGAGTTCTAGATTAATACCCTCCAAAAACAAACCAGTATTATAAGACTAGATGAGAAATATTACAGAGTTTGCAAACCTCTACATTAATACACACATCAGTCTGAAAACCCTAGCTAGGATCCTAGGCAATGCAAGTGGAACTATGCTGCATAATCAGAAACTGTCCCCTTCTCCATCCTGTTACAGTCTTCTCTGCTCCCTGAAATTATGCCCCACCCCAGGAACACTACAGGGTCAGGGTGGGGCTGCAGTGAGAGGGAAGAACTGGCACAAATCATCGTCCCCTCTTCCACAAGCAGAAGTTACAATGTCATTGTAACTTTGTTTTCTCCATTTAATCTCCCTAAGATTGAAGACCCAGGCTTTGTATCATCCAGCGGCAGTCAAAGAAATATAAAAGACAACACAGACATTAAAACTTAATACAAATCAAGGGCCTGACATTTCATCAGTCGCGTTTTAGAAAAATTTGCTCTGAAGCTGGCAAGTTAGTTAGCTGCAGTCTTGATTATTTATGACTCCACACCATTCCACTTTTGTGAATAATAATAATAATAATATTAATTCTGAAACCTAATAAAAATATATAACAGCAAGTCAAATTATTTTGTTTAGGAAAGGTGTTTGACTATCCTGAATGGAAACATAGTATTTCAGTATCGGAACAAACTGCTCCCTGCGCAAACTGTCAAGTTAAAAGCAGTTTGCAGGGCACCTTGCACAAGGATCTTGCAAAATGATATGAAACCCCTCCCCCACTTTTAAATTTATCCACTGAAATAGCGCCTCCAGTTGTCCTCATATGACATCCTGCAGGATCCAAATCAGATATCTGGCCAATACTTTGTAACATTCCATTCTCCAGCCCAAAAGAGCTGATTGGTGATACGAAGGGCTGGAGGTCCCTGTCAACTAGGCAGGCTGGGAAAAAACAAACAGCAGTATTAAAGGTGAATGTGTGCCACCCATTTTGACCCTACTTTTGTCTCTTCTCATTGCAAAAGTAGACCAGTTTGCAAATAATGTGCAAACTAACTCCAGGAATAGGATTGCAGAGATTAAAAGAAGTACAGTAAAGTTTAAAAAAATTAATTGTGCATGATGTGGAGGATAAAAAGAATACTTCAAAATAACTCAAAAACAACCTGAAAAAGGCTCACAATTCTGGCTCCAAAGCTCCTGCTGGCATAATGTTGCCTTTTGAAAGGCTTTCCCCTGTTTTGTTTCTGGTAGTCAATTTGAAAATAGATGCTATTCACGTTCCTTTTAAATCCTGGTCAGATTAAAACAAGCAAATAAAAATAGGGAATAGAAACCATTTCCTACAGGATTGGAATCCAATCACACCAGCCCAAGGAGCCAACAGAGAAACAAGCGTGAGAAGGCAGGTCTCCCTTGCGCTCTCCTTTCCCATCAACACCCTGTAACTCCTGAAAAGATAATGAAATGGGTCAGGGGACCTCCATGACATGGAGCAAGGCAGTGAGCAGGGGAAATCGGGCAAAACTAATCTTTCCTCTAGGCATGAAGGAGCAATGAGGCCTTTTGTTCAAGAAAATCCTCAGCTTTTGGAGGTCACAGGGAAGAAAAGGGTGGAGAAAATCCTCTGCTGCAAATTCCTTGTGCTGACGGTGCATAGGACCCAGTCCACTGGCGTAATGCCCATTGGGCAAGGTGGGCAGCTGCCCAGGGCATCACCTTGTGGGGGGGATCAAAATGCTGGGTTCGTTTTTGGGTATTTTAGTGGTTTTCCATTTTTGGCCTGCAGGGGGCGCCGTTTTTAGGCTAGCTGCTCCAAAATTTCAGCGTATCATCAGGTGACTGTCCTTATGGTACCCCCCAAGTTTGGTGAGGTTTGGTTCAGGGAGTCCAAAGTTATGGACTCCCAAAGGGGGTGCCCCTATCCCCCATTGTTTCCAATGACAGCTAATAGGAGATAGAGGCTACAGATTTGAGGGTCCATAACTTTGGCCCCCCTGAACCAAACTGCACCAAACCTGGGGGGTATCATTAGGGCAGTCTCCTGATGAGACCCTGAAAATTTTGAGACTGTGCCTTCAGAAATGTGCCCCCCCCCCCCAGCCTGCAACCCCCATTGACAGCAATGCAGAAAACTCAATGCAGAACAAAGATTCTTGGGCAAATTTTGGGATGTTCTTTCAGGGAGTACATTCTTGGACGTATCAGCACCAAAATTTCAGGGTATCATCTGGAGACTGTCATGATGGCACCCCCAAGGTTTGGTGCAGTTTGGTTCGGGGGGTCCAAAGTTATGGACCTTCAAAAGGGTAGCCCCCATCTCCTTAGCAAAGAATGTGGGATGGGGTACCCCATTTGAGGGTCCATAACTTTGGACCCCCTAAACCAAACTGCACCAAACTTGGAGGGTCCCATTAGGATAGTTTCCAGATGATACCCTGAAATTTTGGTGCTGATACATCCAAAAATGCTCCCCCTTTAGGAACATCCTAGAAATTTGCCCAAGAATCTTTGTTCTGCATTGAGTTTTCTGTATTGCTGTCAATGGGGGTTGCAGGCTGGGGGGGCACATTTCTGAAGGCACCGTCTCAAAACTTTCAGGGTCTCATCAGGAGACTGCCCTGATGATACCCCCCAGGTTTGGTGCAGTTTGGTTCAGGGGGGCCAAAGTTATGGACCCTCAAAACTGTAGCCCCCATCTATTAGCTCCCATTGGAAACAATGGGGGATGGGGCACCCCCTTTGGGAGTCCATAACTTTGGAGTCCTTGAACCAAACCTCACAAAACCTGGGGAGTAGCATAAGGACAGTCTCCTGATGATATGCTGAAATTTTGGTGCTAATATGTCTAAAAGTGCACCCCCTGCAGGCACCAATGTCCTGGTGCAAAAAAAATTTGGTCGTGGTGGAGTGGCCGCCCATTGGGGGGGGGGGGGCATCCAACTCAGGTTTTGCCCAGGGCTACAGTTTGCCCAGGGCTGCCTCGTTCCGCCCCTGATCCAGTCCCTTGTTGTTACAAGATTTGTCGCTGCTCTATTTTGGAGCCTGCGCTTTCTGCCTCCTGCCTCAGCCTCCCCCTGCCCCCACCCCATCTGCCTTTATTCATAAAGCCTGGACACAAGGTGATGATTACACACTAGGGAACACTATTTTCAGCCTTGTTTAGATTTCTGGGTTTTGTGGATGCTTGCACAATAATAGCATAAGCCTGCACGCAGGCACTTTCTCCCCTCAACAAAGGTCTCTCCGGTTCCAGAATTTTTACCTCAGTCAGAGAGAAAAAGCAGGAAGAAGTTAACAGTAGGAGGGAAGGAGGGAAAAGGGCCAGCAAAAATCTTTTGGCTACTTTCCAGGAATTACTGAGGTCTTAAAACTCTAAAACAGGCCTCAGAATCCAAACTCCTTGGAGTGGTTGACAGGTTATAAAGCAGCGAAGCCACAAAAGCTTCTGCCAGCTTCCATGCATGAAGGAGCAACTTGTGCCAGGTCTGTACTTTGACAAGAACACCTTTCAGCTCAGAATGGGCAGAGGCAGGCAAAGAGAGCAGGCCTAAAAGCAACCAGAACCGACAGCAGAAGGAGCAGCTCAGCTGGTCCCAGATTCATCGACGAGAGTCTCCCACGTTAAGTGTGGGGAAACAAAGGAAACGTCCGTGGCCCCGTGTGCTTCTTTCTCTCTGCGATCCAAGTGAGCATCCCTGAAGAGGATCCATTTTCAAATCATTTAGGGCTCATTCATACATGCAGGAACTCAGTTACTAGTAGGGTTGCCAATCTTCAGGTAGGACCTGGAGATCTCCCAGAATTGCAGCTGATCTCCAGGCAACAAAGGTCAGTTTCCCTGGGGGAAAAAATGTCTGCTTTGGAGGATGAACTCTATGAGGTTGTAGCCCAATCAGGTCCCTTCTTTCCCACAAACCACGCCCTCGCCAGCCTCTAGCCCTCCAATCTCCAGGGATTTTCTAACCTGAAGTTGGCAGCCCTGGTAACTAACCCTGCACATATGAATGGACTCCGGATATTTAAAAACAGCATCCATTTCAAGGTGATGAGAAATGATACATAAATTGTGCCTCTAGAGTTGTATTTGTGATGGATTTTCTCACAGAAGTAAGTCACCATTTGACACTGTAGTTATCAGGTGAGTATTGTGCACAAGTATGTCAAGATGAGTTAAGAAAAAGAATTATCATAATAGTAGGATTTTAGAAATTGATACTAGCAAACATATATTGTTGCCTCTACTACCAGATTCTTTCTTCATTAGAATTTATGTATGTTAAAAAGTTGTAAAATCTGCTGAATATTACATGATTTTATAGAACATTATTTGTAAACCTAAGTTGGTTCTATCAGTGCCCTTAACTGTAATCAAGACAAGATCTGTTCCTGGGGTTTGTTTGTTTTCTGTTGGATTGTTTTGTTTTATTTTTTATAACTCCTGAAAATAAAAATCTTAATGAAAAAGGAGAAAAGAGAAGGGAGAAGAGCCTTTTGTAGGGACAAATTTTTCCTCAGCAGTGGGGCCCTTATTTCAATCTGTGTTGGAGGATATTGTGGAAGGGAAGAACCAAGGTAACAGGGGAAGACCACACAGCAGGCCCATCCCAATTACAGGCAATTGCTACATCCAAAGAACACTTTGACGAATCAGAAGTAGCTGGTCTTTTGTCCATGTATATTGTGGCTCCATATTTAACAGACGAAGTATACAACTGTAGAGTTACTTGCGTAAAACAAGAGCATTTTAATGAGAAATGGAATTCTCCCTTATACCTCAGAATTCAAGCTGAAGGACCAACTCTTCAGACACATTTATCATACACGGTGCAGAATTCCATTTTATAATGCAGCAGTTGAGGAAGAATGTGCCTGACGCTTGTTGTCTGTGTATTCTTTGTCTCACAAGCATGTTTCTCCTACCTGCTGCAGCATGGAAAGGAATAATCATCCCAAGAATTCTGTACTATGTGGATATAGATGACTCAGAATTCCCCAATGGCCTCAGAATCATTCAGGCGACTAACTATGTGTCCTGAGGAACACATTCAATGTTCCCAACCACAGACTAGCTGCCCTTTCACACACAAATGCCTCATCTGCCTGTTTGTACCATCAGGGTAGTGAAAAAATTAGATAGACTCTTCTTGAGGTCAGCGCAACCCAGGCTAAATAAGAAGAACCAATTAATGCCAATAAAAGTTAACTGAAAGGGGTTGTGCTCCTATGCATGTATCTTAACTGAAATGCCCTCCTCTCCCCAACCCTGAAGAAAACTTCACAATCTGTAAAGCCTTCTTTTCAAAAAAAATGTTCAAGAACAAATTTCCTCAATAAACAATAAAAGGGAGAGAGAAGGTGACAAGAGAAGGAAATTGCTTTTCTGCAGAAAGGGTTCCCTTTCCGTGTTTCTGCCAGCATTAAAAGGCACCTTAAAGCTGACGTGTGGAACACAGGAAATCGATTTTGCAGGAATCCTAAGTAGAATTACTGCAGCCTAAGTCCTTTCATTTCAGTGGGCTTAGACTGGAGTAACTCTGCAAAGGACTGCGCTGTGAATCATTCTTCAGAATACATGAAAGGCTTCTGTTTGCCTTTTTCATAACAGGAATGCATTTAACATTCAGAGAAGGCACACAGAAGGGCTCCCGCATAACAGAACAACATCACCCCTCTGTTCCTGGATGTGGGGGAAAAGCTGCAAAAACATAAAAATCAGTCCGTTTGAGTCTACATATGTGCTCAATTCCCTTGAATGAATTAAAAAAACCCTTTATTAAACAAAGCCTCTCATGGCACGCTCTGCAAAACAGCTGAGGCCAACAAAGGTGTTCGTAAAATAGTATTTGTTCAAGCTTTGAGAGAGAGAGGTATTCTAACATGTTTTAATGTAACCATTTATCAAATTTCAAAATCCTTTCTTTTAAAAAATACATTTTGGTAGGAAAGAAATGTTTCTCTCCAAATTTAAAAAGTAGTAACAGACACACCTTGATCAGTTACTACCATTCTGCAGGGGGGAAAGCTAACTGCACTGATAATTTATATATTCTGGCATCTTTGCTGCTGTTACAGAGGATGAGTCCAGCATTAGCACTGTACCTTTCACATCTGGCCGATACTGCATGCCTTCATCCTTCTTCCCCAATGAGCCTGTGTCATCAGATTCTGTGTGAGGAAAAACAGATATTTAAGCTACTGTCTTGTTGGAACAGACTGCTAATTGGGGAAAGTTAAATGGCAGCAAGACAGTGACACATTCAATAGTTCCCTCACATAACTAAGAAAACAATATCGTCCTAGACTCCCTTTGGCTTCTGTTTCATCAATGGATGCAGTTCCACATTTTGAGTGAGGGAGGAGGTTGAAAGGCCCACAGACATAGGGTGCAATAAGTCAAACTCTGATCCACGTTTCTCACAACAATGGCAGTGCCAGGCACACAGTGAGCTAAAACTCACAGTAAAGGGGGTCGGGGTGGGATTGGAAGCCCGGAGAATAACTCCAAACCCCTCATTATCCCAGAGTTTAATTTCTCCAGGATCACAACACTATTCCTTCACAACTCTCAGTTGTAGAAAAGGCCCTAAAGTCAGAATCATCATACGCTATAATTAGGTACAAGCACAGCCTAACCTCACCCACACATGCTTAAGAACATAAGAAAGAGCCTGCTGGATCAGACCAGAGTCCATCTAGTCCAGCACTCTGCGACTCGCAGTGGCCCACCAGGTGCTCACCTGGGAGCTCACCTGCAGGGTGTGAAAGCAATGGCCTTCTTCTGCTGCTGCTGCTGCTGCTCCTGAGCACCTGGTCTGCTAAGGCATTTGCAATCTCAGATCGAGGAGGATCAAGATTGGTAGCCATAGATCGACAAGTCTTGATCCTCCTTGATTTGCTTCTAGCCCCTGCAGATATAGAAACAAGACTGGATCCTACCAAGAACAACAGTCTGGCTGCTCTGCTCTGCCCTGCCCACATCTCCACACCATCACTACCTGGGCTCTTTTTAACTGGAGTTGCCAGGAATCAAACCTGGGATCTTTTGCATGCAAAGCATACACTCTACCACCAACCACACAGTCTCTCCTCAAGCACTTCACATCATAACATTTATGTACTTTGAACAAAGTTAGTCTTGGTTATTCTGGGGCCCTGGGCAAAGTCCAGGATGGGCTCCCAGGATCAGTGCCAACCGGCACACACACTTCAGGCTCAAGCAAAAGGCCCCCACCAAGATGGCTGCTGCCCAAATGCCAGAAGGGGTACTGCCTGCTCCTCAGAGCGAAGTGTGGCCGCCAGTCATGGGAAGGACACGGAGTGGTGGGGGAAGCCCCTCTCTTTCAACAAGTGGAAACACTGTTCAGAAGCTTGTGTCTTCTGGCATTCCACCAGGCAGAGCCCACATACTGCCTGAGCAGATCTTCGGAAACAGGTGGACAAGAAACTTCTGCTTTTAAAAACAAGCTCCAAAGTGTGATCAGAGGATTATCGGCTGCCCTCTCCCCTCCTTGGAAGAACTCTGCAATTCCCGAAGCCTAAAAAAAGCCCAAAATATTCTGAGAGACCCGTCTCATCCGGCACACTCTCTTTTTGAACTGTTACCATCCGGCAGACGATACAGGTCTATCAAAACTAGGACAAAGAGGCTTAGAGACAGCTTCTACTCTAGAGCTGTGGCTATGCTGAACTCCGCGGCTTCGTGTTGATGTGTTTGGGGCTGTGTAGGGATGGGTGGAGGAAGGGGAAAGTGAGGATGGGGTATGAGTCTGAAATTGTGTGCATCGAGGAATGCTGCTGTACATTTCGTTGTGCGTACACAATGACAATAAAATGCTTATGCCTATGCTTAAGCTGAGGTTTCTAGGAAACTAAATTCTCTGTCCTGGGTAATATTCTCACAGTTTTTCTGTGGTTTTTCCACACAACAGAAATAAAACATTTTGCAACTGAAATAAAAAACGTTTTCTGCTGGAATTCTGCACAGCTAACATTTTATTTAGAAAATGCTAAATAGCATTTCATTTTTCCCAAGTCACTGTCAAAACATTACCTGCTTGCTGTGCAGAAAGCAACGAATGTTTTATTTTTCCCACCTGCCTTTCCAGCTTCCGCTTTTGTTTTCTCTGCAGCCGACACCCACCGTTTTCTGCTTCTGCCTGGTTTGCTGAAGGTTTTCCACGGAGATTTCATCTGCTAGCGAATCATCCAATTGCTATTTCCACTTCAAAAGTACACAAGTAAAGTTTGTTTTGCCCGATGATTTCACACGTGTTGTTTTTTGTTCTGAGGGTGCTAAGCAAACCCAATGTAAAAATCGCAGCAGCTCAGAAGGCCAGCCCCTCCCATTTCTTAACAGTAGACCTTTTCTCCACAGAGGGCTGGTCTACCCACGTTTCAACGTCTAAGCATTGTCTAAGCATTGTCTCCTAATGGGAGGAAGTCCAGCCCTCTGAGTGGCTGCAATTCTCATATTGTGAAGTCATAGCTACACAGACACCTCCCTCAAAACAAAAAGAAAAAAGGTACGTGTGCAGGATCGCCAGGGAAAACAAACTTTATTCATGTACTTTTTACAGTGAAATCGTGTGTGGATGAACTACTAGCAAAGGAAACCTCCATAGGAGACCTTCAGCAAATGGAAGCAAGCATGACGAATCCCCTGCAGCATGAAATGGTGGGCACAGCAAAATGAAACTGACAAGCTTCAGTCAGCTAGTGGGGGGGGGCGGGGGTGTTGTGAAAAAGAACCATATTGGTCGGCAACGCTTTATTTCTCCTGTGCTGAGCTGAAGAAAAAAAGCCAAAATGGTTATTTTTAAAATGTCTGCAAGATGTTTTATTTCCTTTGTGCAGAATGGACCTGTATTTCCACATAGTTGAAACGTACATATAGCAATATTTTCATCTATAAAGTGAAAAAGAAACAGTGAAGAGTCTCCTTTTACTTGCTAGCAGGTGTAATTATCTAGTGGAAATAAAAAGCAGAAATACCTGAGCAATGGCCAAGGTGTCTGATATCAATCTGTTCCTGTCTCAGACAAGATGCTTCTCGAACAAAGCAGGGGTTGTTGTAGGAACTTCCATCAGATGCACAAACAGGGTTAAAACTGTATCCGCTACAGTCTATGTTGCACACACATCTGGAGGCACAAAATGTGAGTAAAGATTAGAATCACTCCAATCAGCACAGCACCACAAAGACAATTGTACAACTTATTAAAAGAAATACACTAGTATGGGCAATCAGAAAGTGACTGAGGATCAATTCCTTTCCTGAGATCATTGGGGGGAAAGGAGTTAGCCAGCTTCTGAATTAATCAGAACTCTTCCTTCAGGTGGGATGTTAAGTGCAACAACAATAAACCTAAAGTGTTGCAAGACTGACCCATGATGGGTTGGGGGAACCCTGTTTTTCAGCACTACCCTTCCTGCCAACCCTTGGGGTGCCCAGCAGTGCAGTGCCCGTTCTCTTCATTGGCTAGTGTACCCACAAGGACAGAAATCTTGTCTGGTCTCACCCACACCCACATCTGCCTTGCAAAATAGCCGGCCACTTCTTTCCTAAAGAGATTTTTAAAAAGACAATACTTCTGTTTGTGGAAGTGTCAGCTCCCTGCATCAGAGAACAAAGCACTCGATATTTTCAAGGATTTTATTGACAGACTTCAAGGAACAAAGGAAGACGATTCTGGCGAAAAGGCGCCAGGCTGTTGATAATAGAGTTGGCACATCCCAACCCCCACATGGGAACAGAGAAACACAGAAAGGTTCAGACGAGGGGCCCATCCCAGCAGTGGATTCCCAAGGCCAAACCAGAGATACCTGCTAAAGTGAAAAGCAGACTTGACGGGAAGCCTGCTTTCCACCTCCAGCCCTGGGCTATCTGCCTTACTGAGACAAAGAACATGCTAGTGTGTTTACTCCCAAGTGTTCCTGTCAGCACAATGCTAATCTTAATTCCGTCTTCTGACTAACTTCTCTCTTAAGATCACCTTGTTTACACTGACATTGTTTTACAGCTGTAACTTAACCAGCTACCTTCCTCCTTTTTGGGCACTCCAGGCTTAGCCACTTAAGTCAAGTTCTCAACCCATTAGATCAACAACTCAACACTTAAATTGACGTTCATCCCTGGAAAGGCAGGGCTCCAGAGGCATATCTGCCTAGGGACAAGGGGCACCCTTGGGTACCCAAGGGTACCCCTTGTCCCCGGGCGCCACTCTTCTGGTCATGTGGGGGCGCAAAATCGGCTGCTGTCTCGTCGTTTTCGTGTGCCTCGACCACATCCAAGGCTCGCAAAAAACGACAAGGCAACAGGACTTCCTGCTGCCTGCAAGTGCCCTCGTCCCCACCCTGGACTCCCCCTCCCTTCCTTCCCCCCCTGCCGGCTGGGCTCTCAGCCCGCAGTCTCTTCTGACCTCCCCTCCGGGCAGGCCAGAAGAGACTGCAGTCCCGGCCTCAGAGACTTTCTTTTATAAGCGCTGAGGCCAGGGGTGGGGCTTGGGGAGCAGGAAGTCCCAGCCAGCAGGGGCAGTCTGGGGGGAAGGAGGTGAGCACCCTAGACCTTGCCCATGTCCATGGTGACATGGGTGGGGTCGAGGGCAGTGGGGGTCGAGCCTGGGGGCATCAGGGGGTGGAGCTAGGGAGGCAGAGACAATTTGTCTCCGGGCGCCATTTACCCCTGGTACGCTTCTGCAGGGCTCCCCTTTGTCTTGGGTGATTAAGGGTCTCTTTGCATCACCAGAGGGCCCGTTTCTCCCTATAAGTAGCCCTTTCACCCAACACTCAGTGTTCTGTCTGTTGATATTGTCCACAACACATTGTTTCTTCTTTTACAAGAGCTAGCATAGATCATTCAGCTCTGTTCATCAGAACTAAATTCACTTCAGGATGTAGTAAAGTATCACCTCTAAAAATTCCCCAGTTCCCTTCATCTATCTCCAAACCAATACCCTCAACTCTATATACATCCTAGGTGAGACCACAGCAGTGCAGGAGATCAACAGAGATGTACAAGCAATGATTACAGTCCCATCATAGTAGTGTTTATTATACCAGGGATCATCAAATTCTGCAGACAGAAGGATCCTCTATTCTCTAGACTGTGGGCTGGGACAGATCATCTTTGTAATAAAACCGGCCACAAGGAATCACACAAGGAGTCCAACCACAAGAAGTCACACAGGGCCATCCCAAGCACGCCTCTCTACGCCCACTGCTTTCAATAAGGGTTTAACTGTGCTTAGAGTGGAAATGACAGATAGATCACATACCATTACTTGCCAATATGCATATTTATGCATTATGAACAAAAGCAAAGATATAAAGTGAAATAAAACACTGACATGGGAAATCTATTTCCTAAAGGAAACCCTTCTGACAGGATGAATGGATGCCAGAAAAATTGGGCTGTATCCTGCAAATTTGTCCTGCTAGCTGAGGTGATCTCCTTTAGTGGAAAGCATTTCCCCCAAGCGCAATAGGTTGGTGCCACATCCAGAACGTGGCACACCAGTTGGTCACCCTGGTTTGAACTGTCTAATGAGTCCGTCTTTTCCTGGGCACGCAGCAGATTCTGTTTCCACAACCAAAAGTTTTGAAAGATTCCTAGTCCACAAAAGAGACTATTTAGAGCAGAGGTCCTCGACCTTCCTGAGTTTGGGGGGGGATAGAGAGAGCCACCCCAAAAGGGATGCTGCAAGAGGCAGAGCCAAATGCAATATCTTCTCCTTGCTTTGCAGGGGGAATCACAGAAAAATAAATGAAGAAAAGCTGAAAGGAATGAGGAAGACAGAAATGGGAATAAAAAACAAGGAAAGGAAACATCATGGGGGAGGGAGAAAGGGAGGGAAGAATAGAAAGAAGGGGGGGACCACAAGCCTGTGTGCAGACCAGCCTTCCTTAACCCAGTCCTTTGAACGAGGGCGGCCCCTTACAAGGGCCTCATCCCTTTTCTGAAAAGCCAGGTGGGTGGCAGGGGCAGTCCTGGCAGGTGCCACGAAGCCCACGGACACCACACTGGGGGATTCTAGCATAGAGGAACAAAGTCACAAACATTGACAAGAGGTGGCTGCAAAATGCCATTCTCACTAGAAAGGAGAGAAAACCCCACCTCCCAATTGAAAAGTCTGGCATGTGCTTCAAAACTGCAACGCAAATGCTAAAATGATTTAGATAAGTGAATGAGATATCACAGATGAAAAACCACAGACTGTGGTTTTAGAGCTCATGAAAGTACTTCAAACTCAAAGCATTAAAAACAAAAGCTACTGAAGTGTTTCAATGCGGACAATTACAGGAAAACCAAATGCAATCTGCGTGCCTGCCTGAACTGGCCCTCAGTTCCTTCAAGGCTGGCTATACTCAGGTCCCCAGGACTCCAACAACGATCAGCTGCATGCTGGACTGGAACTCCTATCAGTGGTAGACCAGAATAGCTCTCCTGTATACAGATAATTATGTAATTGTAATAATTATATAATAAGGAACTGGTATTACAGATTTGAAAGGGCAAGTATGACTCACACCATTAGCTGGTCCAAACTTTTGACTTTCAACTTTTCATTGTCCTTTTATCATTAAGAAATGAAGTTCAGGAACTTTTTCAGTTTATGTTTTAGTGTATTTCTTAATTTTACATTACTTTGACACAAGTATTTTTAAATATAGGTTTTAAACACAGATCTGCAATTAAGTACTTATGTTTATGACGGAACAAAAGGAAGCAACAATACTTGAAATATTACTCTAAATTGTTTTATTTTCAATATTCTAGGAACCAGTTGTCTGTGTAGACAATACAAACCTTGAGGGCTCTGATACAGTAAAGAACAGAGTTGTGTGTTCATTTGCTTTCAGTTCTCTGTCACAGAATCATGGAAGAGACCCAAAGGGTCATCAAGGCCCATCCCCTGCAATGCAGGAACACCCAATCAAAGCACTCCTGACAGATGGCCATCCAGCCTCTCTTTAAAAACCTCCCAAGAAGGAGACTCCACCACACTCTGAGGTAGTGCATTCCACTGTTGAACAGCCCTTACTGTCAGGAAGTTTTTCCTGATGTTTAGGTGGAATCTCTTTTCCTTCACCCATTAGTCCTGGGTGAAATAAGAAATAAACTGGGTGAAATAAAAAATAAACTTGATCCCTCACCATGACATTCCTTCAAATATCTAAACCAGGGGTAGGGAACCTGCGGCTCTCCAGATGTTCAGGAACTACAATTCCCATCAGCCTCTGTCAGCATGGCCAATTGGGCGCCAATTATCTCTGTTGAAATTCTTGACTCTAGTGTTTTTCAAAACTGACAGCCAAATTCTGTTCATTTTCATGGTTTCTTCCTTTCTGTTGAAATTGTCCATGTGCTTATGGATTTCAATGGCTTCTCTGTGTAGTCTGATGTAGTGGTTGTCAGAGTGGTCCAGAATTTCTGTGTTTTCAAATAATATTCCGTGTCTAGGTTGGTGTATTATGTGTTCTGCTATTGCTGATTTTTCTGGCTGAAATAGTCTGCAGTGCCTTTTGTGTTCTTTGATTCGTGTCTGAGCGCTGTGTTTGGTGGTAGACTTGTCCACAGCTACATGGTATGTGGTAGACTCCTGCAGTAGCTAGAGGATCCCTCTTATCCTTTGCTGAACGTAGCATTTGCTGAATTTTCTTAGTGGGTCTGTAGCTTGTTTGTAGGTTGTGCTTCTTCATCAGTTTTCCTATGCGGTCAGTGGTTCCCTTGATGTGTGGTAAGAACACTTTCCCTCTAGATGGCTCTTTATCTTTGTTCATGTGGCTTGTTCTTGGTCTTGCAGCTCTTCTGATGTCTGTAGTAGAGTAACCATTAGCCTGTAGAGCCCTGTTTAGGTGGTTCAATTCGTCTTGAAGGAGGTGGGGTTCACAGATTCTATCATGTCACTTCAAACCTTCTCTTCACCAAACTACACATACTCAGCTCCCTACGTCTCTCCTCTTGGGCATGGATTCCAGACCTTTTACCAGTTTGGCTGCCCTCCTCTGGACCTGTTCCAGCTTGTAATTATCCTTCTTGAATTGCGGTGCCCAGAACTGTACACAATATTCCAGGTGAGGTCTAACCAATGCAGAATGGAGAGGTACAATTACATCCCTCAGTCCTGATACTATACTCCTATTGATACAGCCCAAAATCGCATTGGCTTTCTTGGCTGCCTCAGAACACTGCTGATTCCTATTTAGTTAATAGTCTACTAAGACTCCCAGATCCCTTTTGCATGTAGTGCTGTCAAGCCAGGTGTCACCCATCCTATATCTGTGCATTTCATTTTTTCTTCCTAAGTGTAGTATCTCACATTTATCTCTGTTGAAATTCATTTTGTTTGTTTTGCCCCAGCTCTCTAATATGTCCAGGTCATTTTGAATTCTGACTGTCCTCTGGGGTATTAGCTACCCCTCCTAATTTGGTGTCATCTGCAAATTTGATTAGCATGCCCTCTATTCCATTGTCCAAGTCGTTGATAAAAAACATTGAATAGCACTGGGCCCAGGACAGAACCCTGTGGCACCCCACTAGTCAATTCTCTCCAGAATGAAGATGAGCCATTAATGAGCATACTCTGAGTTCAATCAGTCAATCAATTACAAATCCATCTAATAGTAGCATTGTCTAGTCAACATTTCACCAGTTAACTTGAAATAATATTATGGGCCACCGTGTCAAAAGTTTTACTAAAATCAAGGTATGCTGCGTCCAAAGCATTCCCTTTGACTACTAAGCTTGTCATTCTATAAAAAAAGAGATAAGATTAGTCTGACATGACTTCTTTGTCAAGAAACCCATGCTGACTTTTGTGATCACAGCATTCCCTTCTAAGTTCTGGCAGACCATCTGTCTAATGATCTGCTCCAGAATCTTCCCTGGAATTGATGTCAGGCTGACTGGACGGTAATTATTAGGGTCCTCCTTTTCCCCCTTTCTGAAGATGGGGATAGCATTAGCCCTCCTCCAGTCAACTGGGACTTCTCCTGTTCTCCAGAAGTTCTCAAAGATTATAGCAATAAAAAATTTGGGCTACCAAAGCTTTCTTCCAGTATTTGTACAAAGACCCCCTCCCCCCTCGGTCAGCAGAGACTCATCCTGCCCTCTTCCACAGGTGAAAAACAGGCAAGTAGAAGCTATTTAGAGGCTACAAAATCCAGCCCTTAGAGGTTTTGTAGAGGCCCACAGCTACCTTGAAAGATGTGATGTTCCATCCCCAGCTGTTGCCATGGATACAGTTACAGGCTCCCAGCTGTGGCATTGAACCCTGTCAAAGTGACTCAAAGGTAATTGGAAACCACAGGTCACTAAGCAGAGGGGTATAATTGACTCAAAAACCAATACAAATCTCCCTGCCCCTCAAGTTCCAGTAATGCTTTAGCAAATCTATATCAAGAGGCATCTGTTTAGGCTGCAAAAATCCAGATCATTATATTCCCTGGGTCTGTCTGTCATTTTTGGTCTGACTTGATATATTTGGAGAAAGGAGGTGGGCCTAGTAGGTCTTAGTGGGAACTTTTATTTTATTTTTTCTGATTGACTAATGTATAATGTTGTCAGGGCAAATTTATCCGCCGTTTTAAATTGAAATGGAAAGTGGACAGGTGCCTAGATTTGTACATTTTGTAAATGTTACGGTAACTATTTACTGTTCTGATTTAAATTATTTACATTGCTTATTATACTATATATTATTTATAGACTGTATTATATATTGATGGCACATATTATATGCTGACTATGTGTAAGGAACCCTGAGCCTGGCCTTTGGCAGGATATAAATCCAATTAAAGTAAACTAATTTGCCATGACGTTGGGGTCAGCAAACTACGGCTAGTGCTTTGCCTTCCAAGCTAAAATCAATCCCGATTTGGGATTGGAGAACAACCACTAGTTTGCTCATTTTGAGGTCATGTCAAAGGATGGTTACACCCTAAACAGGAAGATGAAGAGGAGGGGAGCAGTGATGTAGGTATAGAATTTTAATGGGGGAGTTTGGGGATGGGGCCACACCCCCACCCATCCCTGGGGGTGTGGCCATGCCTCCCCAAGCCCCACCCCCGGCCTCAGTGCTTATAAAAGCAGCTCTCCAAGGCCAGAGATGGCAGACTCCCTTGCCCCCCCACCCCACCCCACCCCACTGGCTGGGCTCCCAGCCAGCAGACCCTTCTGCCCTCCTCTCCAGGCAGAGGCGTAGCTAGGAAAAATGGAGCCCGGTGCAAAATGGGCAGCCATTGTGATGCTGAAATCCACCCCCAAACAGCATCACTTTCAATCGTGTTTAAACTAGGGAGCCCAGATTCTCCTTTTAAATCGATCATAAAGGAAGAATCTGGGGTCCCCAGATAAAACAACATTGAAAGTGATGGTGTTTGGGGGTGGATTAACCCTCACCCTGAAAAAGCATCACTTTCAATGTTTAAACTGGGGACTTCAGATTCTCCCTTTAAATCTATGCTGAAGGGGGTGGATTTAAAAGGAGAATCTGGGGAAATTTGCGGGGTGCCTGCTGTCAGGAGTGCAATCACCAAACTTTCAGGGTATCTTTAGGAGACTCTCCTGATGAGACCACCCAGGTTTGGTAAAGTTTGGTTCAGGGGGTTCAAAGTTATGGACCCTCAAAGGTGTAGCCCCATCTCCTATTAGTTCCCATTGGAAACAATGGGGGATGGAGGCACCCCCATTGGGAGTCCATAACTTTGGACCTCCTGAACCAAACCTCACTAAATCTGGGTGGTATCATCAGAAGAGTCTCCTGAAACATCCCTGAAATTTTGGTGCAGCTAGCCCAGGGGTTTGCAACCTGCGACTCTCCAGATATTCATGAACTACAATTCCCATCAGCCCCTGCCAGCATGGCCAACTGACCATGCTGACAGGGGCTGATGGGAATTGAAGTTCATGAACATCTGGAGAGCCACAGGTTGCAGACCTCTGTGCTAGCCTAAAAACTGCACCCCCTGCAGGCCAAAAACCGAAACACTAAAAAGCACCAAAAAAAATCACAAACAAGGGGTGGAGCTTCGGACATGTAATGGGGGGGTTGAACCTGAGGGGGAAAAAACCCTTTACCTACATCCTTGGAGGGGAGCAACTTGACCACAGGGTTCCAAATTTGACAGTGGAGGATCATCTAGAATATTTTTATGATGGTGGTGTAAAGCTTTTAACAGGATACATATGGCACATACCAGCTTGGCAATGCACATTTATATTAAACTCAGGCTCAGTTTTGAAGGATTTAAACAAACGTACAAACACAGCATTATCATGATAGCCTTCAACAGTTTGCATTATCATTTTCTAAGGGAAGCTTTCTACTTACCCAACATTTTCTGCATCTTCATCACACTCAGCTCTATATTTGCAAACTCCACACTTGGAATGTTTTCTGTGAACTTCTGTTCCAGATCCTTCATACTCTAACCAAAAACAGATCACATCAAGAGAATGTGTCATCTGATAACTACATTGTAATGCTATCATATTATTAAACATATTTAAAAGATGTATTGTCGAATTTAAAGTTACAAGATTTATGGACTTTAAAATATGGCAATGCGAGAGAATATACCTTCTATTCAAAAAGACATAAATCACATTCCAGAACTGACATGGTTTGGATAACTAGTCCACATTTATAAGATGAATGTGTACTCTAAGACCTTTTCAGACCATAATGCACTCTTTTTTACACAGAAGAGAAAAAGATTGGTAGATGGAGATTAAATTAAACTCTATTGAAAAAAATCAGAGATTGTGGAAAAGGCAAAACAAAAGCTATAGGATTTTTTTAAAAAATCCATTTGAATAAAGGAACAGATCTAAATGGGTGCCTAATTATGGGTTTTATTGCCAACTTTGACTATTTTACTGTTCTGCTGTTTAAAGCCTTATATGGTATGGTGCTGTTCACACCAGTTTTATTGAATTGTTTTAATCGTTTTATATTGATGTTTGCCACCCTGAGCCCTATCAGGAAGGGCGGGATACGAATGAATGAATGAATGAATGAATGAATGAATGAATGAATGAATGAATGAATGAATGAATGAATGAATGAATGAATGAATGTGGTTTGGGATGCCAGTAAAATATTTAACTTAAACAAGAAGTTGACACAACAGAAAATACAGAATGTTTCGGACTTGATTAAAGAAAAAGACTTTTTAAAAATACCCAGATAAGAGTCAAATTTTCTACAACATTAAGATTCTGCAGCAACAACTATCAATGCTCACTACTAAAAACATTGAAAAAATTGCATTTTGCAAAACAAAAAACTTTTGAATGGGCGAACAAACTAGGGAAAATGTTGGCTGCAAACCTAAGGAAGATTGGAGAGAACAAATATATTGCAAAAATACTATGGGAAGGTAGTCTAACCAACAATGAACAGATAATTAAAAAGACATTTTTAAAATAGTATAAAAACCTATTTGAAAGCAATATATTAAATGAAGAAGAGATTGAAGATTATTTAGTAAAGCAAAAATTGCCAATAATGACAAAAGAACAAAAAAAATTGAATAACCCAATTTCAACAATGGAGCTAGTAGAAGCCATGAAACAAGAGAAGTTAAATAAATCTCCAGGACCAGATGGATTGCTAGCTATCTACTATAAAACTTTTGCAGATGTAATAATGGAACTATTCCTAGCAACTGTCAGGACTACAACTCCCAGCATGCACCAGCTCCTCCCTTTTTCCAACAAGAGCGGGAAAACAAACTGAGAATCTACATCCCACCAGAGCTTCACGACCAATGAGAGGCCAGAGACTGGGCGGGGGGAGAAAGCTGATTGGTTGTTGTTGAGTTCAGAAATAAAATAAATACTGGACCTGTGGACACGAATCCTCAGTTCCAGCACCCTGTATTTAGGGCGACGCAAATCAATAAAGTTATTTTCTTTAAGTTAACTCTGAGTGTGTTCAGCCTTACAGCAACGATGAATGGGATTTTATAATCTGGGCAACTTCCAGAATACTGGAGAGAGGCAAATTGTAAGGAATTCCATAGAAGCAGAAATAAAAGGCTTTTTGGGTGTAAAAGACCGTTTATTCAGACATCCTAGAAAGCTCACGTACACGCAGTGGCAGGAATAAGATCTCCCGCCAGAAGCACAGGTTATAACTCTGTCCATCCCATCCCCCCTCCCGGATTCCCATGGGAACGGAGGTCTCATCTCCCTCGCAGAGATAAGGTCTCCGCCGGAGAAGCTGGCCCATCGCCCGGGCTGTGGAATGTTGTCAAGGCCAGGCGGCTGACCCGCTCATCAGCACCACTGAATCCTTTACACTCTGCCTCCCGCGCCAAAAAAGGCCTCCCCCCCAGGTTTGTGCGGAACGGCCCGGTGGAAAGCAGAAATGAGAAGCGGGGGCGTCAAATATTTTCGGAATAAAGCATTGATTATACCCAGAGGAATACCCCCACCCAAGAGGCTAAATATTAGCAGCGTTCTTACGATTAAAGCGAGAAGTCCAGGATAAAGCGTCAATTTACGTAATGCTTGTGGCCATCAATAATGGTAGGTGGGGGTCTCTCAGTAGTGCGTTATAGCAGGCATCAGAAGCGGGGAGCCTCCTTGAGTAAACTGGAATGGAAGACAGGATGGGTATTACTAAGAGAGTTAGGCAAAATCCAACCGGGCAGTGACATCATTAATCACTTTAATGTCTGAAAAGGTCCCACAAATCTTTTGCCTAGTTTTGAAAATTTATGCACGTCTCTGAGATTTTTTGGTGAACAAATACACGCAGAAGCCCACGCGCAAAGGGAAATCCGAGCGGTGCTTATCCGCTTGCAGCTTTTGGGAGTCTTTAGCCATTTGTAAGGCAGCCTGGACCATTTTCCATCCACAAACCAGAGATATAAATCCACTGCTGAAACTCTGGAGGATCCAATGCTTCCGCGAATAGTTCGCGGCTTGGCCCGGGGAAGGAAGCGACCCGGACCGCGATTTCGAAGAGTGTCATACTGCGCAGAACCGCATTATTATAGAAGCGTATTCTGCAAGCGGGTAGCTTCGCACCAATTGTCTTGGTGGTAGTTGGTGTTGTAGCGTAAATACTACTGTTCTAGGGTTCTGTTACGTTCTCTCTGACTCACCGTCACTTTGAGCGTGGTAGGGGGCGGTATCCGCCGGGGCGGAAGCTAACAACCCTAGAAAAGCTTTACAGAATTTTGAAATGAACCTGGGGAGACGCTGATGGGACTACGTACATTAACAGGAGCGGAGTGAAGACGGTAAACATGCTGAGATGAACAGACGCAACTAACTGGGAAGCGGAGGGGATGGAGGCACATGGGATGAAATGGGCTTGTTTAGAAAATGAGATCCACCACCACCCACAAGACCGTGTTGCCGCTGACTTTCTGGCAAAATCTGTAATACAAAATCCATGGAGATGACGCCGAGGGGCGGGAGGCGCGGAAGAGGTTTCAACAGACGATGCAGGTTTTCCCGGAACGTTCTTGGCTTCTGCGCAAATAGAGCAACCTTTAATATACGTCTCAATGTCCTTGCGCATCGCGCGCCACCAGAACTGACGGCGGGCCAAATGCAGAGTTTTTAGAAAGCCAAAATGCCCAGCCGAGCGGGCATCATGACAGGCCTCGAGAACCTGCTTACGGAGGGGGGGAGGCACGTACCAACAATCCCCCCGCCGCCAAACGCCATTCTCCAAACGCAATTGGGAGTCACCTTCCTCCGCCGGAGGCTCGCGCAGCCCCGCCTCCTCGAGTTCCCGTAGGAAAGGAGAGACCAGGCTGGGAATGGGCGGAGAAGGAGGAGAGGATGTCTGAGATCGGGTGACAGCCAGCCCCAATTGGGAGGGGGAGAGAACAGTGCGTGGAATGTCCCGTAAGGCAGCTCCACCCTCCTCCCCGGGTAGGCGCGAGAGCGCATCAGCCAGTTTATTGGTTTTTCCGGGGGAAAAATGGACCGTGAAAGAGAAACGAGAAAAGAAATCGGCCCAACGAAGTTGCTTCGCGGACATCTTGAGGGGGGTGGAGAGGGCGGCCAAGTTCTTGTGGTCCGACCAAACTTGAAAGGGGTGTTTAGCCCCCTCCAGCCAGTGGCGCCAAGTGGAGAGTGCTACTTTGATGGCCGCAGTCTCTTTATCCCCTACAGTCCAGTTGAGTTCAGCACCGGAGAACTTCTTTGATAAATAAGCACACGGAACCAGCCTATCATCTTTATTTCTCTGCAACAGGGCTGCCCCAAGCGCTTTGTCCGAGGCATCCACGTGAACCACAAACGGGAGATCTGGGTCAGGGTGCTTCAGGATAGGTTCGGTAGTAAAAGCAGATTTTAAAAGCTGAAAGGCTGTCTGACATTCTTCAGACCAGGAAAGGGGGGCCCCGGGCTTGGCAGTCAGTGGATCTTTACCCTTAGTGCGTAAGAGGTCTGTGAGTGGGAGAGTCAGTTCAGCGAATTGGGGTATAAAGTCACGATAGAAATTAGCAAAACCTAGAAAAGATTGGAGTTCTTTTCGGCTGGTAGGTGCAGGCCATTGGAGGACTGCATCAATCTTAGCAGGATCCATTTTTAGGCCCTCGGGCGAGATCCGGTAACCCAAATAGTCAATAGAGGTTTGGTGAAAACAGCATTTGGAAAGTTTGGCAAAGAGGGAGTTGTTGAGCAAGCGTTTCAATACTTCCCGAACCAATGCTTCATGCTCCTCCATGGTTTGTGAATAAATTAAAACGTCATCTAAGTACACCACTACTCCCTTGTACAATAAATCATGGAGAACTTCGTTGATAAGGGCCATAAAAGCTCCGGGGGCCCCACTTAACCCGAATGGAATTATTAAGTATTCAAACTGTCCAAACTTTGTGTTAAATGCAGTCAAGTGTTCATAGCCTTCAGCAATTCTGACTCTGTAGTAAGCTTCTCTCAAGTCCAACTTAGTAAAGATGCGTCCCTTGCCCAATGCGTCTAAGAGATCCTTGATTAATGGCAAAGGGTATTTATTGGACAGGGAGACTGCATTGAGTCCTCGGTAATCTGTGCAGAGCCGTAAAGACCCATCTTTCTTTTTTACAAACAATACAGGAGCAGCATGTGTGTGTTTGGTAGCCCGCCGTATGAACCCGTGAGCGAGGTTCTTGTCTAAGAAGGCACGAAGCTCCTTCTCCTCATTGGGACTCATGCGGTAGATTCTACCTTTGGGTAGTTGCGCCCCTGGCTGTATTACGATTTTGCAGTCAGTGTCTCTATGGGGTGGCAACTGATCGCATTCTTGTTCCTGAAATACTCTGGCTAAATCTTGGTAAGCCGGTGGAATGCCGGTAGAATCGGGAGCAATCGCTGATGAAGCCAGGGGGGGTGTGTGTGTCAGTAGAAGCCGAGTTTTCCCCCCAATTCATGTGTTCACCGCAGGGAGGGTCAGTGAATTCTAAGATCCTTTCTTTCCAAATGAATTTTGGTTCATGCAACAACAACCATGGCATGCCCAGAACTATGGAGTGTTTGGCCACTGGCGCCAGAATAAAACTAATTTTCTCCCAATGGTCGGCGCAGCGGAGGAGAACCGGTTGCGTTTTGAACTGGGCCGGTCCTTCGCTCCCGAGAGGACTGCCGTCCATTTGGGTGAATGGTATGGGCTTAGCCAGGGGGACTTGGTCTAGACCTAGCTCCTCCGCCACCTGGGGCCGCATTAAGCAATGGGAGCAGCCAGAATCCACAAGGCTATAATACGAGTATGCTTAGCGGGGTTGGCCAGAAACGCTTGGATTGTAATGGGAGCGCTGCCTTCACTCACCGCGTCTGGAGTCGAACCCATGTCCATGGGGGCTGAAGAAAGGCAAACAGCTGCTTCCCCCTCCTCTGGGTCGCCTTCGATAACTGCCTTAGATGAGCCTGTTGGGGGCGGCCCGGATTTGCGTGGTGGCTTGGCAGATGGGGTGCGCGTGGCCGGAGCGGTTGGCTTCTGTTTTTTCGGGCAGTTGGCAGCCATATGACCTGGTCCTCCGCAGTAAAGACACAATCCCAGTCGGCGACGGCGCTCGGAGGTGGTCTCGGTAGGGCGGCTGGGCTTGGCTTGGTGGTCGTAGTGGTGGGTTTGGGGCGTGGGCGGCCTCCGGCACGAGCGTACTCCAAACGAGACGCCACCTGGGATCCCAATTCGATCCAATCAGCAATAGTGCGGGGGATCCGAATTAAAAACACCGTTTCACGCAGCTTGCCGTCAACAGCATCCGAGAAGTATTCACATTTCATGCGCTCAGGCCACTCAGGAGGGAGTCGGGCAGCCGCCGCACGAAATTCACGGGCAAATTCTGCAAACGAGCGGTTGCCTTGCTGAATCGATTTGATGGAGTGTTCGGATGAAAAGCTTCGTTTTCAGCACCCGGATCTTCAGAGGCGAGCGCAAAGGCTTGGAGGAGCAGCGGGCACCCGTCGCGAGTATCTTCATCTTACAGGGACAAAAGAGTCTAAACCAATTCGGCTGCTGCCGCATCCAGGACTGGGCCAATAACCCGTGTTACTGGCGCTCGGAGCCGGTTATAAATCGTCATAGTCCTCCATGTGGGCATCGAGTTGCAAGATGAAGTAGGGAAGTTTGGAGGCGGTCCCATCCGAGAAGCGAGGCAGGTATTGGAGGTCTGTAATATCCCCTCTCCGCGGCCCTTGGCGCCCGCATGAAACTGCGGTTAGCATGGGTTATAGCGCCAGGTTGAGGCAGCGGATTTAGCAGGGGGCGAGGAATGCGGTGGAAGTGGAGGTACCAGCGCCCGGTGCAGCTGGCGTTCTGGTGGGGAGCCGGTCCTTGGAAGGTGGCAGGACCCAGCGGCGTGATAAGCCCCTCTGGCGCCGGCTGTACCCGTGACAGCGTAGACTCCAACTTGGAGTTGTCCTGTTCTGCTGCCTCTTCAGTTCCCTCTCCAAGGCAGCCAGCTCTCTCTCCATGCGAGTCAGTGTCGTCCTACAGTGCGCGTACAAAGCTGCTTTCTCTGCGTTCCAATTTAGCCAGTTAAGATGCCGTTGAACAGCTGCAGTTAGTTATTCACTTGGCGTACGCATAAGGCCGCAGAGCATTTCGCGTTGGCGCTGTAAGTCCAAAGTTTGGAGTGTTCCAGGACTTTATCATGGGCGGATAGATTCTGCGTATATTGCCGTTGCAGCGCATCTTTGTACCGGTCCAATTCGAGTTGAGCCCTGCTGCGCTGCTGTTCCCGGTCTCTTTGCAGGTTTTCACGCTCTTGCTGCAGCTGTTCTCGTTCACTCTTCCCATAGCTGGCGTTCGCGGGCCCATGCTTCTTGGGCATCTACATGGTCCGGCCCACTTCCTCATCCCAGCTCTCTTTCGATGGGAGAGGGAATAGATCCGGCTGGGAGTGCGAGAACTCCGGACTCCTCTTCATCTCTGAACGCATGGGGCGTCGTGCCACCCGGTGGCTCCGCGGGGCATCTCAGGTGCAACCAGCTGGTCCGGGATCTGGGGGGTCCGATCGGAAGGCGATGCGGATACCCCTCCCAATCCCTGAGTATAGTCCCAGTTTCACCGTTGGTGCTTCGGACGGGCCCCAGTGCTGCCTGCAATTGGATCTTTGGGAGCATCACCAAAATCTGGCAGGTCAGGAATCGTTCAATGGACTCCTATGTTGCCGCGCCAAAGAAAGGTGGTCAGGCCACGTCTCCTCCGTGACAGGTTGCATCTGAGGTTTGTAATCCATACTACAGCTTGGTGAATGCCCGATCCACTGGCTTCGATCCATAGACAAGCGCCCCAAGCGACTCATGTAAGTCCCCATGAGTGCGTCTTCTCGTCCCTCGTTCCAGCGGAGTAAGGGAAGACTTCGTGCTGATACGAGGGCGGGGAAAGAAGTCACCAGCGAGACCCGCTCGCCCGCCGGTTCACCTAAATCCAGGAGGAAGAGCTCGGAGCTTCCCTCTTTGAGAGGCTACCGAACCTTCCACAGGAACATTCAAACCTCTCCATGCCAGAACTTTTGAGGTCCAGTGCACTAGGAAGATAGATGAACGATAGATTCCTGCCACAATGTAAGGAATTCCATAGAAGCAGAAATAAAAGGCTTTTTGGGTGTAAAAGACCGTTTATTCAGACATCCTAGAAAGCTCACGTACACGCAGTGGCAGGAATAAGATCTCCCGCCAGAAGCACAGGTTATAACTCTGTCCATCCCATCCCCCCTCCCGGATTCCCATGGGAACGGAGGTCTCATCTCCCTCGCAGAGATAAGGTCTCCGCCGGAGAAGCTGGCCCATCGCCCGGGCTGTGGAATGTTGTCAAGGCCAGGCGGCTGACCCGCTCATCAACACCACTGAATCCTTTACACAAATATTACATTAATCCCAAAGGAACACCAGGACACAATTAGTGTTACAAACTACAGACCAATTTCACTCCTAAACAATGACTATAAAATATTTGCAGCAATTTTAGCAAGAAGATTGAAGGGAATACTAAGAACATTTATTCATGAAGACCAAAATGGTTTCCTGCCTAAAAGACACTTAAGAAAAAATGTTAGAACAATTCTAGATGCAGTGGAGTATTATGAGAAAAACACAAGAAAACAAGTTGCATTGATTTTTTTGGACGTAGAGAAGGCATTTGATAATGTCTCTTGGAAGTTTAAGTTAAAGATATTTTAAAAATGGATTTTGGGAACAACTTTGTAAAAGGCATAGAGGCTATTTATATTAAACAAAATGCCAAAATAATTGTAAACAGTGAGGTTTTTAAAGGAACAAGACAAGGATGTCCACATTCACCACTGTTTTTTATACTTGTATTGGAAATCTTAAACAGAAGTATTAGAAGTAATGACCAAATAAGAGGATTGAATGTGGGTAAACAACCTAAAACACTGAGAGCCTTTGCAGATGACCAAATAATAATATTAGGAGATCCAGTGCAAATGTGGAAAGATTGTTAAATAAAATACAAGAATGTGGTGATCTGGCAGGGTTCAAGTTAAATAAGAGTAAAACAAAAATCTTAACAAAAATATGTCCCAACAATTACAAAATAAAGTATTCCAGCTGTTGGAACAGTAGTTTGTTTGTTTGTTTGTTTGTTTGTTTGTTTGTTTGTTTGTTTGTTTGTTTGTTTGTTTGTTTGTTTGACCACTCTCCCCAGAAGGGAGTTCAGTATCTGGGAGTGTAGTTGACTAACAAGAATTGTTCACTATCTCAAAATAAATATGTAAAAGTATGGAATAAAGTAAAGAAAGATTTGCTGAGATGGAACAGAATGAATTTATCTTTGCTGGGGAGAGTTGCCAGTAATTAATATCATAACATGTTTTACACAATGGCGAAAAGATATCAGCAATTTTATTTGGCAAGGTAAGAAACCAATAATAAAATATAAAAATTTACAAGATGCAAAATGGGTGCCTAATTATGGGTTTTATTGCCATCTTTGACTGTTTTACTGTTCTGCTGTTTAAAGCCTTATATGGTGTGGTCCACATTGGCACCAACGACATTGGGAAATGTAGCCGGGAGGTTCTAGAAGCTAAATTTAGGCTGACAGGTAACAGGTTGAAGTCCAGGGCCCCCAAGGTGGCATTCTCTGTTCCACGCACAGGGCAAGCTAGGCAAGCAGAGATACAGGATCTCAATGCGTGGATGAGAAGGTGGTGTAAGGCAGAGGGTTTCAGATTTGTCAGGAACTGGGGAACCTTTTGGGACAAGGCAGGCCTGTACAAAAGGGACGGGCTTCATCAGGGGTGTAGCTAGGGTAAATAGAGCCCGGGGCAAAATCTGAGTTTTGCGCCCCTCCCCCCATTTGGGCAGCATCCCTCCCCCACCACGACCAAACAACATTTTTTGCCCCAGGTCATCTCAAAGTCACCATCGCATTATAGAACATGGCCCAACACACAAATCTGAACACACCCAGGGCTCCCTAGTTTAAACAACATTGAAAGTGATGCTATTTTTTGAAGGCGGGGAATCCACCCTGAAACAGCATCATTTTCAATGTTGGTTATTGTGGGTTTTCTGGGCTGTGTGGCCGTGGTCTGGTGTATCTTGTTCCTAATGTTTCACCTGCATCTGTGGCTGGTATTTTCAGAGGTGTATCACAGAGAGAAGTCTATTATACACTGTGTCCAGCCTTCTCTTATAACAAACTTCTCTCTGTGATACACCTCTGAAGATGCCAGCCACAGATGCAGGCGAAACATTAGGAACAAGATCTATCAGACCACGGCTACACAGCCTGTAAAACTCACAACTACCAGTTGAATCTGGTTTTGAAAGCCTTCAACAATACTTTCAATGTTTTTTTTAATCTAGGGAGCCCAGATTCTCCCTTTAAATCCACTCCAAAGGAGGTGGATTTAAAGAGAGAACCTGGGGAAAATTTGAGGGTGCCTGTCAGGGGAGCAATGTTTAAGCTAACAGTACCAAACTTTTAAGCTATCTTCAGAAGACTCTCCTGATTAAACCACCCAGGTTTAGTGATGTTTGGTTCAGGAAGCCCAAAGTTAGCTCCCATTGGAAACAATGGAGGATGGAGCACCCCTTTTGGGGGTCCATAACTTTGGACCCCCTGAACCAACCTTCACCAAACCTGGGTGGTAGCAGCAAGAGACTATCCTTATGATACCACCTAGGTTTAGTGAAGTTTGATTCAGGGGATCCAAAGTTATGGACCCTCAAAATGGTAGCCCCATTTACTATTAGCTCCCATTGGAAACAATGGAGTATGGGGTCACCCATTTTGGGGGTCCATAGCTTTGGACCCCCCAAACCAAACTGCACCAAACTTGGCTGGTATCATCAGGAGAGTCACCTGACAATAGTCTGAAATTTTGGTGCCGCTAACCTAAAAACTGCGCCCCCTGCAGGCCACAAATGGGAAAAACCCTGAAAAATAGAAAAAGCCACTAACGAACCTGCAATTTTTGTGCCCACCACAAGGTGGCGCCCGGGGCACTTGTCCCCAGATGTCCCCATGGTAGCTACGCCTCTGGGCTTCATCTTAACCAAAGAGGAACCAGGCTGCTGGCGCTCAACATTAAAAAGGAGCTTTTAAACTGATCCCTGGGGGAAAGCCTACAGGAGCTGAGGTTACTTCGGTTCGGAATACAGTATCTATGGGGATGCAGACAGAGAGGGAGGTTTTTCTAAATCAACCACATACAATTGAGGAACATAGCAATGTGCATGTGACAAGGGATAGTGTCTATAAAAGACTTGAGGGTAAAGCACATAAATCCCAGGTTAAGGACAGAGACAGGATATACAGGTGTCTCTATGCTAATAGTAGAAGCCTTCGACCTAAAATGGGGGAGCTGGAGTAGAGTTTTGAAGGAGGACTTTGATATAGTGGGCATTACAGAGACATGGTGGAATGAGGAGAACCAGTGGGATGCTGTTATACAAGGTTACAGGCACTACAGGATGGATAGGACAGGGCGCATTGGGGGTGGAGGTGCCCTTTACATAAAAGAGAGCATAGTGTCACATAAAATAGACAATGCAAGGGGAGCTGGTTCCCCTACAGAATCACTGTGGATATCAATACCAGGTGTGAAGGACAGTTTAATATTAGGAATATATTATCTGACCAAAGTGCACCAGAGGATTCTGAGATGGAAAAAGAAATTAGAGAGGCCAACAAAAACAAAAATGTAGATGCATGTTCAGGTCATAGTAAGGAGAGACAGTGATGTAGGTATAGATTTTTTATGGGGGGTTCGGGAGCGAGGCCATGCCCCCACCCACCCCTGGGGGTGTGGCCACGCCTCCCCAAGCCACGCCCTTGGCCTCAGTGTTTATAAAAAGCAGCTCTCCGAGGCAAGGGATGGCAGACTCCTGTGACCTGCCCCTCCCACCGGCTGGGCTCCCCAGCTGGCAGCCGGCAGTTCCTTCTCTCTCCCCTCCAGGCAGAGGGGTAGCTAGGGAAAATGGAGCCCAGTGCAAAATCTGAGGTTTGCGCACGCACACACCCACCCCACTATGGGTGGCTGCTGTGATGCTGGAATCCACCCCCAAATAGGATCACTTTCAACGGTGTTTAAATTAGGGAGCCCAGATTCTCCTTTTAAATCCATTTTAAAGGGAGAATCTGGGGTCCCCAGTAAAAATAACATTGAAAGTGATGGTGTTTTGGGGTGGATTCTCCCCCACCCTGAAAAAGCATCACTTTCAATGTTTGAACTGGGGACCTCAGATTCTCACTTTAAATCCATGCCACGGTGGATTTACAAAGAGAATCTGGGGAAATTTGGGGGGG